>NC_052948.1:63654678-64022178 GCF_013358895.1 Oreochromis aureus | reverse complement strand
CTAAATGGGGAAAAACAGCACAGCTCATAGGTGTAGTTAGCTTTACGGGCGCGCTATTTTCTAAGCCACTGAGTTCATTTTGTATCAAGCCTTAGTAAATCGGTTTGCAGACTTGCTTTATCCCATCTACCCATTCCATATTTTGTACATTAAGAAACGAACTCCCAGAAATGCATATGTCACAGGGTCAGTTGCAAAAAATTCCCGCAGAAGTTACCGTGTCTTGCACGCAATGTTGTCACTGTGTTGTATTTTAAAATACCAACAGTATTTTATTTCGTTCTTTTTTTTACGCGCTGTCGCAAAGCGTTTGTAAGTCTGGCTCCTATGTACTGCAACACCTTAGTCTAACATATTCCTATAATGGCAAAGTTTCCAATATTTTAATGTAATTTATTTAATTAATATAAATTAATTAATTTAATTTAATAACAGACTGCCACTCACTATCACCCTACCAAGGCAGATACTATAATTATACAGAATACAATACAATACAATATATAAAATTAACCCTTATGTTTGCCTAACTACAATTTTGTGTTAGTGTTCTGCTGTCTGCATCTCAGTATTATTAGTTATCACTTGCTGTTGTTTATGGTATCTAATAGTTATATTTATATTTCAGAGTTATGGCACAGCAGCATGACCATTTCAACAAAGATGTTATACTACTTCCAGCTCCGTCATGGGGAGTAGTGTGCAAACAAGGTTCAAAATTATGGTTACACAAACATGGGCACATCCTCAGTGCTTTTGAATTCCAGAAGACCTGGGACAACCAAACTGTCGTGAAACACATCAAGGAAAGCTTTGGTGAACGCATTCCAGAGGATGTCAGGTAAAATACTATTGTTTATTGTTACTGTGTGTATCCATGTAATGACTTGTACTTAAAGATAATATACCAAAGTAAAGAAGTTTAAATTATTATTCATCATTATTAAAACATATGGACTATACCAGTAGAATTTAAAAGTCATAAAAGCATACACACAAACAGAACAGTATATAATAAATTATTTAACTAATATTTAAAATATTTAACTAATTAGCAATTGCTGTTGTCCCTATTTATTTTTTGTAGTCTCGAGTTTCTAATGGCTTGTGGCAATAAGCTGGTGTCTCCAAAGCTCCAAGATGGTCAGGAGCTGAATGGGATGCTGATCCTAAAGGTTTTTAAAACCAAAGCCCTCTATGTAAGGCCATCAAGGACACTTTTATTAAGTTCCTAAAAGAATGAAAAAGAATCATGATTTGGGAAAAAACATGTCAACAATTGGGCTTCTAGCAAAATAGAATATATTTATTTAAAATAAGTATTTGGGAGCAATCAATATGGATATTTCTTATTTTAATCTTTTTAAGATAAGCTATAATTACTTGCTTTTGATATATGTTTTTGGTCTTTCTCTGTTGAAGAGTGAATCAGATGAAGACAAAGATCCTTCCCACATCAGCTCCAAATCAGCATTAAGCAGTTGTGCAACTGATAAGGACAGTGACGATGACTGTTTTGAAGTTGATAGTTCAAAAATCCAACAAGACATGAGCAGCCAAGTCACTACAAGGTTAAGAAGACATGTTAAAGGTGATAACCCTGGCACTAGCAGTGATGAAGAAGATGATACTGGGACCAAGTGTATTGGAAGGAGTGTTGGTAAAAGGCGACGAGCAAAGCAAGGAAGTGATGGGAACAGCATTTGTGATGAAGGCTACATGGCAAGAAGTGATGACAAACCTAGCACAAGCAGTCACAGCAGAGATTTCAATGCAAGAAGTGAAGACATCCCAGCCATCAGTGTTAGTGATGAAGATTATTCTTCATATTTAACTCTCGTGGCATCGCTTTCTGGCGATTCTTCAGATGATGAGGATTTAAATCAAGCTATAATTGCGAGCTTGGAGAATCAGATGTGAGTAACAAACATACAGAATTTGAGTTTGAGACATGATTATAGCTTTCCAGAATTGTCAAATCAATATAAAACTTTTAAGCTTTAAATCTCTATGATCAGTGTGACGCATATTCTCAAATTCTGTTCTCAAATGACTACATGGCTGATATATTTTATTTTCTGTTTTATTTTCTTTTTGTAGTGCAGAAAAAGTCCCTGTTCAAGAGATACTGCTGGAACTATCAAGCAAAATTAGCACAAAACAGCAGTGCAAATTTAACATAAATCGCTCTGCTGTGTGGGAGGGAGCCTTGCGTGTTTTCAAAGGCTATCTTATGATCCCAACTTGATGATCTGTGTGAAATTCTCAGATGATATGGGGAAAAATGAGGAAGGGGTTGATTTAGGCGGGCCAAGGAGGGAATTCTTGAGACTATTGATGGACACCATTGCCAGGTCAGCCATGTTTGAGGGGAAAGAAAACTGCAAGAACTTGGCTCTTGACAGTACTGGTAATTACCTATTTTTCTAACATTAATAGTGGGAACTGTTTAACTGATTTTTACAGGCAACATTACTGACAATTTTGCTTTTCCTTTTGTTCTATTGCTTTGCAGCTCTCAGAGGGGACTGTTACTACATCTCTGGCAGAGCCATTGCAGTGAGCTTGGTACATGGTGGTCCACCACCTAACTTTCTGTCACCAGCAGTATTTTCTCTTCTGGTTGGAAATTCAGCAAATCCAGCCCTGGAAGACAAAGCTGACCTGGAACTCTTCGAAAAAGTCAAAAAGGTCTCTATATGTTTATTTTATAAATCTTATAGTGAATTTGAAATAGTTTGTGTTCCAGTTTTCTTTTGCAGGGAATGTTTATCTGGATCAGTCTGGCCATTGCTGAATGCCAAGTTTTTATATGTTGCTGCTGTATTAAACTAAGACTCAGCAGATAAGGGTAGACAAAAGAGTATATTTTCTTATTTTTTTAAGCACATTGTAAACATATTTAAAAAAATATGTGTAGTCATTTGACTTCCAATGTACGCTTGGGCATATTGTGATTGTGTAGACCACTAGTGGCTGGGTTCCTTCTAATAGGTTATAAGACTACTAAGTAACTTCCATAACAAGCCCTTCCTCTGCTCTTTGTGATGTTAGATATCTCAAAGTACAACCCTTGAGGACCTTGAGAAGTCAAAAGAACCTCTGCTTGATTGCTTGGCCAATGCAGGATGCCTGAGGCCTCTGCGTTCACTAAGAGACAGGGATCTGCTGGTACATGTCATTGTCATGTTTCAGGTCATCCACAGGGTTCAAGGTCCATTTCAAAGGTATTTGGGTATTCTGTGTTTTTCAGATTAATTAAAATGGTGATAAAAATCTTACCTATTAATCAAAATGGTCAGTTAATAATCTAGTATAATTGATTGTGCCAAATTGATAATATACAATGAACTTAGAAGCATGAAATTGCAGAATTATTGAATAAAATTTCTTTGTGCTGTTTATCCAGATTTTGTGAAGGTCTGAAAACTCTTGGGGTTCTCGACAAAATGAGATGGCATCCAGACAGCTTTCGCCCTCTGTTCTGCTATGAGCCACATATGCTGACTGCTGACCAGGTGGATGATCTTTTCAACATTCATCTATCTCCAGAAGGAAGCAACAGAAGAGCTGCTGAGGAGATGGTTGTTACCTTCTGGAGAGACTATCTCCAAGATGCAGAAGGTAATTGTCACTTTAGTGCACAATAAATAGATGTAACGATTTATAGGTTAGCATTTCTGAAATCTTTATTTTAAATAACATACTCATATAACAATAACACCACATTACCCTCTTGGTTGTAGTAACATTTTTACATAGTTCTTTGAGACTATTGAAAGATGAAAAGCATGCTCTATAGTCATTGCAATAACAGTCATTAAGATTCTTGCTTTAGATTAATACTCACTGACAATTTATGTTGTCAGTGAGTGAAACAACCTTATAACACTTTTTTCCTTCTCTGTTTTATGCAGAAGAAGAAGGACCTTCCAAATTACAGAAGATATTGGCCTTTGCAACTGGAGCAACTGCGGTGCCACCTATTGGCTTTTCTCCAGCACCCTCGATTGAGTTCATTCATAGAGGAGACGACGACTTCTCTTCTACACCAATTTTCCCTCTTGCCAACACGTGTGTTAACTGCATTAGGCTGCCACTGCATGTTTCATACCAGCTGTTCAAGGAGAAGTTTGATTTTGCATTAGGTAACACTTACGGCTTTGGCAGGGTATGAACACAATATGCTGGAGGAGTTTGCGTGTTTCTCTTTTGTATTGGTCTCTCTACTGATTCAAAGTGAGTATTGAATATTAACTTGTTAAGGTTTTAATATTTCCAAATTTACCTACCTCAGTCAAATTGATGTTTTAAGACATCAGTTTGACAAGAAGTGATTGTTCTTCAGGATTCATACAGGTAGATACCAATTGTTTAACAGCACTTCAGAAGTTTATTTAGATTGTTGAGTTTGAATATACAAAATTTGTCTCACTTTACTCATTTCATGTGTATGTGCATCTGTTTTTGATTTGGTTGTCTTTGTGTCTGTTTATTCTTCTGCCTGTGTCAGTTTCTGTTTGACAACAGAGCTGTCATTTTATCATTTTAAAGAAAATGGTTTCAATATGTTAGTTTCGATCAGATATGTTTTCTGAAATGTTTCTTTATATTTTTTTATTTTTTGCAAAATATTTGATTCAATGTAGAAGGTGTAAAAGTGAAGAAAACACATCTATTCCATGATTTCCATCATTTTCTAATGGATTCACTTGTTGAATTATGTTCATTGCAGTCTCATTTATGTTGATGTCAATATCTGGAATTATGACATTATTGTTTGTTTGAAGTTCTGGTAATGGCCCTTCTTCATTCAAGGTTCTTTATTTGTCACATGCATAGTTATACAAGTATAACACACAGTGAAATGTAACCTGACACGCTCCTCGACATGTGCAAAAGGGGGGGTAGAGGAAGAACATTATATCAATGCCATGATAGTTATCAACATGAAAAATGTCAGTTATAAACGACTGGATTCCCACATTGTTTGTGACACCTGTATGCCACAGCTGAAGAGGGGTCTGTCCTCCTTGTGTAGAGAGCCCATGGTTGTTCCACTGATTGACAAATTCTGTTAATGCTCTTTCAATCCTTGGCAAATAAACATAATGCAGACAAAAAACTCTGAGTTCTGCCCACAGTCTTTCAGTTTCAGTTCTTTGGTTATGTACTGAAACACCTGTAATAACACTGCCTACTCCTCTTCTCTGTAACATAAAACGAGCGACCTGTATATTTTCCATACCATGATCACACCTGACCCTTAAGGGCAAACCAAAGTTTTGTATTCCTTCCAAAAACAATGACAAGAGGCTCTGTTATTGGATAAGCAACGTAAGTATATGATAGTTCGGCTGAAGCCATCAACACAGCCATGCAGGACCAAGCGCCATCTAATCAACTTGTGGTTGCTGTCAAAATGCCTATTGAGAGATCAGAAAGCATTACTACAGTTCCTCGTTTGTTCATATTATTTAGTAGTGAATTCCTGACCCTGCACTTAAACAAAAACTAGAGGTACCATTTTGTACATTTACTTCAACAACACCACACCTCTCTCTCTCTCTCACACACACACACACACACACACACACACACACGTGCTTACACATGCACACACATACACACAGTGGCATAAAATGTCTTTTTCCACACTACATTTACCTGGCACAATCGATGTTAGAGATTAAAATTGTGACGTGAAATAAAGGATTAAACAACACAGCAGTATATACATTATACGACATCTACATTGATGCACTATGAATCCCCCCAAATATTTAACATACTTAAAGCAGTCAAAGGAGTTTGCAAAGAAAAGCGTCTGGACTTTAAGGCCATCTATGTCCACTGTGAGCGACCATCTTTGAACAGAGGTGGCGGTTTACGACACCAACTGTCTGCCATCTATAATCCAGTTTTGAGTTCCCTCCCCAGACGCCTTAACGCCCACTCACATCCTGGGCCATCTGACCTCAGGAATTCACATGACAAGGTGGGGCCAGGTTTCACAATGAGCTCACCCGAAACCCTGGCTGATTAGGTCCCACACCCGCTTTCACACCTTGGCTCATGTGATTAGAGGATCACCAGGGGGTCCTTTGTCCCTCTTTGGGGGGATACTCCCACTGAGTTTAAATCTGGGACTCTCGGCCATTTGACCTTAGAACTGAAGAAGCTTCTCGGATGAGAGGTGAAACGTCTTCAAGCAACTTAAAGAAGTCCAGACGCTTTTCTTTGCAAACTCCTTTGACTACGATGTCCTGGATGACTGAGAACCTTCACAGACATACTTAAAGCAGTTTCTGTTTTTTTTGGTTATTGCTTTTTTTAAAATTATTATTATTACCTTATGCTGATCATATAGATTAACTTCAGTAATGTTTTGAATGAAGGACCTTTAATTTTGATGTATTGTCTTTTAAACACAAGGCCTGAACATTTGTTTCAAACCAGTGAACTTACCATAAGTGGTTGGGGGGCTGAACGCTATAGATCCTTCGCCTTATCGCATGACGACGTCTAAATGCACGTCCAATAGGATCCACTTCCTGTAGACTTTGTCTGACCCTCCAACGTTGAACTCTTAAGGCACGAGATCTCAGACTCCGAAGAATATATACTTCCCCTGCATTTGGAGTGTTCTGTAGGATATCCGTCACAAGGCCATTCAGTTCTTGATTTGAAATATCCACATAGCTTAATGGCTTAACTCCCAAAGTTTGTCTGTGTCTGTACAGGGTTCTTCGACTTATTCCAAAGCATGATGCAATTCTCTGCCATGTCATACCAATGGAAACAAAGTGAGAAATCTGTTCAGCAGATATAGTGTATCATGGCCGACAAGGATGACCACTCAAAGTGGTTGGGGGCAACAATCTGAGGGTCACATAAGCAGATCTCTGTCTAGCATCATATTCATGTAGCAAGCTGCAAAAGCATCTATACAAGGATCCTAGTAGGTTGGTGGCAACCCTATTATTAGGATCATATCGAGATACAGCAGCAAGAAATTCTGATAGAGTTCGTGTATGATCATCTAGCTCTCTATAAAGCCGCTTTTGTCTGATATTGTCCGAATTTTCATTTTGGAGTGCCTCAATACATTGCAGAGCACAAGTAAAAAATCTTTCAACATCTTCTTCATTGGTTCTCACCTCAAACAAAGAATGTATGTAAAAAATGACAAGGATCCGATGTAATTTCATTGTAGATGAGGTACTGTCAGTCACAGTCTTTCCAGATTATACGGGCAGCTAGCATAGCCAGGATGCCCCGACTTGTTGCAATAGGCTGCTACCCTACAACAATGTTTGGATAGTCACTGGTGAAGGCAAAAGATTTTTCAATTATACCTCTAACAGACTGTTGTAGACATCACCGCGGTGTTAGCTGTGCATTAATGTGTCGTTTGTTTTTCCTCACCTTCCTGTGCAGCTAAAATACCTTCCTGTTCAATTGAAATCTTCTTGGTTTTCAGTAGTGTGTGTGAGAGCGTTTCAGTAATGTCCCTTATGGCACCTCAGTTTTTCCCCGCTGTACACACCGATACAGAGGAGGGAGAGAGGATAGACTCACAAAGGATGTGAAAAATAGAGCTGCCAGGTAATAAAAAGGAAGACCTCAAAGAAGATTCATGGATGTAATGAAGGACAAGCAGAGGGTGGAGTGAAAGAGACGGATGCTGGGATAGGAGGAGATGGAGGCAGATGATCCACCCTGGCTGAAGAATAAGACACATTGGGATTTTACCCTGTGAGGTGTAAGTGAGGTGAAGTTCACACAGGCTCACCAAAGCTGGATGACAGAAAACTAATTTAACCCCCCCCCCAAAAAAACCCCCAAACAACTTTACCCGATCTGATGATTTTTTGTGTGGTTGGTAGGGTGTGAAAAAACAAACCCCCACCATGGACACACCTGACCATTGTCACAGGAATACTTCGTTTGTTAAGCCACTTAAACCTGACCTACAAATCAGCCAAGCATAAAACAGGCACCGAGCACAACAGATGAACCACTGTTTTATCTACACAAAGACAAGTTTAAAAATAAAAAACTCCAATGACAGCACAGCTTGATAGGCATAAAATTCTATTTTTCACCAATAATGGAACTCCCTAAGAGCTGTTTGCTGAAAATGTGGCATTTCTCATGGTAAGCAGTGGTGGTAAATCGTCAAATTTGTCCATCTCCAAGGGATGACTTCTAGTAAATGGATTGTTTCACCCATACACAAATGTGATCCTCAAGATCTTGCCAGTTCTAGGCCAATCAGGATTTTGCCCATTGTCTCTAACAGGGCTGAAACTGGTACCCGACCAGACTACCACTTACAGTTTTGTTTTAGATCCAATGCACTTCAGTTTTCGAGTCTGATTTGGAGGAAAATGCAAGGTTCTTGAATGATATGCTAGTAGTGGTGTGGCAGGTGTTAAAAGCTTGAGAGCCTGCAGTGTTTGATTTCACATCAGGCAGACTCAAACTGAACAGCCTCAATTTTAGGGGCTCGTCTAGAGGCAACATATTGGTGAATACTGTAATCATCTGAGGATTGCATATTTTCCTAAAAGGGATTTAGCCAAGGCCAGCCAATCAGAATACTGGGTGAAGCAGAAAGTCTTCTTTCAGCAACTGCCAAATGAAACACCTCAGTGCTCCACTGCATTTGATAAAGGCTCAGGAAGGGACAGGTCTTATTTACCCCTTAGAATCATCTTCCCAAAACCTGCTTGTCATTATTCACCAGGGAGAAAACTTTAGAGTCATCCTCTGCAGCCAAGAACCATCTTGGAGAACAGGTTTTAAGCTGTAAGTGAGAAACCAGCCGATACACTGCCAAAACCGACAGTTTGGGTGCGCTGAAGGTAAACTTGTCTTGGCAGGCAGCGATCCCAGATTGAGACTCCTCAGAGCAGAAATTCAACTGAAGTGTCATTCAATGGCAGATTGGAGTTTCTACCTAAAATGGAGTGCCTGTAAATTTGTACAAAAGCAGCTTCTGAAAGATGGGACACTTGATTCAGTGTCAAGCCTGCAATAATTGTAAAATGGCCTCAGTTACAGCTCTAGAGGCAGTTTAAAATGCACATCACCCATAAATTTAATGAGCTGCAGAGTCAGTGGCTTTCTAACATTTGGGCATAGACTTGTTGCTTCTTGCTTACAAGCACATGACTCACATGAATCTTGATTAGCTCTTGAAAGATTAACCGCAAGCCAAGTGTTCAGCTATTCTTTCAACCTGACAGAAGACAAGAGAAACTGCAGGAGAGCTTTCACACTTTATTTCAGATAAATACAGGAGATCATCCTTGTTGCACTGTAAAGCTGTAAAGGAGGAAACACTTGTGAGGAACAGGTTTGAACCATCATGAAATGCCACGTTTTAATACCCGAAAACTAACGACCCACCTGTGCCCTGCGAGTTTGGCTTGTCTCTTCCATCCATGTCAGTCTGAAGCTGACCAATGGAAATTTGGCCAAGGGTCAGAAGATGGATGCTTTATATGACCCCAGTGAGGTCCACGGTAATGCCACCAGTAGTCATTCCACGTAGGCTTCATCTGGGAGTTGTAGTATCCACTGTAAGGGCCGACATATCTTTGAGGATGGCGCGGCCTTGATGGGTTTTCTGGTCCATCTGGCTCTGGAAATGCAAACTCCCGCCCAGGGCGGCCTTCATCACGATGCTCGCGATCATGCTCACGATGATGCTCGTCGGGGTATGGCCTTGGACGAACTGGCACATGAACCTGCTCTCTTTGATGACCCAAATAGCCTTCCTCAGGCCTGTGTTGATGCCCACCGTGATGTTCGTGGCCACCTGGGTGGCGTGGAGAACCACGTGAAAAGGGAACAGATAAGCTGAACTGGTAGCCCAGCTTGGAAGCATCATGGCCATGCTGTCTGCGGGATTATTAAAACTGTTGTCAATAATAAGGCCACTCGGTCCGTACCGAGGAGGATTAGCACCATCACGAGAATGAGCAAAAGGGATCCTCAGGGCTAAGTCAAAGCTCCTGGGCTTGGCCACAAGGTGGTTTCTGTGTGCTCGAGGCTGGAGCGGAGATGTTTCCATGGATCTGTGGGTGGGAATATTAGAGCGTGGCTGATACGATCTCGGGGATTCGACTTTGACCCGATCACGCACATTAGGGTAGATCTTTGGATCCGTCGGCCTCAGAGCCCTCATGTACTGGAAAGGACGAGGGTTTCCGTACACATCGTGTTCCCCTCTTCCACCCTGCCATACTCTAGGCTGCACAGGACTTGTGGCTGAGAGAGAGAGAGAGAGAGAGAGAGAGAGAGAGAGAGAGAGAGAGAGAGAGAGAGAGAGAGAGAGAGAGAGAGAGAGAGAGAGAGAGAGAGAGAGAGAGAGAGAGAGAGAGAGAGAACATGGGTAAGAATGCAGATTATAATCAGGTTGAAAAAGCATCTACAGTTTGACAGTATACTGATGCAGATTTATCTTAACCTATAATTACTCATTTAGGAATCTTTCTGGGGAACATGTTGAGGTCCAGAAACTTCTCTTCTACTTGTTGAGCTACAGTCTGCTTTTAAAGTCACTTTAAAAGGACAAAGTATCGGAATTTCAGGAGCGGGACCACGCCTCCAAACACGCGCCTTCTGGTTCTTATCCATATACGTTCCCACAGTTCTACAAGCTGTTCATTCTTGTTTACCCGCCCCACCCTCCCCTTTTCAATTCTTTATCTTCTTCAGTTCCATTTAGTACATGGGGATCTGCCAGGCCCGGGAGCCACCGCCAGTCCCCTTCAAGGCCTTCCCCAAACCGCAGCTCTATTCATGTCCAAGCTATTCACCTTTATCTACTAAAAACACTGTCAAACCTAAAATGAGGACGCAGGCCCAGCAAGTGAAATTTGATTCTAGAATCAGTCATTTCAGTTTGTCTGCTGACTGGTATGAAATGGAAGGAGCATAGCCCCAGTGCTAGCCTTCCTACACTGGCTTCCTTAAAGGATCCAGCTTCTATTCAGGCTCCTGAAAGTATGAGGTCCAGTTAAAAACCAGTGTTAATCATTCCACGGTCTAACTTAAATTTCGTTGTGACAGAGCCTTCTGTGGCAGGCCCCCTGCCTCTAAATCAGGGGTGGACAACTCCAGAGCTCGAGGGCCGGTGTCCTGCAGGTTTTAGGGGTGTCCTTGATCCATCACAGCTGATTCAAATGGTTAAATGACCTCAACATGTCTTGTAGTTCTCCAGAGGCCTGGTAATGAACTAATCATCTGATTCAGGTGTGCTGACCCAGGTTGAGATCTAAAACCTGCAGGACACCGGCCCTCGAGGCCTGGAGTTCAACACCCCTGCCTCTAAATACTGGATCTGCACAAACACTGGAACATCTTAAATCTTTACTAAAGACATTTTTAATGGACTGGCTTTCAGCGCACGCTGACCCAAACATCAGTTTTAACAGCCTAGGTCACCGTTACTTCAGATGTTTTTGTATTATTGTAGCATTCTTTTATATTTTTATTGCATTATCATCATGCATTTTACACATTTTAGTTTGTAAAGCACTTTGTGCAGCATGAGCTGTTGCAAATGTGCTATATACAAAAACACCAAAAACCTTCACACCAGTCAGCTCCAACTGGAGTTTTAGATGTTGTCAAGCCAGTTTAGGTAAAGAAAACCTGGCTCCCCCCCCCAAAAAAGTGCTTCTTGTTCATGAACAGAACCAACTTTTTGGTTTGGTCTTGAATACCTCGTATTACCACTGGATCTAATCACCAGTTCCAGTTTAACGTTGCTCTAGCATCAGACAGCTCTTTGTGTGCAGCAGAAAGATTCAATTCTTTAGAGTCTTCTGGTGAAATCTCTCAGTGTCTGATACATTTTATCCATTTAAATACTCTAATCAAACCAAATTTAACATTTGGACATGGCAGAACTTTAAACCATTGGCTGTTTGGTCCTTAAAAAGGTAGACTGCAGACCCATTAAGTGGCACACAGTGGCATTAACAGTCAGCTTTCAAAGCCTTCTAATGTATTAATTATGTGCTCTAGAACATTAGCTGTTCCCAAGGCTGTTTTTTCACCTGTATATCATGTACCCACTGAAGACCTTCATACTTTCTCCAGGAATCTTGAGTCTAAGGAATGATTATGTGTTTTCTAAAGAGATGCTCCAGGCTCTGGGTGCAGGCATGACTTTGCTGGACTCTTCAGGTAAGGCAGTAAGTTGTTATAGTTTCATAAAATCACTGTCGAGCAGGTTGTTTCAGCACAGGCCAAAAATGTTATTTGCTACAGGCTTTGGAAAAATTCATAACAAAATGCAAGTCAGGCTCACCTCTTGGAATGGCTGAGGAGTAGTCCACATCATTCAAAACATAAAGTAGTAAAAACCTGTCAAGCAGCACAAATACAGTCAAGATAAAACCAGACCAAAGGTCCACATTTGAGTACAGGAAGTGCAGATCATGAAAGCACATTTAAACGTTGTACCTTGCAATTAGGAACCACGCAGCCATGACTGCTGCAGCTGCACTCACTGTGTCCTCACAAACCCTCCAGCTAGACTGTGCATGCAGACGTGCCCTGTCAACTGTGGCTCCAGAGCACTCACACTTCCACAAGTCCACACACAGCAGCTACTCCAACCAAACACCAGTGTGCATCTGAGTCAAGTGTTCAGGACATGCTGCTGTCTTTATAGGTCCTTCCTACTGCAGGTGTTTCCAATCAGGTTGCGGTTGTGGGCAAAAGACCTGCAACTGACAAATAAAGGCTATCTCATCATCATCTCATCATTAATGAGAAGTTGAACTGAGGTACCCAACAGGTCAACCCCTCTCCCCCATACAAGTGTGAGGGAGAGAGAAGAAATTAGCGGCTTTATTTAGCAACCTGGGAAATTTGTTTAGGACAGCAACACAGAATTACAAAATATTTTATTTCAATATCTTCCGGTTACAGGATTGAAGGAGAGAACATAGTTATTTTTTCCTGCTATTCTCCCATCCACGCTCCAGTAGGTGGCAGTAATGTGGCTGTAAGTTGGTTTACTAGCTGCCATTAAGTTCTAAAGAAGAAGAGCCTTCACTGCTATGGACTTCATTATTTCTTATCCCAGTACAGTGCTGCCTTATAGCAGAGCATTATTTTTTATTAATCCTTTATTTATCCAGGTAAAAAAAAAATCTAATTAAGATTAAAAATCTCATTTCAAACAGAGACCTGGCATCGTGGCAGGAAAAGAGTTTATTTATATTATATTTATTTTTATTTATAGCATTTTCAAAAATGTTACCCCACGAGTTCAGCTGGTACGAATCTTTGACACTGAATCTCCCACATGTTCTCATCCACTCAGTGCCGCTTGATGTGGTGAAGCTTGAATTTTAAGCAAAATCAAAGTTTCTGATGGAATCGTAAGCATCAGCTGGAGTGGTGATGATCAGTTCCGATGGCTGCAGCACCAAACAGCACTGAATTCATCACATATATTCTGAGGAAAAAATGCAAAATAAAAAATCTCCAGGCAGGTTTGAACAGGTTGAGCCACATTTCTATCAGGGAAGCTAGTGGTGGCTAAGCAAGGCAAACAAACTATAAACCAGCAAAAAAAAGAAGAAGAAAAAATGACATAAACATCAAAAAAATCACAAAGAAAGAACAATACAGTATCCACATCTGAACCAAAGAGTAAAACAGTGAAATGTGGATTATTAAATATTAGGTCTCTCTCCTCCAAGTCTCTGTTAGTACATGACTTAATAATTGATCAACAAATCGATTTACTCTGCCTTACAGAAACCTGGTTGCAGCCGGATGATTATGTTAGTTTAAATGAATCAACACCCCGAGTCATTCTAACTACCAGAAACCTCAAGCACAGGCCGAGGGGCGGTGTGTGCAGCAATTTTTCACACCAGCCTATTAATCAACCAAAGACCCAGACAGACTTTTAATTCATTTGAAAGCCTGATGCTTAGCCTCGTCCACCCCAGCTGTAAAACTCAGAAACCAGTCTTACTTGTTATCATCTATCGTCCACCTGGGCCTTACAGAGTTTCTCTCTGATTTCTCAGACTTTTTATCTGATTTAGTGCTCAGCTCAGATAAAATAATTATTGTGGGTGATTTTAACATTCATGTAGATGCTAAAAATGACAGCCTCAACATCGCATTTAATCTGTTATTAGATTTAACTGGTTTCTCTCAAATTTTACCTCCTCACTACGTACGACTCTGGATACTGTAGCTCCTGTGAAAACTAAGGTCTCAAATCCGAAGTACCTGACTCCGTGGTATAATTTTCAAACACGTAGCCTAAAGCAGATAACTCGTAAGCTGGAGAGGAAATGGCGTGTCACAAATTTAGAGGATCATCATTTAGCCTGGAGAAATAGTTTGCTGCTTTATAAGAAAGCCCTCCGCAAAGCCAGAACATCTTACTATTCATCACTGATTGAAGAAAATAAGAACAACCCCAGGTTTCTCTTCAGCACTGTAGCCAGGCTGACAAACAGTCAGAGCTCTACTGAGCCAACCATCCCTTTAACGTTAACTAGTAATGACTTCATGAACTTCTTCACAAATAAAATTTTAACCAGTAGAGAAAAAATTACCCATAATCATCCCACAGATGTAACATTAAGTAACATTTAGAGTCTTTTTCTCTAATTGATATTTCTGAGTTAGCTAATTCTAGGCCAATCTCCAACCTTCCTTTCATATCAAAAATCCTTGAAAGAGTAGTTGTCAAACAGCTAACAGATCATCTGCAGAGGAATGGCTTATTTGAAGAGTTTCAGTCAGGTTTCAGAGCTCATCACAGCACAGAAACAGCTTTAGTGAAGGTTACAAATGATCTTCTTATGGCCTCTGACAGTGGACTCATCTCTGTGCTTGTCCTGCTAGACCTCAGTGTTGCGTTCGGTACTGTTGACCATAATATCCTATTAGAGCGATTAGAACATGCTGTAGGTATTACAGGTACTGTGCTGCAGTGGTTTGTATCATATCTATCTAATAGACTCCAATTTGTACATGTAAATGGAGAGTCCTCTTCACACACTAAGGTCAATTATGGTGTTCCACAGGGTTCAGTGCTAGGACCAATTCTATTTACATTATACATGCTTCCCTTAGGCAGCATCATTAGAAGACATAGCATACATTTTCACTGCTATGCAGATGACACGCAGCTCTATCTATCCATGAAGCCAGGTAACACACACCAATTAGTTAAACTGCAGGAATGTCTTAAATACATAAAGACCTGGATGGCCGCTAACTTTCTGCTTCTTCATTCAGATCAAACTGAGGTTATTGTACTCGGCCCTGAAAATCTTAGAAATATGGTATCTAACCAGATTCTTACTCTGGATGGCATTACCTTGGCCTCCAGTAACGCTGTGAGGAACCTTGGAGTCATTTTTGACCAGGACATGTCCTTCAATGCACATATTAAACAAATATGTAAGACTGCTTTCTTCCATTTGCGCAACATCTCTAAAGTTAGAAATATCCTGTCTCAGAGTGACGCTGAAAAACTAGTTCATGCCTTCATTACTTCCAGGCTGGACTACTGTAATTCATTATTATCAGGATGTCCTAAAAACTCGCTGAAAAGCCTTCAGTTAATCCAAAATGCTGCAGCAAGAGTCCTGACAGGGACTAGAAAGAGAGAGCAGATTTCTCCTGTATTGGCTTCCCTTCAAATCCAGACTTGAATTCAAAATCCTGCTCCTCACATACAAGGTCTTAAATAATCAGGCCCCATCTTATCTTAATGACCTTGTAGTACCATATCACCCTATTAGAGCACTTCGCTCTCGCTCTGCAGGCCTACTTGTTGTTCCTAGAGTATTTAAAAGTAGAATGGGAGGCAGAGCCTTCAGTTTTCAGGCCCCTCTTCTGTGGAACCAGCTTCCAGTTTGGATTCAGGAGACAGACACTATCTCTACTTTCAAGATCAGGCTTTAAACTTTCCTTTTTGCTAAAGCATATAGTTAGGGCTGGACCAGGTGACCCTGAATCCTCTCTTAGTTATGCTGCAATAGGTGTAGACTGCTGGGAGATTCCCATGATGCACTGGGTGTTTCTTCTTCACTCATGTGTTAATAGACCTCTCTGCTGAATCATACTGGTTATTAATAATCTCCACAGCCTGTCTTTATCCTGTCTTCCTTCTCTCAACCCAACCGGTGTCATCAGATGGCCCCGCCCCTCCCTAAGCCTGGTTCTGCCAGAGGTTTCTTCCTGTTAAAAGGGAGTTTTTCCTTCCCACTGTCACAAAAGTGTTTGCTCACAGGGGGTCATATGATTGTTGGGTTTTTCTCTGTATGTATTCTTGTAGGGTCTTTAACTTACAATATAAAGCACCTTCAGGTGACTGTTGTGGTTTGGCGGTGTACAAATAAAATGGAATTTAATTGAATTAAAAAGTCTCTTTATGTTTATTCTAACTGTAAATGTGCATTTTTTGCCTTAGCCTGCTGGTGTAGAATTAGCTTTGGTATTGCAGATGCTCGGTATGAGAAGGTACGAATTAGGTATGAATTAAAAGTTGACTTTAATTTAAGTGGCTAAATTATCACTTCTAGTCAGTAAACACACACACACACACACACACACAAAAGTTGAACTAGGGATGCACCTTTCTGTTATAATACAGGATAGCATAGCAAGTAAATGTACCACTTGATATCTATTAGACATTCCATCCATCCACTTCTAAACTTCTTACCAGTTATAAATTTAAGTAACCGTGAGGGGGTTGGAAATGTGGACCCATTCCAGCTGTAATAAGGCAAGACCACTCACTCTGGCATCCACACCTGAAACCACTATAGAATCACTATTTAAACACAAACAGCATGCCCTGATGGAAGATGAAATCCTGCATTTCTTAATACAGAGGACGCAACCTTTCTGGCAAAGCAACCTGCTGGTGGTCAGATATATTTGTAGAAGGCAATTACAGAAGTCCTATAAAAATGTTAAACATTTCTAAAACCGCTAATGGACATTTCAGAAATTATAAGTGAATGCCAAGTCATTTCTACCCTAAAGGGACCAGAGATGTATCAGTCAAAAGTATAAAAATATAAATGATGACATCAGATGCAAGAAGGAAATTGTATATTTATTTACATGGTGAGTTACAGTCTTGGCAGAAATGGGCACAGATTGAACAGAGTTGACACTGAGTTAAAGAAGCCTGTGTAAAGAAGCCTGTTGCAGAGTTGGTGCCAAGTTTAAGGCAGGCCATTCTGATCCCTCCAGGGCTGAACTTGATTGCAGTTTAAGATAACCCAACTCATGAGTCTGTTGCTGTGTTGCTGCTGAGTTTAAGGCAGGCCATTCTGATCCAGCTATTGCTGAACTGGATTGTGGTTTAAGACCATCTCCCTCAAAGGATTGTTGCCATGGTGGTGGCAAATTGAAGGCAGGCCATTCTGATCCACCAACAGTTAAACTTGATTGTGGTTTAAGATAACCTGACTCGTGAGTCTGTTGCTGAATTGGTGCCTGGTTGAAGGCAGGCCATTCTGATCCATCCAGGGCTGAACTGTATTGTGGCTTAACGTGACTTGGCTCAAAGGTTTGTTGCAGAGTTGGTGGCAAATTGAAGGCAGGCCATTCTGATCCACCAAGGGTTGAACTTGATTGAGGCTTAAGATAACCTGACTCATGAGTCTGTTGATGAATTGGTGCCAAGTTTAGGACAGGAGATTCTGATCCACCAAGGGTTAAACTTGACTGTGGTTTAAGACCATCTCCCTCAAAGGTTTGTTGCCGTGGTGGTGCCAAATTGAAGGCAGGCCATTCTGATGTGCCAAGGGTTGAACTTGATTGCGGTTTAATACCATCAGCCTCAAAGGTTTGTGGCTGGGTTGGTGCTGAGTTTAAAGCAGGCCAATCTGATCCTCCCGGGCCTGAAATTGATTGTGGTTTAAGATAACCTGGTTCATATGTCTGGTGCTGTGTTGCTGCCGAGTTAAAGAAAGGCCATTCTGATCCAGTTATTGCAGAACTTGATTGGGGTTTAACACGACTTGGCTCTAAAGTCTCTTGTGGTGGTGTTTCAAAGTTGAAGAAAGGCCTTTCAGTTTCATGCAGGGTGGAAGTTTGTGGTTTAACGTGACCTGGTCCATAAGTCTGCTCCTGTGTTTGAAAATTTAGAAAAGGTCTTGCTGATCCAAGAAGAGTTGAACTTGATTGTGTTTCGATGGAATATGGTTGATAAGTCTGCTCCTGTGCATCTAAGTAACTACTACCAGCAGAGTTTAAGAAGGGTTGCCTTGATTGTGGCATTTCCGGCTTTATGTTACCGTAATTGACAAACTCAGTGTTCTCTGGATTTTCTTGATTTACTGAATGGTCAACATAGCTGGTCATTGGGATATTGGGAGATTGAGAAACAGATGATAAGGGAATGGATAAATCGATTTGAAAGCCTGGTTTGGAGACAGGAGCAGTATAATTTCCACCATCATGTCCTTCACTGGCCAAATCCCCCCCTTCATTTCTGACCAAAAGATCAAAATAAGGAATGCTCAGACTAAATTCATAGCTTTTGGGTTTGGGTGATAGATATTTCTTCTGTGATGGAGGCTGGGGTAGAACAGTCTTCTTTGGCCATTTGGTGGCAACATTAGATCGTGGCTGGAAGGGGTTTGCAGGCTTGAGGTTTAAGGCTTTTTGGTACACACTGGGATGGTTTTGTTTACAGATATGGATAGGGGCTGCCATAAAACCTCCCTGCTTTTCCGATGTTTTGTCCTGGGCACTGATGTAGTAGAAAGGATGACAGTTCTCATAGTTATAGACTTCTTCCTCCTCTCCTTCACTTTGCCACACTCTCGGTTGCACAAAACTTCTGGCTATGAAAGAAAACAGATGAAGGTTAATATACAATTTCATTGTAATTTGTAATTTCGGCAAGATTAGATGGCAAGATGGCTGACCAAGATGGCACCAGCATGTCTCCTTGTTGAATGTCTGCTTTGGATTTGTTGGCTATTTTTTGGGGGGGGTCCTCTGCTACTACCAGAAGTCGTCTGCACCACACCAAGGCCTGCGCTGCTAGCAGAAACCAACTGAGCCTCACCAGGGCCTGTGCTGCTAGCAAAATCTCATCTGCATTACATCGGGGCCTGAGCTGTTGATTGAAGCCCTCTACACCACGTTGGCGCATGTATTGCTAGCAGAAGCCATCTGCTAGCAAGCCACCAGAACCTGAGCTTCTGGCTGGCGCCTTACTTGCCATCCTAGGTCTGTGCAGCCTGATGACATATATAATTCAGCATCAACAATCCTGTGTTTGGGTTAATGGCTTTTTTAAATAACTTTACTTTGCTTATTGGCTGTGGGGGACTTTGGGACACTCAATTTTTCTAAGTCAAGCACATTTAACAGTGTGCTCACTTTGCGAGACATGGTCCCCAGATCTACATGCATCAATGCTGCTGTAGATCCTGTACAATGTATTTGGACAATACATTAATTCTTCATTTAATGTACACCTACATTACCTCATCTTCAAAACCTTCTTGTTTTGTATGATTACAAAGTTAGTTATGAAAAATTCTGCTTAGTTTCAACATTTCACAAGTCAAACTCAAAGTCTCAAAGCAGAGACTTCTGATTGTCTTAATACTACTCTTATCTGGTGATGTTTGACCTAGCCCAGGCCCTGAGCTGCAATGTAGTCAGACACCATCTGAATTTAAATCCTCACCTGGGCTGAAGATTGTTCATTTTAATGTGCGCAGTTTGTTACCCAAGATGGATATGATCAAGATTTGGGTTCAATCAACAGATTGAGAGAGAGAGAGAGAGAGAGAGAGAGAGAGAGAGAGAGAGAGAGAGAGAGAGAGAGAGAGAGAGAGAGAGAGAGAGATCTCTATCTATCTATCTCTGATGAACATATTAGCATGGCTGTATACAACATCTATCGTACCGATGGGCTTAAGAAAGGTGGTGGTGTTGCTGCTTATGTTAAGTCAAAATTTGATGCTACAATAGTTCTATCAGAATCCATTTGCAAACAAATTGACTTTTTGGCTCTGAATGTGAATATTGCAAAGGGTCTTTGCATAACAGTTGCGTGGTGCCATCGACCTCCTGCCTCTACAGAAGCTCTGCGTTCTTTAAACCTTTTGCTGTCTAGACTAAATTATGGTGAGCTTGTTTTAGCTGGTGACTAACTGGGATTGGCTCAAAACCGTTTCAGATGATTTTAAATCTTTCTGTGATTCTATCAGTCTTACCCAGCTGGTTAATGTACCTACTCGGCCAAATTTCAAAAGCCCCGAAAAGTCTACCTTGATTGACTTGATTTTGACAAATGGTCCTCATAAATTTTCATCCTTGGGTGTCTTTTGTAACGACTTAAGTGACCATTGTGTTGTTGTTATTAGAAACACGAAGGTGCCCAAGTCACAACACCGTATTATTTTTAAAAGGACTCTTAAACATTTTAATGAACAAGCATTTTTATGGGGCACCGTTTGTAAAGCGAAACATTCTGAAATTAACAGCAACATTTTTCCACACTTAGCTCAAAACCTTACATAAACATGTTTGAGTAATTTTTTTTACAACATTTTAGTAAAAATATTTGTAACTTTTTATATTTAAAAACACTATTTTAAATGTTAAGTCTAAATATTATATCTAAATGTTAAATCTAAATTTTACAGGGAACTAAATATTTAGCCAACATGCAAATTTATTGTACGGATCAACGGAAATACCAAAATAAAAGCTTTATGAAAACCTCCGGCACTAAAGTGTGCCGGTAGTGGTCAGGTTGTGTCTGCTCTCCCCTGATATTCACTTCTCACCGCCATAAGCGGCTTCACTTCTTGCCTACCAGCATGTCCGATGCGACGATTGTGAAGTGGAGACTGCAGCTGCTGAGGATGAACTACTGCTGAACCTTTGGATGGCCGACAAAACGGATCTTTTTATTTCAGCTAAATCGCTGGACGTGCTGGTAGTTAAGAAGTGAAGCCACTTATGGCAGTGAGAAGTGAATACCAGGGGACAGCAGACAACCTGACCACTACCGGCACACTTTAGTGCCGGAGGTTTTCATAAAGCTTTTATTTTGGCATTTCCGGTGACCCGTACAATAAATTTGCATGTTAGCTAAATATTTAGTTTCCTGTAACATTTAGATTTAACATTTAGATTTAGAGTTAAATATAATATTTAGATCTAACATTTAAGATGCAAATATAATATTTACATTTAAAATTGTGTTTTAAATATAAAAAGTTACAAAAACATGTTTTTCTTTTAGTCATTTTTTACAACATCTAGTAAAATATTTGTAAGGTTTTGAGCTAAATGTGGAAAAATGTTGCCGTTAATTTCAGCATGTTTCACTTTACAAACGGCGCCCCATACATTTTATCATCTATGATTGGAAGAAAATAGGATTGATCCCTGATGCAGTCTTAGCATGGACATTCTTTAGGGATGGGTTTATGCAAATTGTGAATAAACATGCTCCGTTAAGGACATGTAGGATAAAAGGTAGTGAAAACCCCTGGTTCTCCCCAGAGCTGGCAGATATCATTCATGAGCGTAACCTGGCTTGGGCCAAAGCTAGGAAAAAAGGCTCTCCCACTGATTGGCTTCTTTTCAGACAACTAAGAAACAAATGTACTTCCTCTGTTAAGAAAGCTAAATCAGACAACTATTTGTCTGTCACCTCTGAGAACCTAAATAATCCACAGAAGTTCTGGAAAATCATTAAGTTTCTTTCAGTGACTAAAAGCTCCCATGCTCTACCCACCTATGTTTTTAAGGATTCTGTTCCTGTTTATGATAGGAAGGAGATTATGAATTGCTTTAACAAGCACTTTATATCTTCTGGCTCTTTGTTTGACTCTCCTAATCCCGTCTCATGTACACTGGTCAGCCATTTAACTTTGTTCATTTCTCTGTGCAGGAGGTCTGTAAAGCTCTTAAAGTGTTAGATCATAGAAAATCTCCAGGGCCAGACTTACTAGATCCTTACTTCTTGAAACTGGCAGCTGAATTTGTGGCAGAGCCTCTCACAACACTTTTCAACCTCACACTGGATACGAATAAAATTCCCTCAGTATGGAAATCAGCTTTTGTTGTTCCTCTATTAAAAGTGGGCGACCCAGCAATTTTAACTAATTATAGACCAATATCTAATCTATCTGTGCTGTGCCATAGTTCTTGTGTGTGAGCAGTTAAATGAGTTTCTACACACCAATGCCATTTTATCTGAATATCAATCAGGCTTTTGGGGAAAAAACATATCACAGTACTATCACAGCTGCAATGAGAGTGGCAAATGATATTGCTGTTGCACTTGATAAGCAACACTGTGCATCTCTTTTATCGATTTGTCAAAAGCATTCGACACTGTTGATCATTGTATTTTAAAACTTAGACTCCTCCAGTCAGGACTCTGAGAGAACAGTGGCGTGGTTCTCAAACTACCTCAGTAATATGTGTCAGTGCATTAAATCTGATGGTCTATGTTCTGAATTTGTTACAGTGCACAACGGAGTGCCACAGGGCTCTGTATGAGGCCCCTTCTATTTATCATTTACATAAACAATCTTGGCCTAAATGTGCCAGACGCAAACTTGCACTTCTATGCTGATGACAGTTATTTGTAGCTGGGGTTCAACTCTTGTCCAAGCCGTTGCCTCCTTGCAGAAAGCCTTTTTTGCTGTCCAGGAGTCATTACTTCAGCTTAAACTTGTCCTCAATGCAGACAAAACAGAGCTCATGTTGTTTTCTAAATCAAGGAAATGGGCCCAAACAATGCCATCAGTAACCACTCTTGCAGGTAATAAAATAGAGTTGGTTCACACATATAAATATCTGGGAATCTTGATTGATGACTCGCTCACCTTCAAACCACATGTAGAGAATCTCTTGAATCATCTGAAGTTAAAACTGAGATTTTATTTTCAAAATAAGTTGTATTTTTCTTTTAATACAAAGAAGCGGCTTGTTGCTGCAACATTTTTGCCTGGAGATATTCTATATATGAATGCTTCTGCTCAATGTCTTCGAATGGTTGATACTGTGTATCGTGCTTCTGTGAGGTTCATCACTAACCGTAAATCTCAGACTCACCACTGTGAGTTATACTCTCAGGTAGGACGGCCTGCTTTGGCAAGTCGGAGGAACTCTCATCTATACAGTTTTATATACACAAGGCAATACTGGGTTGCTGCCTTCTTATGCATGTTCCCTGCTTGCAATGAAACATGCTGGTCGGTTTTCTCTTCGTCCGCATGGTTACTTGTTGCTTTCTGTTCATTTGCCCGAACTGAATTTGGTAAAAGAGCTTTTGTCCATTTAGGCCCCTCTGCTTGGAACAAACTGCAGAGCGACTGGAAAACGACTGAATTCATTTCATTAAGTGCTTTTAAATCTAAACTAAGAATCCCTGAGGCCAAGTCCATAACATGCAACTGTTTCAATTAGACTGATTGTCATTTTAACTGAATTTTTATTTGAAATTTATTGAATTTGATCTTTATTTTATTTTTTTCATTTATTTTTGCATGTGTGTTGTTGCTGCCTGTGTTTAATTGAGTAATTTCTCCAACTGTGAGACACTTGCTGCCGCCCATTTTGGCCAGGTCTCCCTTGAAAAAGAGGTTTTTAATCTCAGTGGGATCTTCCTGGTTAAATAAAGGTTAGAAAGAAGAAGAAAGTAAAATTTAGACATTAAAAATACATTTTCAACATATCTCTAGAATCTCAACAACAATCTAATAAATTTGAACTAATTGACTTCATAATTGGTGATCAGCAGCACAGAAACAGTTTCCAAATGCACCTAGGTGCCGTTACTGTTTTTTCAAATGAGGTTTCTCTGGGAGGAACAAGAAGAAAGCAGAGATGAGCCATCATAAAGAATAAACCTGCCTGGCAGTTGGCTTAAAGAAGGCTCTTGTCTAGTTCCCCGTGAAACAATTTAAGCAGCATAACATGAAACACAGGACAACTCATATTTAATAGTGTGGAGCGTTTAGACCCTGTACTCAAATACTCCATAGCAGTAAAATACTGCAGATATACTCTGAACACTGTCCCGCTTTAAGATCATATACATTTGAAAAATTAATAGCATACATTTCTTACTATTTATTAGATTCAGATTGTAAAAATTACATTTCAGGACTGAAGACTGCCACCTCGAGTCCCCTTTATAGACACTCCCCTGCATCTGCAAATTGTTAGGACTCTTTAGCGATTTGTGCAGGGTTGAAAAAAACAAAACAAAACAAAGAAAAAAGATTTAGGCCAGATTTCTTTTGGAGATTTCTTCCATAGACACCCTGCCCATGTTCATCGCTATACATGTTAAAGCACACTTTAATAATCTCAGTTTGGTTGACAGCTGCTAGAAAATTCTAGATTTTTAGAGCCCTGTTGTGCCTGTAAGTCTGCAGATGAAGCCAATGTGAATGAAGCAGTGAACAGTTTGCTTGAATTGTCAGTGCTGTGTATCAGATCGTAGGCCTAGTGTTTGGTGTTAGATTAATTAGGGGAGCTGTTAATTTGTTGCTAATGGTTCAGTTCTTAACATCACACGTGTGTGGCAGGGTTAAATTTGCAGGACTCTTCAGTTATAGTAACACAGGTATTTTAACAAAGGCCTATTCTCTTATTTACAAGAAGAGTTTTAGCCCCATTTCCAAACAGCAGGAGGTGAGTCAGGCTTACCTCTTGGAAAAGCTGAGGAGTAGTTCACCTCACTCAACAAACAGACCAGCAATAATCTGTTAAACAGTTACAAATACACAGTCAAGGTAGACCCAGACAAACAAAGGCTCAAGAAAATGAACCTAATAAAACCTATTTGGTTTCATATTTAATGTGTTACCTTGTAATTAGGAAGCCAGCAGCCATGACCGCTGCAGCTGCACTCGCTGTGTCCTCACAGCTACGAGCGCTGAGCGGGACTGTGCATGCACAGCTGCCCTGTCAGCCGTGGATCCAGAAGGCCCAACTTCCAGCTCCTCCAACCAAACACCCACGAGCCTCAAAGTTGAGCGTCCAAGCCACGTGTCTGTCTGTGTGTGTCTTTTCTAACTTCCTAATAAAAAGTTGGGCTGAAGCAAACTCTGCCTCACACAGGTGCGATCAGTTGATGTGATTGGCCTGGCTGAGATAATAGACTTATTGAATCTATTCCCCAGAGGGGATGTGGACAGTAAAAACACAATTGATTCCAACTTCTGACCTGGTTGTCTAAGTACAGAGCTGTATTATAGTGGGGTTTTCTTTCTTTTAGAATTTTACACACTTTATACACATTTTTTTATATTAAAGACCTTATATTGACATCAGGAGCCACAATAAAAAAGATGATCCCGTATTAAAAATAAATGTAGCCTCTGTGATGTCCCCCATCCCGTCTTGAACCCTTAAGTTCAATATTTCTCACGACCAGCTCTTGGTGTTTTGAAACTGAACATGATCAATGAGGGTGTTGGATCTGGCTGACTATGGTCAAGAAACCTGAAGGGTTGGTTTCTCCATCCATCCATCCATCCATCCATCCATCCTCATCCGCTTTATCCGAAGTCGGGTCGCGGGGGCAGCAGCCTAAGCAGAGAAGCCCAGACCTCCTCTCCCCAGCCACCTCCTCCAGCTCATCCGGGGAACACCAAGGCGTTCCCAGGCCAGCCGAGAGATATAATCTCTCCAGCGCGTCCTGGGTCTGCCCTGGGCCTCCTCCCGTGGGACATGCCCGAACACCTCACCCAGGAGGCGCCCAGGGGCATCCTTGTCAGATGCCCGAACCACCTCAACTGGCTCCTTTCGATGTGGAGGAGCAGCGGCTCTACTCTGAGCCCCTCCCGGATGGCCGAACTTCTCACCCTATCTCTAAGGGAGAGGCCAGCCACCCTTCGGAGGAAGCTCATTTCTGCCGCTTGTATCCGCGATCTCGTTCTTTCGGTCACTACCCACAGCTCGTGGCCATAGGTGAGGGTCGGGACGTAGATCGACCGGTAAATTGAGAGCTTCGCTTTTACACTCAGCTCCCTCTTCACCACGACGGACCGGTGCAGCGTCCGCATCACTGCAGCCGCAGCACCAATCCGTCTGTCGATCTCCGGCTCCTTCTCCCATCACTCGCGAACAAGACCCCGAGATACTTGAACTCCTCCACTTGGGGCAGGAACTCATCCCCGACCCGGAGTGGGCACTCCACCCTTTTCCGGCTGAGAACCATGGCCTCAGATTTGGAGGTGCTGATCCTCATTCCTGCTGCTTCACACTCGGCTGCGAACCGTTCTAGTGCGAGCTGGAGGCCCCCACCCGATGAAGCCATCAGAACCACATCATCCGCAAAAAGCAGAGATGAGATTCTGAGGCCACCAAGTGGAAGCCCTCCGCCACTTGGCTGCGCCTAGAAATCCTGTCCATAAAATTATGAACAGAATCGGTGATAAAGGGCAGCCTGGCGGAGCCCATCACCCACCGGAAACAAGTCCGACTTATTGCCGGCAATGCGAACCAAACTCTTACAACGGTTGTATAGGGATCGAATGGCCCGTAGCAGTGGGCCAGACACCCCATACTCCCGCAACACCTCCCACAGGACACCCCGAGGGACACGGTCGAATGCCTTCTCCAAGTCCACAAAACACATGTAGACTGGTTGGGCAAACTCCCATGCACCCTCAAGTATCCTCGAGAGGATAAAGAGCTGGTCCAGTGTTCCGCGACCAGGACGAAAACCGCATTGTTCCTCCTGTATCCAAGGTTCGACTAGCGGACGAACTCTCCTTTCCAGCACCCTGGCATAGACTTTCCCAGGGAGGCTGAGGAGTGTGATCCCCCTGTAGTTGGAACACACCCTCCGGTCTCCCCTCTTAAAGATGGGGACCACCACCCCGGTCTGCCAGTCCAGGGGTTGGTTTCTCATTAACTTTAAATAAAGGGATTATCTATATGAGATTTATATAGAAAAAAATGCAAGACATGCTTTACACTGAAGTAACAAAGTACAAATAAAGGGAGGAACAGTTTTTCAGTGTCAGGTAATTTCAAATGCAGCGTTTCTATCAGCTCAGCAAACACAGTGACACAGCGTGTTGCAGCTAGAGCTCCAGCTGCTGTATTTCACAGGGAGAGAAAAGAAAGGGAGCGAACTTCACTCACAGATGCAGAAAAATAAGTAAGACGGGACAGGAGAGGAAGAAGAGACGTTATCATTACCCTCTGCTCAGTGGGACTTGATAAACTGGAAATTTAAAGCCTCGTGGTTTTAAATGAGATACTGATCTGTACATGTGACATGTTTTCTCATGCTGTGAAACGTGCGGAAAAACAAACTGTCAGTGTAGAGGATGGAATAGTACAACTCGTAAAACACCTGCTGACATCTTGTTAAATTCAGTTGACATCTTGTTAAATTCGGTTGTGTAAATCCACAAAGAGCAGTAAACCTCAGATCAGCTGATCCCAGCCTGACACAAAGAACATCGTATTCCTTTTTCATTTTCCTTTAACTCATTTTCTACTTAACAGATTCAAGCCGAGCCGAGTTTGAAACCTCATTTATAAATAATATTAATACATTAATATAGCACAAGGTTCAGTTAGTCAGGAACAAGTGTCCAAAGAGCTTTTACTTTCTTACTCCGAGCACATTTCAGAGCCTATTCATGTTTACTTTTGAGTAAAGACACTGACTCAGTATTTTAACTTTTAATAGAGTATTTTTTAACACTAGTAGCTGTACTTGTGTTTAATTTTAGAATGTCTGTACTTTTATCACCCTTGCTGATATGCTGACACTTTTGGCACTTGCCAAAAACTGCAAGATCTTTTAGCTCTGTTTAACACGACTTGGCTCAAAAGTCTATTGCAGTGTTGTTTCATAGTTGAAGAAAGGCCTCTGTTTCATGCAGAGTGGAACTTGGTGGTTTTACATGACCTGGCTCATGAGTCCGCTCCTGTGTTTCTGAGTAACTACTACTAGCAGAGTTCAAGAAGGGTCACCTTGATCCAATCATAGCTGAACTTGATTTTGTTGACTTATTGAATAGTCAACATAGCTGGTCATTGGGATATTGGGAGATCGAGAAACAGAAGAGGGAACGGATAAGTCGATGAGGATAAGTCTGATGAATTCTCAGGGTAAATTCAAAGCTTTTGTGTTTGGGTGATAGATTCTTCTGTGGTGGAGGCTGGGTTAGAACAGTTTCCTTTGGCCATTTGCTGGCAACAGATCGTGGCTGCAAGGGGTTTGCAGGCTTGAGGCTTTTTTGTGCATACTGGGATGGTTTTGTTTACAGATATGGAAAACTTTTCTGTATTTTAAATACACTGCTTTGAGTTGTTGGCTGAGATGTGGAAACCTTTCAAACAACCCATTGTAGAGACATCTGTATCAAAAAGGAAGAGAAGCAAAAACAATTACAAAGTGCAGAAGGAAGCGTCATATGTGTGGTGATGACGACACAGCATGCACATTATATGCTAGCGTTGTGGCAAGACACCTCAAGTGGGCGGAACTCCTTTGAGCGCAGATTTGTTAGAATCATTTGGAATATTTTGCAAAAACTTCTTTATGACTATAAGAAAGTTTAGTGGGAAAACTTAGTCGTCATATATAAACACATATTAGCAAAAAGTGCAACGTCTGACTCACTCACTGAAGTATAAATTATAGATTGACTTTACTGGGGGCTACATGCTGGAGTCAACAGTCAAATATTACACACAGTGCAGTATCACAGACTACTGAGTCAGTGCACCTAGCCACAAGAGTCACTTCTTTTTTTTTTTAAACAAACAGTGTTTGAGATCAGATGTTCTAGGTGGATCTCTCACATTTTGGAGAAACCTGCTGCTCTCCGCACAAAAGAGCACCAACATCAAAATACTCCATTTGCTTCTTTTTAAACCAGTTTGTGCTCACATGTTCCACCAAACACATGTTTGATGTGATTGCTCTTGCAGAGAGCACTTACCTGTCGCCTAGAGGACTGTTCACTGTGCCAGTGCACTGCTGCATTAAAGCATTTTTCTGGTCAGTTGCACATTCCTTTATGCTGTGGTGCTTCAACATCTTTAAAAACAAACTATTTGAATACTGAAGGAATTAGCATTGCTATTGACTTTTGCAGACCTGGGAAGTCCAGCTTTTATCAACAAAACCCTCTGAAACTCAAGCACATCTTTACAGACGTTCTGCCACCTCCCCTACCATTAGTTCCACTGCCAGCAAAGAATACTTCAACCATTTTATACTTCAGCCACAGTGATTCACTGGATTAATGAAAATCAATCCTCACAGGCACTCAAAGTTCCAAAATTATTTCAAGTTTGTAAGCAACTATTGAAGGATGGAACTACTGATTCAGTCTAAAGTCTCAGGTACTTTTAATGGCTCTGCTACAGCTCTAGTGACAGTGAGGGCTAGAGTTGGCTCAAAATGCACATCACCCATAAATTTAATGAGCTGCAGAGTCAGTGGCTTTCTAACATTTGGGCATAGACTTGTTGCTTCTTGCTTACAAGCACATGACTCACATGAATCTTGATTAGCTCTTGAAAGATTAACCTCAAGCCAAGTGTTCAGCTATTCTTTCAACCTGACAGAAGACAAGAGAAACTGCAGGAGAGCTTTCACACTTTATTTCAGATAAATACAGGAGATCATCCTTGTTGCACTGTAAAGCTGTAAAGGAGGAAACACTTGTGAGGAACAGGTTTGAACCATCATGAAATGCCACGTTTTAATACCCGAAAACTAACGACCCACCTGTGCCCTCATGAGTTTGGCTTGTCTCTTCCATCCATGTCAGTCTGAAGCTGACCGATGGAAATTTGGCCAAGGGTCAGAAGATGGATGCTTTATATGACCCCAGTGAGGTCCACGGTAATGCCACCAGTAGTCATTCCACGTAGGCTTCATCTGGGAGTTGTAGTATCCACTGTAAGGGCCGACATATCTTTGAGGATGGCGCGGCCTTGATGGGTTTTCTGGTCCATCTGGCTCTGGAAATGCAAACTCCCGCCCAGGGCGGCCTTCATCACGATGCTCGCGATCATGCTCACGATGATGCTCGTCGGGGTATGGCCTTGGACGAACTGGCACATGAACCTGCTCTCTTTGATGACCCAAATAGCCTTCCTCAGGCCTGTGTTGATGCCCACCGTGATGTTCGTGGCCACCTGGGTGGCGTGGAGAACCACGTGAAAAGGGAACAGATAAGCTGAACTGGTAGCCCAGCTTGGAAGCATCATGGCCATGCTGTCTGCGGGGATTATTAAAACTGTTGTCAATAATAAGGCCACTCGGTCCGTACCGAGGAGGATTAGCACCATCACGAGAATGAGCAAAAGGGATCCTCAGGGCTAAGTCAAAGCTCCTGGGCTTGGCCACAAGGTGGTTTCTGTGTGCTCGAGGCTGGAGCGGAGATGTTTCCATGGATCTGTGGGTGGGAATATTAGAGCGTGGCTGATACGATCTCGGGGATTCGACTTTGACCCGATCACGCACATTAGGGTAGATCTTTGGATCCGTCGGCCTCAGAGCCCTCATGTACTGGAAAGGACGAGGGTTTCCGTACACATCGTGTTCCCCTCTTCCACCCTGCCATACTCTAGGCTGCACAGGACTTGTGGGGGGGAAGAAGAGAGAGAGAGAGAGAGAGAGAGAGAGAGAGAGAGAGAGAGAGAGAGAGAGAGAGAGAGAGAGAGAGAGAGAGAGAGAGAGAGAGAGAGAGAGAGAGAGAGAAAGAATGCAGATTATAATCAGGTTGGTCAAACTGAAAACACATCTACAGTTTGTCAGCATTGTTTGGACAGAACTTCAGTCTTCAGTTTAAGCCAGTGTCAAAGATATTTGCATTCTTATACCCTTTTAACATGAGAGAAGAAATCACTTGCTTGAGCCACTCACAGAAAGCATAATATTCACACATTTTTATACCATCTACAGTTACCCAGTTTGAATTGTTCTTTTCCAAATTTAACAGGGAAGAACTTGACCTTTTAAAGTGATTACTGGAGTAAAAAGGTAATAAAACACCAGTGAAACAGCCACACTTATGATGACTGATTACAATGCATCATAAATGCAACCTGTAGAGTTTACCCCACTGAATAAAACCCAGCTGTGACGTTAAAGCAGTGGAGCTCTAAGTGTGCAGCTGTCACATTAGAAATGCAGAGAAAGGGTGGTAGTGCAATTAACAAATCAGTAAATTCATTTTACTGCAGTCTGTTTAAATATCCTGTTTCAACTGAATTAAACCTGCTGATTTGAACATTAAGCATACCAGCTTTACCCCGGGATCTGTAAAGTCCTGAAAAGGTACAGATTTAGTGAACTTTATCATCTGAAGTGGGGGAGCGGAAAAAAACCAAAACCCTAAACTGTCTAGATAACATACTACATAATTTGCACCAGTTTAAATAAAAAAGGACTCTTAAACCTTTCCTTCCAACAACTCAAATTATTAATGTGCTCTAGATTTTATTACACATAATATTACAATTTTTACCAAGGCTACTGCATCTCCTATGCCCACATGTACCCAGTCAGACCTTCTCCCTCAAGCTCCAACATAAGTCTGTAGAATAATCAAGTATTTTCTAAAGAGATGCTGCAGACTCTGGGTGCAGGCATGACTTCGCTGGACTCTTCAGGTCAGACAGTAAGTTATTTCATAAACATCATTGGCGCAGGTTTCAGCATGCTCACCTCTTGGAAAAGCTGAGGAGTAGTCTACATCACTCAAAACATAAAGCAGTAAAAACCTGTCAAGCAGCACAAACACAGTCAAGATAAAACCAGACTAAAGGTAACATTCAAGTACAGTAAGTGCAGATCATAAAAGCACATGTAAACATTGTACCTTGCAATTAGGAACCACGCAGCCATGACTGCTGCAGCTGCACTTGCTGTGTACTCACAAACCCTCCAGCTGGACTGTGCGTGCATGCAAAGCACTCACACGTCCACACGTCCACACGTCCACACGTCCACACGTCCACACGTCCACACGTCCACACGTCCACACGTCCACACGTCCACACGTCCACACGTCCACACGTCCACACGTCCACACGTCCACACGTCCACACGTCCACACGTCCACACACACCAACTACACCAACCAAACACCAGTGTGCTTCTGAGTCAAGTGTTCAGGACATGCTGCTGTCTTTATAGGTCCTTCCTACTGCAGGTGTTTCCAATCAGGTTTCTTTAATGAGAAGTTGAACTGAGGTACCCAACAGGTCAACCCCCTCCCCCATACAAGTGTGAGGGACACATACACACACACACACACACACACACACACACACACACACACACACACACACACACACACACACACACGCAGAGGCAGCCTCACACAGGTGTGCCCACTAGATGTGATTGCTCCAGCAGAGAGCACTTACCTGTCTTCTGCAGAGGATATGATGTGATGCATGACAGCAGAGGGCTTTCTGCTCAGCTGCTCACTTCTTTTACATATACATGTTCATTTTGTTCTTCGCTCAAACATAAACTGTTACTCCAGGGCCTGGCAGGTTTAATCCAATCAGAGAAGGCCAAAAAAAATCTGTCTAGATTCCGACTTTATGACCCTGATGAAGACCACAAGCTGAAGCGCATTGGTCACCAAATAAAGTAGATCGCTAATACTTTAAATGTCGCTGAAGTCGTCACGTCATCAGATTTACCTGTGTTGCCAGATTCAGACTTTACAAAGGAAAAGTGAAATAAAAATTTCAGTCATAAACGTATTGTTTATTCATGATGCACTGTATTTCATACATCCAAAGTATATATTTAGGACTTGAGTTTTTATCCATTAAAATCATAAAAAACTGTGAGTGCAGTAAACTTGACTTTCTACATTAATAACTTTAACTGCTTTAAGAAGCCGTGCATCTCACAGCTATGACCGTGACTTCAACAATTACATTTGCATGCTCAGTACTCCAGCAGTCTGTTTGGTACTCCAGTCACAACAAAGCAAGCTGGCCACCGGAGCAATAAAGATTGAACCTCGGCCTCGGCTGTGCAGTCACCGTTGCAGCTTAACAATGATGGATCTGCATAATAATAATACTGACAAACATACTGGGACCCATCAGTGCCTCGCTGTAACTCCCTTCACCAACCACATTTTCTTATATAAATCTGCTGTAAAAATGAAAGCAGTCAGGATATGAACCCACTTTCAGAATAAAGGAGGACTTCATTAAAAACTTAAAATGAAAACACTCTTTTTTAATTTACCAATTACAATTTATGAGACACACAGTGATATTAATGTGCTTCAGACTATAAGCACTTCTGTTTTCTGGATGGATTTTTGTGTCTCCGGCTCAGGTTGGAGTCTTCCACAGTGCAAATGCATATTTTAAATTAAATTTTGCTTTGCAGACGCTCAGTGTTGAAGTTAAAATGAAGAGATGACTCTATTTATTACTTCTAGTCAGTAAATATCATTCAGTAATATGTACGGTGTGAGACATCGGCTGAAGTTGAACGAGGAATGGGCTGCACTTTTGTGTAATTCCAAATCATACCACAAGATGGCATAGCAAGTCGCACTTCCATCCACTTATAAACTTAGGTCACAGAGTGGGGATGTCAGACACGAGAGGACCTCTCCCAGCTGTAGACTCACTGTTTAAGCATGGACACATGCAAACACAGGTTAGACAAAATACTGCATGTACTATTACGCTAAGCCTTTCTGGTAAACACTGTCCCCTGGTGGTCAAAGATCTTTATAGCAGGTAACTACAGAAGTCCCATAAAACATTTCTAACACTGTTTATGGACGTCTCAGAAATGATAAGTAAGGGGGCTGAAAGTACGATATGTTAAGTCATTATTTACGAATCAAAAGTTTAAAACTCTAAATGATGAAGTCAGAAGTTCAAAAGGAAATTGTGTGTTGCAGTGCAGCTCAGTCTAAAAGCTTTGTTTACTGCCAGCCTGCTGTCGTTTGTTCGGCCTTTGCTCTTCGTCTGTGTATTCCCCTCTCGTTCTCCTCTGGATTGATTCCTTTGTGCTCCGTGTCGTCCCGCGGGGGATAAATGATGTTGTTTGCCCCTCCGACAGCCAATCAATACCTCATTTTGTTTCATTTTTAGATGCTGCGTGTGCAAACGTGCACCTTTGTTTATGTTTGTTTATGTATTTGTGAGAAAGCTCTCATTGAGTCGGTGGCTAATTGCTCTGCTGATTAGGACTTCATCCTCATGCCGGCTGTGTTGATTTAAACAATCCAATATGCGTGTGCTTGTATGGGCGTCTTGAGCGCCCGTGAGTTTTTTTTTCTGTGGGAACAGTTGGCACAAGCCGCAGCACAGCACAGTGAGCAGGGCTGAGTGGGTGTTACGCTGGAATAATGATGACAAAGAGCCACCTGTCAGAGCCGGGGCTCTTTCAAAATGTCATTTCACACTGAATGGGTAATCAGGTCGGCGGCGTGTGAATTGGAAGGCTGCGGAATTACAGGCTTCTCAAACTTTTTAATGTCAAGTATACTCTCGGAGAGGCAAGGCGGGCACACGTGGGGGAAATAATATGGTGTGGGACACCTGTCTGAGGGAGGGGGACTTTAGAGTTATTAGATTTAGTGCAGCACAGAGGTGTGTGTGTGTGTGTGTGTGTGTGTGTGTGTGTTGGTGAATAATGAGGTGGAAACAACCAGGTTCTATTCTTTGCGGATAAATCATAGAGCTGCTATCAGGCGGCTGAAGCGGTGCTATCTATCTGGAGCTAATTGTGCATGAATTATGAGTGAATTCCAAGTGGTTTCAAGTGAACGATGCAGCCCAAATGCCAACCAATCAACCATAGCTGGGCTCAATAAAAAATTACTTTGAAAGTGATGTTATTTGCTTTCTCCCCGAGCTTTTGATAAAAATCAATCTGTCATTATTAGTAAGAGGCTCCCGGAGCAGGAGTTGGTAACCTTTACTTAACGAGAGCCATTACTGAGCAACTTTTGATCAAAAACATCTGAATGGAGTTGCAAAACATTTGAGCTTTCTAATAAGGCGACACAGTATACAGAAAGTTTCTTTAAAGTGTAGGTTTAAATAAGGTTTTACATATCAGACCATAATTAAAGTAATCTGGTCTTAAAATAAGGTAAATGCAATCTCAGAGTAATTTTCTCATACAAATAATTTAAGAAAATGGAGAAGCAGCCTGGAAAAAACAAAGTCCAGCCTTTCTGTTTCAATAGGAGTTAAGAGTGAGAATAGCAGCCGGGTGCTGCGATCACATACATTTGATTAACTGGTCACCAGCAAGTGTGAGCAGCTGCATGTCTGGAGCTTCCAGGTGTGTGTGACACAATGCCAACGAGGAAAAGCATCAGCAATGAACTTCAAACTCCAGCTCAGACTCTACCGTCCCAGTTTGCATGTTATGGATGAAAGTGCATGACAGCACATTTAAAACAGACTGGACAAGTGTGGTTTGTTTGAAAGGGTTATCAGGAGGAAGACTGCTCTCTAAAAAGCAAACATGGCAGCACAGCGTAGGGTTGCAAGGAGGAGGGATGATGATCTGTGGACCATGAGCTCCTCTGTAGCGTCAGTGTGAGGCCGTGTGTCCCACAGCTGGAGCTTGGACTAAACTGGGTCAAAAACTGTTTTTAGACCTGGTGCGGGATAGTTATAGTTAATTATTTATTATGTCCTCATTAGCAAAATCTTAGAAATGTCTCACTAAACGAAACAATCTTATTAGCCTGTACTGTCATGGTCCTGGATTTCAGACCCAGAAGTTTTGGTTTGTGGACTGAATTCTTGTCCTGTTTGGTTAGTGTTAGGTTTTTGTATTGTTTATTGTCATTTATGCTTAGAAATATTTACTCATATATGCTTAGAAGTATATAATCATTTGTAGATTGAAAGGATGCCTCATCCTAGGAGGTCTGTAACAGCTCTGTGTAGCATGAAGAGGGGAGTGCGTTCACTCCTCTTCAGAGTGTTCTGGCATAGATCACACACCTCCTAGGAGAGGTCGTATCTTCTCTTGCTGATATATGGTATAGCAAACACGCGTATATCTGTTTGAGTGTAAGAGCCTTTTGTTCAGATGTACCGTTAGACTCCTGGCACCAGCTTTGGGGAGTCTTCACGGGGTCACATCTTGACCCCACACATATACACACATACACACACACACACACACACACACAGACAGACAGACAGACAGACACACACACACACACACACACACACACACACACACACACACACACAGACAGACAGACAGACAGACAGACACACACACACACACACACACACACACACACACACACACACAGACAGACAGACAGACAGACAGACACACACACACACACACACACACACACACACACACACATACACGCATGAGGGAGACCGGACACCGGTCCGGTCTCCCTCATGCGTGAGTACGAACTTTGCCTACTTGGTGTTCAATGCTTTTGCTGTGTAATTACATTGTCTTCAACGTTCCAGCAAATAGGTTGATGCTACAAACCTATCAGTTAGTTTTTACCCGTCAGTCATAAAAGGCTGATGGGGCATTACTGTCACCCTGCCAGGCACATGGTGGACACCTGAGGCTGTGAATGCGACAACCCAAGAAGGAGTCACCCAGGATTTTCAAACTGATACCACAGGTCCATCTACTACTACTTCCACTTAAATAATGGCATCCATGTAGTATTAATACTCAATATGCAAAATTATTCACATTAAAGTGTTGTATTATATGTGTGTGTATCGCTGATCTTAGAGCTGGAGGTGACTGAGTATTGTTTTCTATTAGATAACAGCAAAATCTATTAATAACAAATAATCTGAGACCAATGTTGTTTCTATTGTTCTTTCCATGATTCTATTTTCTCTTAATCTATATTCTGTTTTATTTGGTATGTCTTCTGCTTTGACTATGCTATTGTACAGTACTTTGGTCAACAACTGTTGTTTTATAAAGTGCTATATAAATGAACAAACGTGAAAGTTGAAACTTGAACAAATCAAAGCTTTTAAAAATGGAGGACAATTTGCTTCTAAGTTATTGTATAGTACAAATAGAGGTAGAATAAGTTACTCTGCTATTCTACATTTTCAATTTATGCATTGTTGTGTTATTCTAAATAACAATAATACACACGTTTTTTCAAATACTGGCACTCTTACACGAGCTTTCCAGCACTCTCCTGTCCAGGAAACAAACCAGTAATGCCTCCTTTGTATCCTCCTTTCAGTCAGTTAAACTGATCCTGGCATGTGAGTGGTAATTAACAGCTTACACAAAGCTGCCCAGAGGTTACACTTGTTGAAAAAGAGGTTTTTGCTTTAATCTCTTCTGTTATCCACAATCCATACAGAATGGGTCCGTCACTTGTACTGGACAGCACAGTAAGCTCCTGCCTCTAAAAGCTCTGTGGCACCTGAACTAGAGCACGAGTCGTTTAGTTCACAGTTTTCTGCGTTTTCATTTGATTTTTCTGAGGTTACTTTGTATCAATGCCTGATCTGCTTTTTCCCACAGCAGCCACTAGGTGGCAGTGACTCAACACTGCTCAACTATGTATTCAGCCTTGTGCAGGAGGTCTATCAGTGGTGAACTGAATTATTCACAGTCCAGACCACTGAGTCCATTTTTCCCTCCTTTTGTGTCTTCTAACAGTTAAAACTGGCTGTTAAAGTATAGGGTAAGTTTCCACATACACACAGCTTTTTACTGCAAGTAATCCTGAAAATGTAATCTCATATATATGTAATGTGTTACAAAAATTACCTGAAGTCAGCAAATCTTTTTCAAAGCAGATATCCTGGCTTGTTGTAAAAACAGCAGAGGCTGGGGCAAAATTTCCTTACAATGATTTAGTCGCATTCACAGTCTGTGTGAGCCATGGCAGTTACCATCAGCGTGCACAGCCAGCTCTGCTAAATGAAATGCAGTACTCTAAATTACACCTGTGCTATTCCTGCAAAGACAGAAGCACACTGAGGCGGCTGAATCAAATACCGTAGCAGCACAGCACAGAAACCCAGTCTGAAGAAACACAATGAGGGCCTGTGGCCATAACTTTGAAGATAAAGCTCTGATTTGATTTGCTCAGACTGTGAGGACAGCAGGTTTCATCTACCACCGCATCCCCTGCAAACATGTTTGGGAGAGGTTTTGTACAGGTCTGTGGCTTCACCACAGCATACTGCAGGCGAGCTCAGCGTGTCCCTGGGAAAACAGACAGTAGTGCACAAACCCACAGCTCACAAAATCCAGGAAATCTTTGAAATTAGACTGACTTATAAACTATAAACATAGAAAACAAAGCTGAGTTTGAACGTGAACAGAAAACACCTCCATGGTCCAGTTAAGGCTCAATCACAGAGCTTTAATAACCAGCTTCAGTGAAACACCAGCTGTTTGCAGTATAGATCAAGAGGTTCACTTACTGCATCTGAACTGAGCTCATTCACTTTAAGTATTCTGCCTCTTGTCATTGAGCAAATCAAACCATGCTTATGATCTTGGCTGACTTTTCTCATCCAAGTAATCAACAATCACTTAGTGATAAAAGCGAGGAGAAAGATATTCAGTGACTTTTAGTAACAACTCTAGTGTCCTTGAATACTATTTAACATCTCACTCCACTCACTGTGGTTAAAGTATGAAGCCAATAGCAAAGACCTTGTGTCATGACAATAGCTGTGTAGTAATGGAGGGAAAATCCACTTATTTATTTATTTTTAAATCCTTTCTGAATAATCTGAACGCACTGTTGTGCCAAACACATTTCGCTTTTTCAATAGCAGCTCTATGAATCCTCCACAGGCCCCTCTTCTTCATGTGTTTCTTTTATCTGCTTTCAATGAAATTTCACATTTCGGTGCTTTATATGTCTGTGCTTTTTTTTTTTTTTCCTGAGATGTCATACACTTTGGATTCTAGCCAATCAATTTACCTTTACAAGGATAGTAGGTGGGCCCAGGTACGTACGTTCTTTTAGAGCAGAGCTACAGATTAAAAATGCCCAAGGCAAAGTGGTCAAAAGTGTTGCTGTATTTCACAGCAAAAGATGCAAACTCAGCAGCCTGCAACAAGTGCTTTAAGCCCCACGCCCCCAGTACCGGGAGCAAAAAGGAGGAGATCACGTTTAATCGTCTATAACACGGGGTGAGAAATATAAGTCCAGACATGTGTGGTATCCACAGAAGCCTCTGAATCTCAGCTAAAATGTCATATAAACCATTTCTACAACCACCAAACTCAACGAAAACAAGCCATGATTAAACGAGCAGTTATGTAAATGCTAAAGTCCGCTAAAAAGTCCGCTAAACAAACAAGGCGAACCAGAAATTCTCCAGACTTCATGTAACTGGCTAAAGATAGGCTGGTTATCTTCCAGAGCTATCACCAATCACCAAGTTTCACCACACTCTGGTCGTGTCCAAATTCATGGGCTGCATCCTCTCTGAGGACCCGGCCTTCGCGGTCTACGTGGGCCGGGTCCTCCGAAGGTCGGGTAGGCCGGAAGTAAATGGCTGTGAAATTGGACGGTCTGGCCTTCTGATTAACGTCACCGCTGTCTCGGTGGAGTTTAATAAACTCGGCCGTCTGCTCCTTGCTATCTAAAATATAACAGGACACTGGCATAAATTCTCGACCATCTCACACTTCTGTTTAATCAGTTTTCTGTTTGACGTTTATTCAGCTGTGTGAAAACCACCCGGGAGATTAATAAAGTTTTATTTTATCTAATCTAATAACTTTAATCTCAGCCAAACCGATTTACTCACGAACAAATAAAACACTGAAAAAAGCCAAACAATAACATTTTTAGGTTGTCTAAGTGACTTATATATTACGTTTAACCTGAGTAGCGAAAGTCACACACCAGTGATCTGAAAATGATGTGCCGGGAGTTGAGCCGTTCTTGATGGCTTCAGTGACCCTCGAGCTCTCGGCTAGCTATCGAGCTGGTGGGTAACAGACGTCTCCGAAAACATCGAACCACTTTTGCAAATATGCAATATCTTGATGAAGATATTTGAAGTTTACACAGCTACATTCTCGCCTGAAAATATGTTAAAAGTTTATTTTGTGACCCAGAAAGATTAATAAAAGTAATTTTAAAACTTAGTAGCAGCCGCCATTGCCGGAAACTGGAGTTTGGCTGGGCCGCGCTATGAATTCTGGGATATGGTGGGCCACGAAGGACACACCCGACCCATCCTTTGAATCTGGGGAAAAGGAGGACGCATTTGTCGGCTGCATTCGGAGGAGTCTATGAATTTGGACAGCCTTCGGCGTGCCGCTGTGACGTAATCGGTCTACAAATGCGTCCTCAGGAGGATGCAGCACATGAATTTGGACACGACCTCTGACCAAAATTCACTGAATGAGCCGCAAAAGAAGACCGCAAAAACACACAGCGGCGCAAATGCGCTAAGACAGTGTTAAGGTTCAATGTTGAGAGAGGAATCCATAAATAACCACAGATCCAGGCGTGTGCAATTTAGACGGCATTTTAATGAATACACATGTGTGAGTTCAACAACCCAATCAGTATTGAACTGTCTTTACCATATTCAGACAACGGTTTTATAGGGTTAAGATAGTACAGCCCCCTTTTCTGTTGCTAGGCAGATTTAAACAAAGCATACGTCACTCCAAAACCACAATGACTCTTAACATAGTCTAAAACAGAACATCTTCTTCGGGTCGACGCCAAGCGCTTCCTGTCTCCATCCTGCCCAGGCTTATCTTCCTGGAACATCAGGTGCACTTCCTGTACAAAATGTCACTCATGCACAACTTTGCAGTCATAAACTCTTACCTACTAAATGAGTCTATCTGTGTGTGCGTGACACGCGAGCGGCGCTGCATGCATGCTGTGTACTGCGTGCGTGTCATGACCTCTCACTATTTGTGTCTGTATGTGTGTCTCGCCCTTAAATGCTCTCTTTGCTTTCAGTTTCACTTCTGCAAAAGCCTGCAACTTCAAAGACATATAACTTCCTGTCTTCTTTTAGCACAGAGTTACTCTTTCACCCTGCAGTCTGCATAAACATTAACATTATAGATTCAACTCCACAGTTTAAAGTGGTTCTTTCTGAACCTGTAATAAAGACTAATATGATACCAATATATTTGAACATTTGAATGCAATATCAATACCTCTTGTATCAATACTTCTCGTATACATATGGTTGCTATATGTTTATGATGCAACAGTAATGACAGTAATACCAATAATAACAAAATAATAAATCAAAATGACAAAACATACTACTTCCTTCTCCACACTTCCTCTCTTGACCTCTGGATAACATCCAGAGGTCACCAAAACAAAGAAAAGCATGACCGAAACTAATAATTCACGGAGTAGATCCTAGTCTAAGACTAGATTCACCTTAACTGTGATGGATAAAAACCTTCTCCCTACTATGCTCTAACTTACTCTGTTCCTCAAGTGCTCTCTTTATTCAAACTCGATTCAACCTAATATTACACAAAACATGAACCTAATTGCGTATTCATATTTGTAACATTACTCAGCCTTTGTAAAACTCTTAGAGCACTGCTTGCACGTCTCTGCAGGCTTCCTGTTGGTTCCTTATCTGATCACCAACATCCTATGCACAAAACTGTCGCTGCTGCTGCAGGCGCCTCTCATCTAAAGTCACCTATCACAAGAAAACTACTTATTCTACTAAAGGATCAAAGGAAAACAACCATTTTAATCAACTAAGTATAAATAAATTTCATCATAGCTAAAAGCTCCCTAAGAACAACTTCTGTGTGTTGACACTAACTTCATTTTAAAACTCACATTTCCTGTGTTATAACCTGTTTTGGTATACCATTTTATTTCATTTTTGCTGCTCTTAATGTAATGATACATTCTAATTTATACTTTCTCAGACTTTACCAAAATATATATAAGCTTTCTCCCTTTGCTTCTGTTTTTAAACAAAAACTTGGTCACTTCAACAAGCATTTGTTATTCTGTACCTGCATTTTATGTAATAAGACTAATTTAGAGCTGCATGTGTTATCTCAATATTTTACATGTCACACAGTTTAGTTACAACCAAACTCCTATTCGGTTCCTCTTGTCTGTCACTTGTTACAGGGCCAGCTCAAATTCAGTTAAAAGCTAAAGGAATTTCAGGCCCTAGGCCTCAAATCCATACTCTCCTGTGTGTTGATAAACTCTATATGTCTGTAAGCGTGTGCAATCCTTCAATAACTCAGGTCCTTCTCACAGTAGATTGGCTAATCATAACGTTAACCAAAAGTTTGTGACCCTCAAGAGACGACTCTCTGAGCCACAACTCCGTTAAAGGCACAAAAATGCAATGTGTATGAAAAAATCATTTCTACATATTTAATCTCCAATATTATTCATTTGAGTCAGCGAGACTTTTAACATCCTCATAAAAAGCTCTCCTCTACCCTAGAAATAAATCTATTTACTATCTGTTTCTAAAGCCTACATTATAACAACTTATTTTAAAAATCAAAAAGAGATCCCACATTTTCTTCTCATAAAATGTTCACTATTTTCCCCAAAGCATATCCTTTATTCCCACAGTTTCCCTCTAAGTTTGGTGTACAACTTCTTATTAACACCAGCAATTTATCTTCTAAACAGAATTCAGTTCCTTTTACTCCTTTTTTTTAGAATTAACAATCTCTGCCTCAGTTTTACCATATCTAAATTATCAAACAACCCCAATCGTTATAAAATCATACTAAAACCCATTTTAAATTAAACAAATTAAATCTTAAACCCCTCTCTTTTTTTGACACATCTCATGTGGCAAAAAACTCAAAATGCTCCACCCAAGCTTAGGAAATTAAAAGGAAAAAAGGTTAGTCATTTCATTTCTCAGAACAGCTCAGCAATTCTCCTCTCCGGTGTTTTGCTCCAGCCCTGAAAACCTGTATTTAAGGAACAAAATCAATTTAATCATCATGTCAAATCTTCTCAAACTCGTTGCTCCATCGAACTCTGGATCCTTGGAACTTCCTGGAAACAAAACCTGTACTTAACTCTCCCCCTTTATGATCCAATCTGTGTCATGACAAAATAAACTTAAACAGAACAGTTATTAATCATGTATCACCTCAGTTAATGGTAACTTGAATTCCATCAAACAATGTTTCCCTTTTATCATTTTATAATGTATTAATATGGTCTAACCCAAATCAATAAAACAGAAATTCACTCAAAGGAACATCAGCATCCCCAGATTTAAGTCTCCCACTTTGTTATGTTACGGCTGTGTGCAGACAGGAAGAGGACCCAAAGTGCAGACTCCGGAGACAAAAAGGTGAACTCAAAACAGCTTTAATGCTGAACTCAAAAAGGGTAACAAAACATACCTGGGAAAATCAAAATAAACTTAAACCAGAGAACTGACAGAACACACAGCTAGGTAAACGGTAGAACGCGACAGAGAGCACAGGAAAACACAGGGCTTAAATACGCAGAGGGAGTAATCAGGGAACGGGCAACAGGAGGGAAACACAGCTGGGGCAAATCAGGACTAACGAGACAAAGAAGCATAAACTGAACACACTGAGAAAAGACAGAGACCTTCAAAGTAAAACAGGAAACACAACACAGACTGAACTTACAGACACAGACTGACTGGACACGGAATATAGCAACTAAGGATACACAGAGACGCTTAACTAGACAAGGGGATACAGCTGACAGGGGAGACAGAGCAACTAGAGATGACAGAGACATAAACCATAAGACAGAACTCAAAGAAACCAAAGACTAGAAATTATAACTAATATAACAAACTCAAAACCCTGGGTCAACGACCCAGGCCTCCTAACAGTACCCCCTTAAGGGCTGGCTTCCAGACAGCCCAAACCAGAACCACCAAAAACGAAAAAACAACCCAACCAGGGCGGGCGGTGGGGAAACAGGACGGAGGGCTCAAACAAACCAAACACAACCCCAAAACCAAAACGGAAAACACTGGAGCCCAGAAAACAACCAAACAAAACCAGGCACACGACAGTTCCAAAAAAAAAAAGTTCAGGGGCCGGCCCGGAGGCTGACGGCACCAAAGTCCAAACCTGGGTAGTTCAGGAGGCCGGCCGTGCGAAAAGCAACGGCGGCAAGGCAAGCGAAGAAGGTCCGGAGGCCGGCCACGCAGAGGGCAGCAGCGGCGACCCAGGCGAAGGAGGTCAGGAGGCCGACGGCCCAAGAGCCCAGAAAACAGTTCAGGGGGCCGGCCGAGCGGGAGGCACCTGCGGCGACGGAGCAGGTCAGGAGGCCGGCCGGGCGGGAGGCACCGGCGGCGACGGAGCAGGTCAGGAGGCCGTCCACGACGGCGAGGACGCCCAATCATCGGCCTGGAAAGCGGCCGGACAGGACGTGCAGGACGGACAGGCCGGACAGGACGTGCAGGACGTGCAGGACGGACAGGCCGGACAGGACGTGCAGGACGTGCAGGACGGACAGGCCGGACAGGCCGGACAGGCCGGACAGGCCGGACAGGCCGGACAGGCCGGACAGGCCGGACAGGACGTGCAGGACGTGCAGGACGGACAGGCGGAGCTGAAGCCGAAGCCGGATCAGGCGACGGCGAGGCAGAAGCCAGAGCTGGACCAGGCGACGGCGAGGCAGAAGCCAGAGCTGGACCAGGCGACGGCGAGGCAGAAGCCAGAGCTGGACCAGGCGACGGCGAGGCAGAAGCCAGAGCTGGACCAGGCGACGGCGAGGCAGAAGCCAGAGGCGACGAAACAGATGGTGGCGCTGCAGGCGACGGCGTGGGAGCCGCAGGTGGTGGCACTGCAGGTAACGGCGTGGGAGCCGCAGGTGGTGGCACTGCAGGCGACGCTGAAGCTGGGGCTGGACCAGGCGACGAGGCTGAAGCTGGACCAGGAGACGAAGCTGGAGCTGAAGCCGGACCAGGCGAGGACAAAGCTGCAGGCGATGAAACAGGTGGTGGCACTGCAGGCGACGGCGTGGGAGCCGCAGGCGGTAGCACTGCAGGCGACGGCGTGGGAGCCGTAGGCGGTGGCACTGCGGGCGACGGCGTGGGAGCCGCAGGCGGTGGCACTGCGGGCGACGGCGTGGGAGCCGCAGGCGGGGATGCTGCAAGCAACGATGTGGGCGCTGCAGGCGGAAACGTAGGTGGTGGCTGAACGGTCTCCCCGGAACCGTCAATAGAGATGAGGATGTGTTGGCTGGGTCCTACAAGACCCCAGCCGACGAGGCAGGAGGCTGAACGGGCTCTCGGACCCTCCAGCGGAGACAGGTGGCTGTGGCTGAACGGGCTCTCGGACCCTCCAGCGGAGACAGGTGGCTGTGGCTGAACGGGCTCTCGGACCCTCCAGCGGAGACAGGTGGCTGTGGCTGAACGGGCTCCTCGGACCCTCCAGCGGAGACAGGTGGCTGTGGCTGAACGGGCTCCTCGGACCTCCAGCGGAGACAGGTGGCTGTGGCTGGACGGGCTCTCGGACCCTCCAGCGGAGACAGGTGGCTGTGGCTGGACGGGCTCTCGGACCCTCCAGCGGAGACAGGTGGCTGGACGGGCCTCGGACCCTCCAGCGGAGACAGGTGGCTGGACGGGCCCCTCGGACCTCCAGCGGAGACAGGTGGCTGGACGGGCCCCGGACCCTCCAGCGGAGACAGGTGGCTGGTTTGGTTCACCAGAACCCCAGCGGGAACAGAAGGCTGGACGGGCCCCGGACCCTCCAGCAGAGGCACAAGGCTGGACGGGCCCCTCGGACCCCCAGCGGAGGCAAACAAAGGCTGGTGGGGTTCTCCAGAACCCCAGCGGGAACAGAAGGCTGGACGGGCCCCTCGGACCTCCAGGCGAGGCAGACGGCGGCTGGACGGGCCCCGGGACCCTCCAGGCGAGGCAGACGAAGGCTGGACGGGCCCCTCGGACCCTCCAGGCGAGGCAGACGAGGCTGGACGGGCCCCTCGGACCCTCCAGCGGGAACAGGAGGCTGGACGGGCCCCTCGGACCCTCCAGCGGGAACAGGAGGCTGGGCGGGCCCCTCGGACCCTCCAGCGGGACCAGGCTGCAGAACAGGCGACGGAGGAGAGGAGTGGCGAGGGCGAGGGCGCCTGCTTCCTCCGGGATGAGGGAACAGGAACTGGTGGAGACATGGAGACCACCTCCTCATCCTCCGACCACATAGCTGCCAGGAAAAAGGCAGGCGAACAAGGTCCCGGATGGTGTGGCGAGGGAGAGGAAGTCCGTGGCAGTGTTGAGGCAGGTGGGGAGTGGGGCAGCGAAGAGGAAGAGTTAGTGAGAGAGAGGGTAAGCTCACTAGCCTTGACTTGCTCTCTCCAGGCAGCAATGGTGCGATCCAACTTAGTATCTTTGGCAAACTGACAAAGCTGAGGGTTATGCCGAATGATGGCATCCACTGCACTTAACCCGACTGCCATAGTCCGTAAATCCTGTGACTGGGCAATGCGGTCAAGCAGGCTCACCATTCGCTCCATCTCAGCGTTGTCCTCTGAGGAAAAAGAGTCTGCGGGGTCCATTTTCTGGTCGCGTTCTTCTGTTATGTTACGGCTGTGTGCAGACAGGAAGAGGACCCAAAGTGCAGACTCCGAGACAAAAAAGGTGAACTCAAAACAGCTTTAATGCTGAACTCAAAAAGGTAACAAAACATACCTGGGAAAATCAAAATAAACTTAAACCAGAGAACTGACAGAACACACAGCTAGGTAAACGGTAGAACGCGACAGAGAGCACAGGAAAACACAGGGCTTAAATACGCAGAGGGAGTAATCAGGGAACGGGCAACAGGAGGGAAACACAGCTGGGGCAAATCAGGACTAACGAGACAAAGAAGCATAAACTGAACACACTGAGAAAAGACAGAGACCTTCAAAGTAAAACAGGAAACACAACACAGACTGAACTTACAGACACAGACTGACTGGACACGGGAATATAGCAACTAAGGATACACAGAGACGCGAACTAGACAAGGGGATACAGCTGACAGGGGAGACAGAGCAACTAGAGATGACAGAGACATAAACCATAAGACAGAACTCAAAGAAACCAAAGACTAGAAATTATAACTAATATAACAAACTCAAAAACCCTGGGTCAACGACCCAGGCCTCCTAACACACTTGTCCTGCTTATGGCAAAAGCAAAACAAAGCATCCCCTTTCTTTTCCTCACATGGTAAATTTGTCCACCTTTATTCATTCCCACCTTAGTCCAGTCACTCACATTCACTCACATGCATTCACACATGATATTTTTGCTGATACTGCAGCCTTCTGCACAAATAATGAAATGCTCCACATCAGCAAAATGAGCTCAATCATTTGTTTTATTTCGTTTTCCTTTTTAGGAAAATAGTTCTCTATACTTTTGACTGGATTGACTCGATACAATCCGTTTTTAGACAGAGACTCACCGCCAATCAGTCTCTGATTGTAATCAATTATAATTCTGTAAAGCCCACCTGATCTTCGTACTTGGTAATTTTGTCAGCGCCGTCAGTTCACTCTCTTCCAGGCCTGCTTAGAACAAAAATGAAAAAAGAGAGCTGATTATTAGCTCATCAAAGTACAAAACAAAATCACCTGACAGGTTTTTTCCTAAGTGCACTGTTACAAAAACTATGGGCCCTTTTAGACATGTCCATGTTTATCAAAACACCCTCTATTAAAATGAAAAACAACAGCCCCAAAAAATCTTAAACCATCTTAAATTTCACCCATTCAACACACTGAAAACCTCGTCAAAAGATCAAAGACCGTTTGCACAATGTCTCCCTTCCTCACTTTGCCATGTGTTCATTCAGCATAAGATCTAAACCGATTTCAACAACGTACCATCACTAAATTATAAATTTCCTGTCCAAATCTGCACCTCTGAACAGACCTGACCACCGTAATCAAATATCCTGATACTTTACCATTATATATTTCGCCAAATAATCTTCAACAGCCACCGCTCTCTCTTGAACTGAAAGCCTCCGACACACAGACACAGGAAGTGTCTTTGTCACTCACTCACTCCAGCTAATTTGCATAGACTCACAGCTCAACAGCCAACTTGACAAGAGAAATACATGTTTAAACCTTATCACATTATTGAATTATTTTCATTTTCTTTCTATACTAATCACCTACTTTTATCAATCAGTACGAGAGCACTCCTAAGGCACTCTTTTAAAACTGCTTTAATACTTTTCTTGTGTTTTTTCCATCTTTTTTAAATCTTTCCATCAATTTTATTAACCATTCACACCATTCTCTCACTCATACAAGCAGCAAGCTGATCTTCATTGCATATGCTTATGTTCTTAGCCAGGTTTTTAATCAATGTCTCTATGCATTAAGCTTTGATTAGACAAGCTTCATGAGCTTGTCTTTGTAAGGTTAATGCATTCTCTGTTTGTATGTGTATGTGTATGTGTTATTTTGCATATATGGCTTCACAGTCTCCCAGACACTTCCCAATTCTCCAGTTAACACTAGGTTTACTATCCTGCGCAAATTTGCGTAACTTCCCTAAACCCAATACCCCCTAGAATTACTGGCTTTTTTATTTTCTGGTGCAAGTCCCGAGGTGTTAAGCACCCCTGCTGAGATTTTCACAGGTCGTCAGCTTGTTTCTCCTACAGCTTTTGTTGTGCAAACCACCCATTGTCCTTGAGGCCTGGCACATTTGCATTTGCTCATTCAGAGTTGCTCAGATCCAAGGCAGGCCAAACCTCTGTGTTACAACTTTCAGAAATGCCTGATAGAAATGCTTCAACTTACTCATGAGATTTTGACCACATTTTTTTATGGAAGTCACAACTATACTGAATGCACGACCGTTGTTGCCAGCTGCAAGAATGCTTGGTAGGAACAGCTGTTCCCTACCAAGGTTCGCTTCAAAGTTTGAAAGACTTTGAAATAAAACAGACTTGTGTACCCATATATTGTGAATGTCTGTCTTTTGTATGTAGGTTGTAACACAGAGGTTTGGCCTGCCTTGGATCTGAGTAAACAAATGCCAATGTTGCGCACACACACACACACACACACACACACACACACACACACACACACACACACACACACACACACACACACACACACACACACACACACAGCAAATCTGCATTTATTTGTCCCACAAGTGGAAAATCTGCATTGTCATTGCAAAAAGTGGACAGAGCAAGGTATAGAAAGTGCACTATATATATATATATATATATATATATATATATATATATATATATATATATATATATATACATATATATATATATACACATCACACATCTATATCATATATACACACACACATATATATATATATGTGTGTGTGTATATATATGATATAGATGTGTCTGTGTGTATAACTAGACTTTATGCATATTATATAAGGTGTGGCTATATAAATATATAAATATATGTACAACTCTGTGTATATGTGTTTATGGACAGGCATGCAGGCAGGTAAGGAAGGAAAGCAGCCTTGCAGGGAAGGAAAACTTGAATCTCTCATGGTTAGTTGTTGGGGAGGGTGTGTTTGCACAACAAAAGCAGGAGAACAATGGAGCTGACGACCTGTGAAAATCTCAGCGGGGTGCCAAGAGGTGTTAAGGTCGGGGGGAATTTACGCAAATCTGCGCAGGCCAGTAAATCTAGTAGTAGGGACTTGCACCAGGGAAAAAAGACTCAGTAATTCTAGTGTTAAGCAGTCAGTTTTCTTTTTCCCCGAGTTACTAACCCAAATTTTGATTTCCCACCTTACATTACCACCCTCCTGGTCTTCAGCCAGGAGCTAGGGCTTGCTTTTCAGGTTCCTAGACACATCATTCTGTGAACAATTCAACCAGAAACTTGCCTTAACTTATCCAGTGATGTTAACCTATAATTTTCTTCCGACTGCTGGATCTGGAGAGTTGGTCCAAGTCTGCTTTACTCCTGAAAATAACAAAACTAAGACATTTTCATTATTATCACAAGTGGTTAAATAACCCATTTCTCTATCTCTGATCAGAAACACCAATTATGCCATGCATGTAAGCGTGTTCTTCCTTGCATTTTATGTTAATTGAGTGTAAGCTGCTTCTTCATTGAATTAATTCATTGAGTTCTTCGTTGCATTTCTATGTATTCATGTTAATGTACTCTACGTGTAAGCTGTTTCTTCATTGCATCTTAAATTATAATCAGTTTTACTTCATGCATTTTTCACTGAGGTTTAGATTCAAACTATCTCACTTCTGATTCATTTCAAAAATAATCTCACATGTAACAACTTGTGTATGTGTGTTTTCAATTCATTAAGGTAATGACAATTATTTTCTTTCATTATTCTTACCTTTTCTAATGTTTACCTCTTTGTTATGCTGTGGTGGACATCCCTAAACAATTCATGAGTTCAGGCTTCAATTTTCAATCCAATTATATCCTATATTCTCGCAGTCAAACTCGTCCAGCTTCATCTCTCACTGGTCCTTTTTCATTCACAGCGTCCTATTCGGGCTTCAAAGCTCCAGCAAACACAGTTTGTTCCTTCTCTTTTTCTTCTCCAGTCTTCTCTTCCAAAATTACTCCAAGCATGGCAAATATGACACTCAATGTCTAGTGCTCTTCCACAATTCTTTATCCCACTGTTCAACTGCCCAGCCTGTATTTTCACAGTACATGTTGCATTACTCTTACATGCTGCTGCTGGTCGTCAGTCGTCATCAGTGTTAATGGATCAGTGGCACTGTCGTTTGCCTGCTGTATTCAAGTCCACGATGTTCTATCGGTCTTCATCAGGCGATTAACTGTCCTTTGAACTTCTTCTCAGTTTCAGGGACAAAGTGAGAGATCAAGCCGCACAATTTCGAGCCAAAGACTGGCTTATTCTCCCAATTCTGTTAATCTATTGTTCTGGTGCTGCACTCAAGGTTCCAAAGTTGAGAGACGTCCACCTGTATTGGCACACTAAAGCATACAATTAGTATTATATTCATTTTTCTTAAAGGCTTCATTTGCTTCCTGTGCCTAGAGGTAACTCATCTGTCTCTCTGTGTTTTTTCTGTACACACTCAGTTCCTTTTATGGGCATGCAGAGTTCCTGTTCACTATTTCCTGTTCTCTGCAGAGTCTGTCTCTCTTTGTATTTATAGTCTAAAAACCCTCTTTAATTCTACTAAATCTTGATCTAAAAAACAATACACCTTCATTTCACTCACACACATTTAAATAGAGCTCTTTCACACATCAGAACAACTAACACTTCTCCACACACATCACCCTCCACCCTTCTTTAGATCAGTTTGTAGCGTATACACTTATATGTTTTCCATCAGAAAAAATAAACTCAATTTCTCATAACCTCACTCATGCGTTTCTTGAATTAAAAGCACTTGCAAACTTTAAACATCCTATTTTACATCACAAAAGAAATATATTTCCCACTCCTTTATTTCATACACACTTTTTAAACGTTCTAACCTCTTTCAGACACCATGAATCGTCTCACACACCCTGCCTTTTCTCTCACTCAGACAACTCCCACAGAGTCACTCAAATCAAATACTGACAGCATTCACACAGTTAAAATCACACAAAATACGCTTTCATACGAGTATTTTGGACATGCCTTCCATGATCAGAAAGAGCAAGTCAAAAAGAAAAAAGAAAAAGAAAACTGAAACCTCTCATCGTCCTCACAGCTTCTCCCCACACACACATAACTGAAAAATAAAACACACCAACATTTATGGCTCACGAAATATACATCTATCAAAATTCAGTCATTTACTATACATCCACACTAATATATTCAAACTGTATTTACACTCTCGTGATAAGCAAAACCAACCTCTTATATACAGGCATTTATCGAAATTGGCAAACAATAGTCATAAAGCTCAATACTCTCGAAACTGAAACCACCCTCTCTGCGCATCACCGCTGCTCATTTGCATTTACACACACCATCAGTGCACATCCGGCTGTGCATTGCTGACACAGAGACTGATCTTACTCATAGATCTCATATTTTATATTACACAGAGACGTCTTATTAATTACAACTGCACAGATTTTTCTAGGCCTCTTAAACCTATATAATTTTGACAAATTTAATAATTAACGGTCCAACCGATCAAGTCCCAGACTTTTTTGCGACCAATTTTAGCCAGTATTCCGTCCCTGACGGTGGCCCGATTGCTAATGCCCTAACCAAATTTATCGTAGCCAAAAAAGCGCAGATACCGTTCCAAACGGTAAAGTGGTCCAACCACTGGCTTATCTCAGGATGCCCTGTACCCCACGGTCAAGCCAAACCGAGCTAACCCTATTCGCTGATAGGTCAACAATGCGCGTCCACATCGAGGAGGGATCGCAACGTCCGGGCTATGCGCTTCTTAAGGGTCCCAGACTCCTCGTCCTAAAGTAATTTAGAGTAATTTGAAACAACAATCTACACCCAAAACAGGATTAAGATTGAGGCAGATCTCCGTTGTGGACATAGGGGACTCTAACCCACAAAATGACCATCACACGTAGACCAGATGACCAACGGGACTTTAACCCACACAATGACCAAATTCCTATCATTCTAAGTTCACTTAGCAGTCCAACTGCTTGGCAGTCCAACTGCCTTAACTCTCTTCATTCCTTTATTCTCATTACTCAGTACTGTCACTTATACTTCATTATCATTACTTCAACCGGTAAACCTCATAAAAACTTCAGCAAAATCAAAACAGACCTTCACCAGTAGTTTCAGTGAGTAGACTTTAATTTGACATGTCCAATCTAGCACATTTTGGAAAATTCAACAGGTATGTGCCTTACCTTTGTTTAAGCCGGCTTGTCTCTCACTTCAGACCACTGACTCGTATCTGCCCATCTAATCACCACAGTCCCTGGATCTCTCCATCTACACCAAAATTCCCTCTCTCTCACCGGAACGAGCCCCCAAATGTTAAGGTTCAATGTTGAGAGAGGAATCCATAAATAACCACAGATCCAGGCGTGTGCAATTTAGACGGCATTTTAATGAATACACATGTGTGAGTTCAACAACCCAATCAGTATTGAACTGTCTTTACCATATTCAGACAACGGTTTTATAGGGTTAAGATAGTACAGCCCCCTTTTCTGTTGCTAGGCAGATTTAAACAAAGCATACGTCACTCCAAAACCACAATGACTCTTAACATAGTCTAAAACAGAACATCTTCTTCGGGTCGACGCCAAGCGCTTCCTGTCTCCATCCTGCCCAGGCTTATCTTCCTGGAACATCAGGTGCACTTCCTGTACAAAATGTCACTCATGCACAACTTTGCAGTCATAAACTCTTACCTACTAAATGAGTCTATCTGTGTGTGCGTACACGTGCGAGGGCGCGTGCATGCTGTGTACTGCGTACGTGTCATGACCTCTCACTATTTGTGTCTGTATGTGTGTCTCGCCCTTAAATGCTCTCTTTGCTTTCAGTTTCACTTCTGCAAAAGCCTGCAACTTCAAAGACATATAACTTCCTGTCTTCTTTTAGCACAGAGTTACTCTTTCACCCTGCAGTCTGCATAAACATTAACATTATAGATTCAACTCCACAGTTTAAAGTGGTTCTTTCTGAACCTGTAATAAAGACTAATATGATACCAATATATTTGAACATTTGAATGCAATATCAATACCTCTTGTATCAATACTTCTCGTATACATATGGTTGCTATATGTTTATGATGCAACAGTAATGACAGTAATACCAATAATAACAAAATAATAAATCAAAATGACAAAACATACTACTTCCTTCTCCACAACAGAAATTGGCTTACCGTCCAGATTTCCTCCGTTATTTTCGCCGGTAGCCGGTAGCCACATGATTATCAGCAGTTACCACGCCTACCTAGCCGCATCAGAGCCGTTTTCCGTCAACAACCTCCATTTTAGACCCACCTACAGACACGTGACTGGACAGATGTCATATGCAGTAAATTTGGGCCCACGTGGGTTTTGGCCTTGGAATGTCTGATTGGTTGAAGTAACGTGAACGTGGCATCGTTACTGTGATTCTATTGGCTCAAACAATTAAAAAGAGGTGTCAATCATGCAAATTGACCAAAAGAAACCAAAGTTACAGCCCCTCAGAGTTTAAAGGGCCAGAGGCCAATTAAGCGCTCCATGGCAGAAAAGGCCCATTACCATGTAAATGTGTGGTTAATTCTTCAAAAACGCATTTTTTAAAAAAAGAAGTCTTTTTAGGCCTGTTAATAAAATTAATTAATTTCTGCTCTTAAATAACTAAAAAAATTCAACTGGCGTGGTGTCCAATTGTGTGCCAAAATTGGACATTTTTGTACAAGGTCTGGATATTCATGTATTGACAGCGCTGTAATTCTTCACTGTTTCACTTTAAAAACATAAATCTTTGCACAGATGATGTTTATATGTTGGTTACTGAATTTCTGTAATGAAATGTGAACTGAGGCATATTTTTAAAAGGGTTATATGCTAAAAAAAAGTTTTTAAAAATAGGCGAGGATAAAATCTACTTTCTTTTTCTGTGTTCCAGTCTCAGTAACTTTGACACACTAATATCTGCTTCAATATTTACACCTCTGATGAAATTTCACAAGTGTTAGCTTTATTTTGATACCAAGGTTGTAAGCACAGAGTTTGTAATTGCAGAGAAATAATCAATTAAATTTGGGCATTGCATTTTCGAGCAGGAAGCTCAGAAACCCCTTTGGGGCTTAAGAGGTTAAGGTGACACTGTGCAAAGGAGGTAACACCTCAAATCTGATGAAAGACCTGGCGACGCATAGCGTTTTTTTAAAAGCTGAGACATGCACAGTATTTGATAGCTTGGTGCAAGACCTCACACCGAGCACATCTACTGCGAGTGTGGTAAATCTCCATTAGCGAGTTAGCGTGGATCGCCCCGTGCGTGGGGCTGGACGGTTCTTATCATTTTGCAGAAAAAAAGAGACTGCTAAAAATAAAAACATAAGAGGTTTTTCGACAAAGTTTGTGTTCTCCATTCTTTAAACACCGGTTTGAGCACCGTTAAAGCACCGGCACGGTTTCAAAAGTACCGATTTGGCACCGGTATCGGATAAAACCTAAACGATACCCATCCCTAATCTTCTAGTGGTGTGTGTGTGTGTGTGTCTGTGTACCTGTTTATATATCTTTGTGAGGACCCAAAATTGGCATGCTGCTATACTTGAGGGGTCTATCAGTCCCTTATGGGGACAAAATGCCAGTCCCCACGAGTTTGAGGCATTTTTGAGACTCAAAATGTGGTTTTAGTGTCAGTGTTACAGTTAGGTTAGCGTTAGGGTTAGGCATACATTTTTACGGTTAGGATAAGTGTTAATTAGATGTCCTCACCAAGATATGAGAGTCTGTGTGTGTCTTTGTTACGAAATGTATTTAAACATGAGGGAAGTCGCAATAACGGCCCCCAGGAGCAAGAGGCAGACCGAGATGGATCCAGGAGAACCGGGCCATACACAGCCCCGCATGAGTACTGAAGACCCGAGTCGACACATCTCAGCGATATCTCGAGCCCATCCCAGCAGGAGAAGGAGGGAGGGCCTAGTTGGGGCGCCCAAAGCCAAAGGCTGGGAGTCCCAGAGGAGACAGGCAGCCGACCTCGTTAGAGGTCAGACCCTGGTCTTGTCCCAGGGCTCCAGCAAGCTCCAGACGCGCACAAACACTTACCATTCTAATGGCACACAGAGACACACAAAGAGACACGTGCACACACACCCTCACTATGTACCAAATCCAGGTATTACTTGAATTGCTGAGCAACAGGCAACTGCAGCTATGTTGTCCTTCTACAGTTTCCACACAAGGTCAATTTTCTAACAAGGGCTATTTTGCAAAAGTAGCTTTCTCTGAAAAGGAAAGAAAAACTTTGAAGAATTTGTTCAATTTTACTGACTTGAAATATTTTAAACTTCCACCATCTGTGGCATGAAATTTATATTCAGGGGAAAATGATGAAGACACAAAGGCTCATTAGCCTGTGCTCTCAGGGATCTTTTAGTCTTTCAGCACATCACTTTACTCTGCAAATAATTAACCAGTGTGATTCACTGTCACACAAACAAAGTCTCAAAATTTGTGCCATTAGATTTGTGTAGGACATACAATTGTAGATGGTGCATTTAAGACTGATGGAAGAAGCGTCGATTGTGAGATTCATTTTGAAAACCTGGTTGTTTTTGTGGTTTTCAGGCCACCTTTTCAGCGTTGGTCTCTGTTACCATGCACATAAATTCATATTAGCATGAACTTATAGCTGTGGTTACATTCATCTTTCCCTCGTCCATTAGCAGCTTCACAGTAGCATTTCACACACGGGTGTCAAACATACGGCCAGGGGGCCACAACTGGCTCACCAAATCCTCCAGTCTTACTATGAGCTATGTTTGCATCAGTTTTATTGATAAAAATGTGAACCTGCCACAGCTGAATCCAGCATCCCTGCACAGTCACAGCAGCTGGCTGGTTGAATTTCACTTTCTTCCTTCCAGATGATGATTTCCTGTCCCAGATTTCTGCAAACAACATGGTTTTAAAAATGCTTTTTTTCCAGCCACCATCACTACAGTGCACAAATCATAACTTTGCTCTCCTACATGATGCTGTGTGAATTCTCTGTTGTCAGAGTAATGAGTAATATCACAATTTAAACACTTCCTATTACCAGTTTTAATTTATTTTTTATATAAATAAATATGTTTATATAAATGTGTAACTGTAAATAGTTGTAATTTCAAACTGAATTTCTGTGATTACTGGCCCACCTGCAATGCCTTCAAAGTACACCAGGGGACCACAGCGAGCACTTTTGAAATCACTGCTCTGTTGTTATTATTGATTTGTTTATTCCTTCAGTATTTTGTCTCATGCTTCCTTGTTGTGTGTGCACCCAGGTCCCTAAAACATCCTCCAGCTACAGGACTGTTTTGATCTGACGGACTGGTCCATCTTCGAACAGCAGGACGTGGAGACCTTCACTCAGTCTGTCCTTTTCTACATAAAGTGTTGTGTAGAGAATGTGACAGTGACCAAAACCATCCGGGTTTTTCCTAATCGAAAACATTGGACGATGAGTCCAGGTTTTCGATTACGTTTTTTGGTTTCGGGTCTCGTAACTCAGCCTTCAGGCGGAGGGACAGTTCTCTGCACTGCCAGAGCCAACCTGAGGAGGGGTATCAAACAGGAAGATGGAGGGCTTCCTCACTGACAACAACCCCCATTAGGTGTGGAGAGGTGTCCAAATTCTAACTACAAAGGACAGAGACCCCCCAACTCTTGACAGCAGCCTCACACTCACAGAGTAGCTCAACACCTTCTTTGCTCAGTTTGAGGACACCCCTACCTCGACTGTCATTCCCATCCCCAAAAAGACTGGCAGCCTCGATGACTACAGACCTATCGCCCTCACATCTGTAGTCATGAAGTGTTTTAGTGTCTCAGCCCATCAGAGATGTGTTGGATTTTTTTCTCCACACATCTGCACTTTGCCAGATGTGTTGATGGTTTTGTGGCCTCAGAGACACAAACAGCATCTCAAAGAAATGAAATAAACAAGAAAAGGAAAAGAAAAATAGCTCTTCTGTAAATATTCTGGCAAATAGCCAGTCAAATTCCAGGAAGAAAAGCAGAGCAGCTCCCTGAGTCCTGACACAGCACACAGTAAAAAAGTGCTGCACAGAAATAAAACTGCACCTAGCTGCCAAGAGTCGGGGTCAAAGCAGGAACTCCAGAAAGTGTGAGAGCAGTGGGGGTGAAAAGTCTGTCTGAAAAGCAAATCCAGCACTGATTTAAGGATGAAGACACAATCACAGAGTTTTTCTGTGCAGTGAGGACAGACAGAAGGAGTCATGGACAGCTTAGCTTTTGTATGGAAGGTGTCACTACCTGAAACATGATTGGTTGTATATGCATAAATGTGTGTAACTGCTGTCACAGCCTCGGTTAAACTGAAATAATGCAGCCTTTATCTTGTGTTCAGATTAATATTGCTATTGTAAAGAAATGTACACGATATATATTTGTTTAAAGCTTAATATTGATTTCTTCCATTGCGGTAACTCTTTTCTTTGTGTGTGTGTCAGCACTTTGAGTTTATTTTGTATGTCTGATTTCTAATGATGTTTTGTGTCAGCTGTGTTCTCCATGTGTTTCCACTTCCCTCATTACCCTTCTTTGTATTTAAGTCCTCCTTTGTTCAGTGTCGGGTTGTCTGTTGAGTTCATGCCATGTTTCCATGCCTCCATGTTTCCAGGTTTTTCCATGTTGAGGTTTTTACCATGTTCAAGGTTTTGTTGTTTGTCTATTGTGTTTAGCATTTAGTTTCCCCAGTTTAGTTCTAGTTAGTTTCACCTATGCATTGCCTTTTCTTTTGTACCTTTTCCCAGCCACAAATAAACGGCTCGTCCTTAGTTGAATCAAAGTGGGGGGTTTTTGTGTCTGCACTTGGGTCCTCCTCCTCACTCCACACAGTCTGCTTCAGCCAGACTGTGACAGTGTGTGTGTATAATAATAATGTCTGTGAAGGTTCTCAGTCATCCAGGACATCGTAGTCAAAGGAGTTTGCAAAGAAAAGCGTCTGGACTTCTTTAAGTTGCTTGAAGACGTTTCACCTCTCATCCGAGCAGCTTCTTCAGTTCTAAGGTCAAATGGCCGAGAGTCCCAGATTTAAACCCAGTGGGAGTATCCCCCCAAGGAGGGACAAAGGACCCCCTGGTGATCCTCTAATCACATGAGCCAAGGTGTGAAAGCGGGTGTGGGACCTAATCAGCCAGGGTTTCGGGTGAGCCCATTGTGAAACCTGGCCCCACCTTGTCATGTGAATTCCTGAGGTCAGATGGCCCAGGATGTGAGTGGGCGTTAAGGCGTCTGGGGAGGGAACTCAAAACTGGATTATAGATGGCAGACAGTTGGTGTCGTAAACCACCGCCTCTGTTCAAAGATGGTCGCTCACAGTGGACATAGATGGCCTCTTTCACTCCTCTTTCAAACCATCTGTCCTCTCTGTCCAAAATGTGAACATTGGCATCCTCGAAAGAGTGACCTTTATCCTTAAGATGCAGATGGACTGCTGAGTCTTGTCCTGTGGAGGTGGCTCTTCTATGTTGTGCCATGCGCTTGTGAAGTGGCTGTTTGGTCTCTCCAATGTAGAGGTCCGGGCATTCCTCGCTGCACTGTACCGCATACACCACGTTGTTAAGTCTGTGTTTTGGAGTTTTGTCTTTCGGGTGAACCAGTTTCTGTCTGAGTGTGTTGCTGGGTCTGAAGTACACTGGGATGTCGTGCTTGGAGAAAACTCTCCTGAGTTTCTCTGATACACCGGCTACATAGGGGATGACAACGTTGTTGCGTCTGTCTTTCTTATCCTCCCTCGCTGGTGTCTGATCTTCTTTTCTGTGCCTCTTTGCTGACTTTATGAACGCCCAATTAGGATAACCACATGTTTTCAGTGCTTCCTTTACATGTGTGTGTGTTCCTTCTTTTTTCCCTCAGGCTTAGAGGGAACAAGTTCTGCCCGGTGGTGTAGGGTCCTGATTACTCCAAGTTTGTGTTCCAGAGGGTGATGGGAGTCAAAGAGGAGGTACTGGTCCGTGTGTGTGGGCAGAGCTGCATTTTGATAAAAATGTAACTGTTGCCATTTGAACAATTTTGCTGTGTTATTGTCCTCACAGACAGGCACATATTAGCTATCTTTCTAATGTTAGTTAGCTTTCTAATGTTAAAAACTCTTGAATGTTGTATTTTTTCAGCTCAGACTCAAAGGATTTATTAAAGCATGAATGAATTCTAAGTAAATCAATCTCAGCAGCGTATCCTTATACATAAATGACAGCATAGTGTGTCTGTCTCATACTATCAAGAAATGAAAAGGACAGAAAAATCATCAACCAGTGACAGTCACTGATGACCAAGATGGAACCAAGTAGGGACCATTCCCATTGGTTGTGTGTGGTAATTGAATATTAGGAGAACTTTAAATGTAATGATGTATCATATCATATCACATCATCTTTTTTAAAAACATAATTAAAGACTGAAAATGTGAAAGATTTGGTGGAGTCGTTGTATTCGATTCCCTTACAGCTATCTTGTGTTTTTGTGTGAAATCAGCTCTGACAGCACTGAGGGGTCTTAGCTGACACATGCGTGTAATTGCAGGTGACCAGATGACAGGAACACTGAAGCAGTCAAACAGTGGGGTGATGAGTAACACTTCCTGGGCATTCCAAGGCGAAGGACATCAAAAGCTGAAAGCTGAGTTCACTGCATGTCGGATCTGGACACCTGCTGACAGCACAGAGGGCTGAGGATCGACCTGGAGAAGGTAAGTGTTGTCAGCCGGCTGTCAAGACCAGCGGATAAGAAAGGAACGCGGTCTGCTGTTTGTCAAATTTGTCATAGTTCTGTGATCATTTGACATTCGAAGTCTTCACTGCTGGATACTGATAGGGCACACACAGAGAACGGAGAGGGATGTTCTGAAGGATCAGCAGCAAAGAAAGGTACAGTTCAAGCACAGCAGTAAAATCTGCTCTGGCAAAAGATGGGAAAACTATTTGGTACAGAGCACTGACACTCAGGGAATTCATAGCGGCTCTGATTAGCATGGCGCAGTTCAATCGAAAAGACCACTGGGAATGAAATGTCACTACGAGAGATGTCATATACCTGAGTTCTGTAACCTGGAGGTGGAGGATAGGCTTAGGCTGTTGAGACTGTAGCTGCAGGCAGTCTGAACTAACACACTGATGTGCAGTGGCATGTCTGTGGATGTACCGCAACTGAAAAACTTGTCAATGAATGATTTCTTTAAAAAAAAAGACCAAAAAAAAGGGAAGGGGTGGGGGGGGGGGTTGTTACAAGTCTCACTTTGGAAAATAGACAATTTACTGGAAGAGGTAATCTTATGTGATGCCAAAACATTGTTACTACTTCTGTATGGTGCTGTAACACTATAAAGTAGCCGTGTATGCAGTGACGGGCCACACGGTTGGAAAAGCTGGAAAAGCTTTCGACCTCTGAAAATGTTGTTAATGGTTGTTGTGGCACCTCCTCTTCTTCTGGCTGTGAGTGGCCAGTTTGTTGGTTAGTTTCAGCTCCCTGTCCCTTTCAGTCTCTGCAAGTCCACTTCTGTCGGGGCCTCTTTTTGCCCCAAGCTAACGCTACATGGACCCACGAGTATGGGCCTAACTTCATACCAGAAGGTCCTGCGCACTGACACATAAGATGTGTCAAAAAGAGGAAGTAAGTTGAGTACAGGACGTGCTTGAGATGATCAGATAAGAGAAGAAGAGAGTTTCTTAAAAGGGTGTCAAAGGTTGTTAAAAGTGTAGCTTACCCAAATGAATAAAATTGAAGATTATATATGTATAAATGATAGACCCTAGAACATGATAGCTTGAACCAAGTTTGAATAATTAAGAGAACAATTGATGAATATTATAAGTGAGGGAGGCGTAGTAGGGAAAGGTGTTTTGTTTCCTTTGCAGGAGATTTTGGGTCCACAGCAACCACAGGGGTGGTGAGACTCCAGGGAGCACCAGATCTAACGGAACCACCAGAGAGGGGCACCCAAAAGAAGCACAGAGCACCACAGTTGAATAAAATTTGTTGTTTAGGAGATTAAAAGCTTGTTAAGGTTAAATGTGAGCATAAAAGTAATAAAGAGGAATGAGAGGGATTTTAGGAATAGTTTGCAGGGTTGATATATTATGTAAATTGCCCAAGAAAGTCTGGATTTATGTTACCCGTAGAGGGGGTGAAAATTAGAGGCTGTTTCCAAAGAGTGATAAACATAAGTAGGTCCTTTTACCAGGAAAAGCTAATTATATCTGTTGTTAGTAAACAGTAGTTATTGAGGGAGTCAGTTAATTAGTTTAACTAATAGAATTAGTTAAAGAGGGGGTCTGTTAGGTAATAAATATATAATCTTAAATGCTTATATGCTGATTATATTGCTTTATAAGAAAGGCCCAACTTTGAGTACAGTCTGTGCCAAAGGTCCTGACAGGAAACGACATGTTTTTGCAGAGCATGCTAGTGCAAGTGAAACTAAGCAGAGTATTTGATCGAAACTTAAAGTGTATGTGACGTAGAGCGAGTATATAAATGACTTGGCTTCCTGTACTGCTTGAGACTGGCTGATGTGAGCAGGCTTTTCTGTGTGTGCTCAGTCTCCATATCCGGATATGTAAAATTAAAGATCATTTTTAAAGTAATAAGACCACTTCTGAGCTGTGTCCTTTTTTGGCCGTAAAGAATGCAAAGAACCGGAATTTAATAATTTAATATAATTTAATACCATTTCTTTCTCTTTAATTGTCATTTGAATTAAATGTTCAGAAAAATCTCATAATCTTATAAAAGGTGATTTTTCATGACATGGAGCCTTTTGTGAATAATCGCGTTAATTGTTTGAGATTATTTGACATTTAATTATTTAACCAAATAACTGAGATTGTTGATGTTAATGTATCAAATTATTGAGCAGTCCTTGCACCACAGAGCTTTGTGCATAGTTTTAAACTACATCAGCTGTAACTTGGCATCCTGGGTAAAGTAAATCCTTACAGCAGTGGCACCATCCAGGCATAGACTGCCCTCTACTGGGCATGGCTCTCACACCTAGTGAAGAGCAAATGAAAAGTCAAAGTTTAGTTGAAGATTTGTGGTGAGTTTTGTTGGTCGATGGATTTAAAGTCTAAAAACTGATCCTAACAAAGATCAACTTATCAATTAGGATCAAGCTTGCCAAAGAAGAGCTGCTCAAAAAGGCTCCGAGCACTCCCACAATCCATGTGACAAATAAATTCAACTCACACCACCATTCAGTCAGGATCATCCATCCATCCATCCATCCATGGTGTAATTTAGATGACCTTTCCATATATAATCCCAGTTTGTATCAGCTCATTCTTAACCCTGAAGTGACTGAATGTCATTTTGAGAGGATCAGCCAGTGTGGCTCTCTTACATGTAAGTATTGTTTCATCTGAATTGCATCAGACTTGGTGGAGCTCCACATCAGAATATTTTATTTTTGCTCAGCAGCAGCTTCACTTTCCACTGACTCACTGTAACAAAGCCAATATTTATTCTGTAATTTACAGTTTTTTATGTGTCAAATGGAGTTTTCCTGACCTCTCTCTGGCCTGCTGATGGGTTGGGGTTAGGACTCTTGTTAACTTAACAAAGAGTTTTTTCAGGCTTATGGTGTTGGAGAAGTATTCAAATCACATTTCAACACAAGCTGAGGAAAGCAGTAGGCACCAGATGCTGCACCAGCCAATGATCCATGCTTTAGTGGCACCACTTGGCAGGTGCAGGTGCAAACACGTTTCTTAAAACTTTCTTAACCTTTCTAAAACTCTTTGAATTCAATCAGTAAACGCTGCTCAACTTTAAGGCGAAACTCAACAACCCTGGGCTCTGGATAGGGAAACTTCGGGGAAGTTAACAAGAGTCCTAACCCTAACCCATCAGCAGGCCAGAGAGAGGTCAGGAAAACTCCATTTGCCACATTGATCGGTGGTTATTGATCAGTGGTCATGACAATTTGCATATTAACGATGAAGGAACTGACCTCACAGCTCATTGTTCATTCAGTGGTGCTAGTTTCAGTCATCGTGCAGATGTACAGTTTATAAGATTGGGGAAACCTGCAGTCAGCTGAGACTGAAGAACTCACTTGGATGAGTGACGAAACGTTTCTCCCACTGAAAACGCCACGTCCAGCCACATAGGGTTTGTATTCTCAATGCAGGAAGGTACTATCGATGTGCAAAGGTCTGTACGGGCTAGCAACTAGCCGTGAAATCAAGCTTCTCCAATAGAAAGTTTTTAGACAGACCGCACAGAACGCAGCACCTTCTTCCTGTATTTACTTTTGTTGTTCCCACCCCAGACACATTTGGCCAATGAGCGGACTGAACATGGTCATGTGGTTTGTAGTGAGTAGTGAGGCATTTTGGTTTGCTTGGATGTTTCTCTGTGTAAAAGCAAACCAAAACAGAGGAAAAACTACATGTTTACCAACTCATTAACTGATTGAAACCAGAGGAAACGAGGTGTGAAAACAACCTTAGAGAGAAAGAGAAATAGAATCTGACTGCTCTTACAGTCGGCTCTTTAATAATGTTACTGTATGGTGTTGAACGAGGTCTGCGGGCTTCACACTTACCTGTCTGTCTCTGCTTCCTTTCTGATTGCAAATTATTCCAAGAAACTGTCACAATATATCAAAAGCTTTTCAGTTAACTTAACTAAACTGTAAAATCTTTAAATATGTAAATAAAATTTCTCAATCTCAAACATGCATCATCTTGGATACTGCACCTTAAACTCTAGTAGAAATAATTAAGATATGAACCTTTTGCAGCCTGAAAACACATTTGTCCTTTTCTGTCTCTTAAAAAATGCCACAAAGAGATTTCTGGGTCATGTCCCTCAGTTTGGAAGAAAAATGTACTAATCGACTGCAGCCAGTGTCCCGTTTTTTCCTTTGTCCTCCTGAATAGAGCCAGAAAGGTTCAGTGGTTGCAGAGAAATTCAATAATTAGCCCTAGGGGGTACTTTAGTGTAGACAGCACCTGTAGGGATAGAAATGGACTTCTGCTGTACCTCAGTCTATTTTGGTTGTGCCCAGCATGGCTACGGGAAAATAACCTGTCAACTCATAATTTACCTAATGATCTTTGTGACGGAGCAAGATCAGTTTAAAACTGTTTACATACTCATATCTGACTGTAATTCATTTGACTTTGATGGATTATTTGAGCACCTTTTGCACCCTGTGATGTTCAGACAGAAGATAACTTGTATTTGTAAACTGCTATTGTGACTCTTTTTTCCTCAGCAGAGCAAACAAGCACTAATATGCAGCAATGTTGTTCAGAGTTAATCAGCAGTAATTATTTGGGGCGTTTAGATGTTAATCAGAGAACTGTTGATCATGTTCTGCAGCACAGCCTCCAAGTCACTGCATTTCAATTAGCTCCAATTAACATGTCCTAATATACACATTATTTGTGTGTGATGCTTTTTCAAAGACAAACACAGTGATTGATCGCTGACCAAGTGACGTGTGCGTTCAGATGGCTGGAAGTCAGGCTTAAATCCAAAGATCGCTGCCATCCAGCGATAGTCACACTTGACCGAGACGTCACAGCTCAGGAACATTGCTCTGTCAGGCCTGAAGTGGGGACGCCTTTATTTAATCAGAAATGTGGCCCTTGGTATTAAATCACAGCCTCCTGCTGAGGTTTAAGGGATTTGAGGCACACAGAAAACCGTGTGAAATGAAGGAGAGTGTGGCTGAGGAAAAACGTGGGAAATGCTGTCATTTGCACGTTTGTCTCAGTCCCTGGCATGTATAAAGACACGCCTGATGGTGGAAAGGTGAGGTGAATGTGATGTCACTCTGAAACATTTTCTCTTCTTCCTCCCACGCTTCTTTTTGCTTCTCTGCAGAGTTTCACCTGCACAGGCAGTGTTTTCTTCTCAGCTGACATATCGGAGCATAAAGGAGTCCTCCCATCTTATTCTCATGTATTTACTCCCTCTCAGCTGTGCTATTACTTTTCAATCTCCTATTTGCCTCTCGCTCGCTCACTCCATCTCCCTCTCTCTGCCTCTTACAAGCTGGAGTGCAGACTGCATCAACATCTGCTGATGGTGTCATTCTGCATGAATGGAGTCCTATACACTTTTTACTGCATACGAGCGTTTTGCGTACTTTAACCCAGACTGACTTCAGTCCTTTAAGATTGCAGCACTTTTTGTAATTACCATCTGCGACTGCAAGGCATGCATGTTAGCTTAAGTGGTTGCTTTACGTTCCCCATATGTGGACGGAGGAAAGCTTGCTCCCTCTTTTCTTTGATTGCTCGCACAGCTCCCACTGCAACCCCAAGCTTGTACTAGCTGAGCTGATTGACTTATTTATGGTTCTGTTCATAGCTATAGTAAATTCTGGAAGGTTTATAAGGAAATAAAAAACAAAAACAAAAAACAAACATATATATGTATATGTGTGTGTGTGTGTGTGCTTGTATTAATTCTCCTGTAATGCACTCTTTAGGATTATCATTAATTAGCTTAGCTAATTGAAAGTATCTAAGATGTGGGTGCATTCTGAATCTCTGATTCCTTATCAGTTCTCCTTAACATCTTTCCTTTCTCTCATAATGTTTTCCACCAAGGTTAATGTGAAGTGATTAGGAAGATATAGGATGTAATTTTCTGGCCTATTCGCCACAGACAAGCTCTTATTATGGCTGTGCTTCAGATACTTCTTTCAGGACAGGCCCCTGCACGGTATATACCACTGACAGATAGAGGAAGTGGCTGACATCCAGAAGTCCTACCAGTGGCTGGACAAAGCTGGACTGAAAGACAGCACAGAGGCACTAATCATGGCAGCACAGGAACAAGCTCTGAGCATGAGATCCATAGAGGCTGGGGTCTATCACACCAGGCAAGACCCCAGGTGCAGGCTGTGTAAAGATGCCCCAGAGACAATCCAGCACATACCAGCAGGGTGCAAGATGCTAGCAAGCAAGGCATACATGGAACACCATAACCAAGTGGCCGGCATAGTGTACAGCAGGGGTAGGCAACCTTTCTGATAGCGAGTGCCATTTAAAATTTCCTCAGAGGTCAGTGTGCCATATGATTGCATTGGTAATAAATTTAATAACGCTCTATATGAACAGTTACACACTATATAGAACCACTTTCTAGAATTATATTTGTTGGCAGCTATCAGCGAATAGTTATCAGCTATTTTGAAACAAAAAAAAGACACTTTTTATCCATAACAGCAAATGAACTGTACAACAGAAAATACAAATGCTATTTATGGTCTCCTCACAACAATGATAAGAAAAATAAACTGGGCCAATATGGCATGTTTGTTAATACAGAGACACACGTGTTAATGTGATCTCTGGTCTCCCACTCAGAGACACAGGTCTCCGAGTGTCCAGCATTCAGACGGCTACCTGAGGACACTCATGTGAGAGAAAATCTGCTCACACAGATATGTAGAGCCAAATACTGTCAATAAGGCCTCTGCAATGTTCTGAAGACAGTTAAACTTGTCAGGTAGTGATGTCCAGCAGGTGAAAATGCAGCTCCATGAACACGCACAGCTGTGGATTCCAGCTGCTCAATGTTGCATTAACTGGTATCAACTCAGCCAGTTAATGCGAGACAAATCTAGCTGCTCATTAAAGATTTCTGGTTTGATCAGAAAAGAAAACATTGGTCCATACACCTGAAAGTCCCAAAAATGCATTGTGTCTGGAGTCTACGGATGCATCCGTGTATCTCTGTGGTGCTGATGCTGTGCTGAGCAGACAGCTCCTGAAGCTTTTGAAGTGTCGGAATGTGGAAAGCTAACAACGTCCCTCTTACCAGTAGGCTAAGTTATTTTTAGCCAATTACAAGTTGAATCTGGTAGTTGGGGTTGTTAGCTAAGATACCGTCATTAAGAAGAGGTACAACTAATGTGTCTATGCGAGCTGATTTGCGATGTGCACCGCTGACACGGCCATTTATTTTTTGATGCACCTTCTCAGATTAATTCACTGCGTGTCGTGCCCAGGGCTGGACTGGGACCAAAAAAAAAAACAGACCGGCCCACCAGATATTAAAGCCATAAAGCCTTTGAATGAAAACAAACGCTGTTGTGACAGTGATGTACAGTCTTGTTGGTAAATGTATGATTTCTATTCATTTTACGTCAGATAAAAACTTTGGTTGTAAGCTTCAGATAACTATTTAATAACAGCCAGATATTTTAAATGAGAATAATAAAGAAAAGTATTTCCTTGTGCCCCCCTTTCCCTGTTAATGCCCTACCTGGCCCCCTGGCAAAACTTTGCTAGACCCGCCCCTGCACAGTTACCAGCTGTCAGCTACTTAGAAAAGGATCCTGGTGTTATTTGTCTCTCAGAAACAGTTCATAACTTCCCTTCAACTCATTCATGTCACCTAAAAGGTAAACCTGTTTCTCCATCACCTGTTCAGCTCTGATGATTCAGTAAGGACATCTCCTGGTTTCATCTGCATGTTTCCCTCTCACCAGATAACCAAACCGATATCATGACCAGCAGCTTTACAGCTGTGGCTCCAGCAAACATCAGCTGATACTAGAAATTGATATTAAATAAATTCTAACAACAGCTGATCAAGCTTAAACGTGCTGCTGTTGTTTAGCGCGACATCCGCTGGTTTCCTCTTTCTGGCGCAAAGTGGGCGATAAATAAACAAGAGAGAAAAGCCGATCAGCTGATCATTGATCAGTTTCATGATTGAAGTAGCAACAGGAGAGGAGAGAATGAGAGAAGAAGAAACAGCTGCGTAACGACAGAACAACTCCACCTTTGTGTCTTTTTCATTCTAGCTGAAGTTCGGGACAAACTGCGTCCCCTCTCAGCTAAACACGAAACGCGTAATAATTTCTCTGAATGCAGGACGATTCCGTCTTTTTACGGGACGGTTGGCAACTCTACTAACTAACCTTATGAATTAAATAAAGTTCAACATCAGTAACATCACAGCACCTGCCCAGCAGTATATAAACTCCGTCATGCTAGCTAGCACGCAGTACGAGTTATTGTAACTGACTGTAAAAAGTCAGCACAACGAAGATAAACTCCACCTAAACTTGGTTTATATCTGACCCAGATAGACTGCAGGTCATAACTTCTTACTTGAAGTTTAGTTCACCTGACGCTCGGACCGGCGGCCGCCTCGGGTCTCTCCTCCTCCTGCCTCCGATCTCCCTCATCCACGTGCTGGCCTCCACCACTTGTTAATTTTACTGAATCTGTGGAAGCTCCGCGATAGCCACCACCAAACAACTGAGTTCTTTTTACACACCGGCCAGCATCTGGCCAATCCACCACGTTTCATTGTTTATACCGTTACCAAAAAAAAAAAAAAAAAAATCATCGGGCCACCGAGCAAATGCCCAGTATGCCCGATGGCCAGTCCAGCTATGGCCGTGCCATCAGTTAACCCTTCGCGTGCGAACTATGGCACGCGTGCCTAGGGTTGCCGACCCCTGGTGTACAGGAACATCTGTGCCGAATATGGCCTGTAGGGCTGCCACAAACGATTATTTTGATAGTCGACTAGTCACCGATTATTTTTGCGATTAGTCGACTAATCAGATCATGCATCCATTGGACGTACAATGTACAGCTTATTGCACCAGCATGCATCTGCTCTTTTATAACTATCATTATCTTACAGCTTTAAGTGTTTAAGGTATGTGCCAAGTAAAAAATAAAGACAAGATGATAGTTTATTAAATTTTAATGAAATTTGCTGATTGTTTCGGTGAAGTTTAATAAACTCAGCCGTCTGCTCCTTGCTATCTAAAATATAACAGGACACCGGAGTAAACTCTCGACTCACACTTCTGATAATCAGCTGTCTGCTTGACGTTTATTCAGCTGTGTAAAAACTACAACTTTAATCTCAGCCAAACCGATTTACTCAGGAACAAATAAAATACTAAAAAAAGCCAAACAATAACATTTTTAAGTTATCTAAGTGACTTAAATATCATGTTTAACCTGAGTAGCGAAAGACGGCGGTGGGTTTGAAAACCATTTGCCCGGAGTCCGGTGTTCTCATCGGCTCTAGCGAACTTTGAACCCCGGCTCGCTATCGAGCTGGTGGGTAACAGACGTCTCTGAAAACGTCGGAGCGCTTTTGAAAATATGTGGTGTCTTGATAAACTGAGCAGATATTTGAGGTTTACACAGCTACATTCTCACCTGAAAATATGTTAAACGTTTATTTTGTGACCCAGAAAGATTAATAAGAGTAATATTAAAACTAACTAGCTGCCGCCATTGTTGTTAACTGAGCAGGGCCGCGCTATGAATTCTGGGACACAGCTTCTTCTTCTTCGGGGTTTAATGGCAGCTGGCATCCTTGTACATGCAGTGCTGCCATCTTCTGTTTCAGTCCGTTATTACACTCTTAAATCCTACTACTTATTCCTGCGTCTTTTGTGATCTTACAAAGCTTCAAACGACGTGTCGACTATTAAATCAGTCGTTGACGATTTTGATAGTCGACGTAATCGTGACTAGTCGACTAATCGTGACAGCCCTAATGGCCTGGAAGTCAAAATGGGAGACGCCCCCTAAGGTGGTTGAGAATGACCAAGCTAAGATCCTGTGGGACTTCGAGATACAGACGCACAAAATGATGGTGGCTAACCAACTGGACATAGTGGTGGTAGACAAACAGAAGAAGACGGCCGTAGTGATAGACTTAGCGATACCGAATGACAGCAACATAAGGAAGAAGGAACACGAGAAGTTTGTGCAGGTGCAGTGACCCCCAAGCTAGGCGAGTGGCTCCAGCAGATCCCGGGAACAACACCGGAGATCTCTGTCCAGAAGAGCGCAGTCCTATAGGACTGTTCCTATAGGAAAAGTTTGAAGGATAGACCGCCTGCAGGGGCGAGAGGGGAATTTTCTTTTTTTAAAAAAATATATTGTTTATATGAAAAAACATACCTAAGACATAGACTATGAAAAATGTCTGAACCTTTTTGTTTTGTGTTTTATTCATAGCCTACGGCACATTTAAACAACAGAAGCTGACCCAAAGTGCTTTAAAGACAGTAACATTTCTATTCCAGGTCTCCAAAAAACACAGTTTTAAAATACACGAAAAGCTGAAACGTGTGTGTTGTTGTGTTTACGTATTATTGTGGAAATTAAAGATCTGATCGTGTTGAAAAGTATCAGTATTTTTATCAGTCTTGGCCAAACTGTATTCCCTTGATATCAGATTGATACCAAAAGCACTGCAGTCATGTTCAGACTTGGTTTGGGTTCTTGTTGATCTTCCTTGTATACTTTCTTACTCACTCCCTGTCTCGGGCTCCACAACCTCCACCGTCATCTGTTCCTGCTGGCAAATTTTCCATTCAGTAGCCATTCCACCTTATAGAGGAAACTCTGTATCTGTCAGTGGACTATTTTTGAACCTGTCGTGTTTTAATTATGGTGCTTTATAAGAAGCAGATTTGATTGCAGCAGTGTAGGATTCAGTATTCACTGTGTTTAACATGACCTCGCCTTACAGGTTCAAAACATGCAGTATCAACAGGTTCTCTTGATACTGCATTTCTGTATCCGTGTCTCTTCCCTCGCATCTTTTCTGATAGTTTCAGGAATGTCCCTGCAGGAATTCCCTGACTTTTGTGAGCACTTAGATTGATGTTGTGATTATTATTCCTTATACTGAGGCAACGCTTGTTACTCTCTCACCGATAAATTTAAAACCTGCAGCCAATAAGTATCGGGAAGTGCACAGAAGGAATCAGCACTCCTGGACGGAGCACCTCCTCCATCGTTTAATGAAATGCAAACTTTAGATGAATATATTTAGCAGGAAAATCTTTCAGTTTAGTTTCTTTATTGAGTGCTGATAGCGCTGCACAGTCTAGTAAGACTGCAGTGCTTCTCTCGCTCCTCGGGGGTGTGATGAAATAGTGATTGGCAACTCGAGAAGTCTATGAGAATTTTTCCGTCTTGGCTGAAGTGAGCTGAATTTACATTTTAATATACAATATCTCCATGTCTAGCGGTCTCTTCTGCCAGTGAGAATCTACTCCTCTACCAAGTTCAGTTTCTTTCATCTCACTCTGAAGCTGCACTAATCAATATTTTTCTATTACCTGTGGATCAAATGACAATGAGGAATGTGATAGGAACTCCTCGTGGCCACAAACCTGTTTACTTGTTGTTTCAAAGACCATCCACGTTGGTATATACAAGGTCACTGGGATTGTTGTGCAGATCTGCAGATCTAAAGCGCGCTCTCATCAGTGCTGTGTGCATTTTCTCCTTCAGTCAGCAGGGCGACTGGATAAAGCGCTCATTATCACAGCTAACACATCTGTAGTTGCTAGTGTTTGTGCACTGACTGCTCTGGACCAACAAACGAGGCCCTCCTGATCCTGGCCTCGCAAATCTCTCAAGAATAAAAGTGTGAGTAGGTGACTAACACAGTCAAGCCTTTGGCAGTGCTGCCTTTATACAATGGGAGTGTGATGATGTTGCTTTGCTGCCCCCTAATGCCCACAGGTTACTTAGCAATGCTGTAATGACTGCACGCCTGCAGTGAGTGGAATGAATCTGCTTTAGCAACGTAGTCAAACATTAGTTTTACACGTCATGCATGTATCTGCAGGTGGGCTTAAGAGTGTAATCTCGAAGGATAAACCTGCGAAGCAGCTGAAAACAGTTTGCTCTGATGTAAAAAACCTGCCAGGTCTTTAATTTTATCGACGTCGTTCATTACAGGTTTGCACATTTGACATTTCCACTGCTGTTATCACATTTTTCCTATTTATCTGTATCTTTTTTGTTTGCTTTTAGCTTGAATTTGGCCGTCTTTGAACACCCTTCCTCTGATTCCCCTCCAGCTATTATTTTGTAATAATATCAACAGGCAGCAGAAAGTGGTTTGCGGATTTTATTTGTCCTAGGTTTTTCCTCTCGAGTTAGATTCAGGCTACGCAGACACAAAAGTGAAGGTTGTTCCTGCCTGAACGCAGCCTGAAACCAAGAGCTAAAGACACTCACTGCACTCGGAAAGGTCAAGCCAGCTTTTCTCTTCATGTAAGGATTAAAAAAAACATATTGTCTTTGTTCATTTCATTTTCTTACAAAGAAACTAGACTTTGTTACAGGAGGATTTACTTTACATTTAAGAGCGCAGCTTTAAAGGGAGTCATAGTACTCAGATGCATGTCTTACAGTAGCATGTAATTTAACAGCGTCTCACACATTTTATGGGTCTGGTTCCTGGGAGCTCCTCTATTTTAATGATTGATTGATTTTTGTTTATTGGTAGTAATAATGCCTCACAGCTTGACAGGTGCCACTAAATCTGAAGAAAATCTATATTTTAAACTCAAAAATAGTCAGAGTTTAGTCACTCATGAAGCCCGCAGAGAACATAAAGAAAAGCAACCCAAAAAGACTGAGAGACAGCACACAAAGGCCCACTTCAATCTCTCAGCAATCTTCTCCTCCCTCCATCTCTGTGATGAGTGTAACTCAGTGTGGAGTCACACACACAAGGCTGCTGAAGAGTCTCCTAATTAAGGAGTGAGGTAGAACTACAGCTCTGGGACGCCTTCGTCTATCTTCAGTCGATACAGAAACTTCGGATGGATGTATTGAGATCATCAAAACAGGTGCTGCTCTTTCATGAAGCGTCAACAGCAAGCCTTACTGAAGGCTTTACGAACCGCTTTAATGTAAAGATATTATAAGATACAGCACTTATTATAGCAGACCTTCCACATGAATGCACTAATGAACTATGAGTATGCAGGGAGACGGTGTAAAGAATTAGATTTGTACATAAACTGGTGAGAAGGATAATAACATGTAGGTGAACTCAGTCAGACAACAAAGAGAATAAAAATGACTGATGCATGGAGGCAAAATGTAGCGTGGACCTCGTTTCCCCACCAAAAAGATGTAGCATCGTCATAATTTACCGCCGCTTTAGCGACTTCCTGCTGCTCTCCATGCAATGTTCATTAACCACATGCTGATTTTCACTTTATCTAAACTATTAATTAAACTTTTTTAAATTCATCCATCCATTCACTTCCGCTTATCCTTTTTCAGGGTCGCGGGGGGCGCTGGAGCCTATCCCAGCTGTCATATTTTCAATTCAATTCAGTTTTTATTTACACAGCACCAAATCAAAACAACAGTCGCCTCAAGGTGCTTTATACTGTAAGGTAGACCCTACAATAATACATACAGAGAAAAACCCAACAATCATATGACCCCCTATGAGCAAGCACTTTGGCGACAGTGGGAAGGAAAAACTCCCTTTTAACAGGAGGAGACCTCCGGCACCGGGTAAAACATCAGCAAGCTAGATGTCTGTGAAGGTTCTCAGTCATCCAGGTCATGGTACTCTAACGAGCTCGGAAAGAAAAGCGACTGGAGCTTCTTCAGTTCTAAGGAATTGTAGACTTCCTTCAGAACTGAAGAAGCTTCTCGGATGACGAAACTCAAACAAGTCCATGTGCTTTTCTTTCCAAACTCCTTACATTAGCGAGTTAGCTACATCAACACTACTGACTCCAATAAATATTTATTTAAGGTGGCCCTTCCCTGCCACAGGTCTGGTGTGGCAGGGGTGTGGTCTCTGGCCTGCTGGAGTGGAGGAGGGTGGTACAGCGGTGTCGGGATGGCAGAGGGGTCACGTGTTTATGCAGGGACTAATGACTCTCTCCCTTTATATATGGTGATGGAGGAGATTGGAGAGAAGCATGTGCAGTGGAGGAAGCTGCGGGGAGAGCTGACTCCGGCGTTGAATGGTAAATGGGCTGTATTTGTAAAGCGCTTTACTCAGTCCCTAAGGACCCCAAAGCGCTTTACACTACATTCAGTCATCCACCCATTCACACACTGGTGATGGCAAGCTACATTGTAGCCACAGCTGCCCTGGGGCGCACTGACAGAGGCGAGGCTGCCAGACACTGGCGCCACCGGGCCCTCTGACCACCACCAGTAGGCAACGGGACACAACGACCGAGACTATTGGAGCCAGGTCTTGAACCGGCAACCTTCCGATTACAAGATCAAGACGAACTGCCAACTCTTGAGCCATGATCGCCCCAAAGTTGAGTTGTGCTGAAATCAAAAAAGAGCTTGTGAGCAAATAAAGGAACAAAAAACACATCAATTATACACTGTTGGTCCAGTGTTTTCCCTGTGAACAAACACCTGTAGGGCGGCTGTCTGCCAGTGAAGAATAGAACATATTTTGTTTCCTTCTGAAATACAATCAATTAAATGGAAAAATAATAAATTAAAAAGAATGCTAGTTTGTTTATTGATCAGAACTATCACCTTTACAGTGAACTGCGTTTGGGAATCATGTTGACATAACTGAAAAGTGGGAAGCTTTCAGGTTCACACAGACCTATGTGGAATTCTTTTCTTTTTAAAATGTGCCAAAAAGCTGTGTAAGATTACTGCAGTCAGACGTTTGTGAACTGTTGGTTGGTGCAAAATTTTAAGTCTATAGTTTATTTCAAAGATTTTACACATAATATTTATTTTTCATATTTCAGAAAAACTGCCATCATATTCCAGGTAAGATTATTTTAGAGCATTAATTTCACATTTTTCAGGCCTTTGAGCGCGAGAGGCTTCTGGCATCCCGCGCTGCTGTTATTGGGTTATTTAAAGTTCTAGGTTGATCTGAATTCCTAGAAGTCATTCTGAGATATTTGATAGATGTGGCTGCAATCTGTTCTTCAGGCCAACTGCTGCTGAGAAGCTTCTTTGCTTTTGTGAATAAAACATTATTGCCAGTGCATAAAAAGCCCCGTTGCATTCTGCTCTCACCACCATCATTATTTCTAATTATTACAAAAGAACTGCTATTGGACCAATGCTTTGCTAAGAAAGCCTTTTCCACACACGAAGGAGATTCAAGCTGTGCATTGTGATGAGACCAAGGAGGAGTTGCAGACTCGAATGAATCTCTGCAAAACAACAAAGTTTTAACAAAGCAACAAGGTCGAATGACAAGGTTGAAATCTGCCTCGAAGACATGACTTTCCAGCTGAAGACGCATCATATTTCTGAATCTTCAACTAAAAGGTTCCTATACACACACACACACACACACACACACACACACACACACACACACACACACACACACACACACACACACACACACACACACACACACACACACACACATAAACCAACACCCGGCGTTTCAAAGCTCATGAATATGAACATGTAGAGCCAAAAATGAGACGCATCTTGTGAGCGGATCCCTGGGGAGCGGATTTTCCTGATCCAAATCAAATGTCATGTGCTCTGTGGAAAAAAAAGCACTTTTACAAACGCTCATCTGCATCCACCACAGTCGAGCTAAAAAAAGAAACTGAAAGTATGTTCAGCCTCAAATATTTTGCCTGTGCCATCACTGTTACTATGGTAACCAGTGCCTCTAATGACCTGTCAGGTTGAATTTATACAAAGTAGTTAAGTAGGAGGAAGGTGTACTAGTTGCCTGGATGTAATTGTACGCTTAAGATGTAGAAGGGAAAAGGAAAATGTCTGTAATAAATGGATGTGTCTAATCGTTGGAAGGGCCAGTGAACTGCACATCAACACGGGGATGCTTTAGACTGAAGAAGGGAAGATGTGTGTCTGTTCCAAGCAAACGCCATGTAACCCAGTTATGGTTGAAAAGAAGAGATCAGGCAGGTATTTCGAGACTCACGGTTCAGTTATTCTAACCTTGAAGAGGATCGGATAAAATAACTTTCATGGAGAAATGCCTCCGGGAAACAATTAAGAGTATTTTGATAGAAATATTGCTTTCAGTGCCGCACTACTTTTTTCATTTTTGATGCCACTCACAGAACATTTCCCGTTATCTTTCTTTATTAAATGAAAGCACGTTTCATCATACAACAGATTAAATGTGCAAATCATCTGCTGGTGTCATTTGATTTCAAAATACAATCACACTACACAACACCTTCAAAATAAATGACTTTCTTGAGCAAATTGAAGCTCCTTTTGTAAGATGCTATCATATTCCGATACCTTTTGGGAAATGCAATGTTATCTGCTGTAATAGAGCAGCTGTATCACAGAAGAGTATTTACACATCATGATGGGGTATTGTGTGGATGCGGAGGAATAATTAAAGGAATATTTCTGGGAAATATAAATACAGATAATAATGTGAAATGTTTCTGATTTTGCATGCAGTCATGTTGAAAACTAAACACACCCAAAGTAAATGCTTTGTAGAACAACCAGTAGTAGCAATAAATCTGTATGACTTCATCAGGCTTTGGTCCACTCTTCTTCACTTTATAGAGATTTGCAGCATTTATTTATGCACAGCTCTGCAAAGGTCCCACCACAGCATCTCAGTCAGGGTGAGGTCTGGAACATTTCTCAGGAGGGTTGTTCACATGTAGCTCTTTAGGGTTTTACAGTTTATCTGAGCTTTGCGTGGTCTGGGCTTGGGTGAGACTGCTGAGGCGCCCCCACCTGGGAAGATTGTGGTATTTCCTCTACACACAGTTCTGAATGCTCCAAAACTTCTGCTTTTACAGAGCTGCTCACAACTGCTGATGATCAGTTCATCAAGTACATCAAGAATTCCTGTGGAAACAGTAAGAGTGGAGTTAAAACCAAGTGCACGTGCAAATAAGTGTTTATATACAGAAACACATCATTTGTGACTGCAGCTCAATATTCAGGTTTGTTAGCTTTAGTTGAGAGTTCAGTTCTAAATATGGCAACAAAGCAGTGATTGAGAATAAGTCTACAAACCAGCGAGCGACGTCACCATGGCTACTTTCATGTTTGCATTTGCTATATTTGTCTAGTGAGTTGTAGTACGCAGAAGTAGTGTTCACGGCACATGATTTATTCTGAATAAAACTGCTCACTAAACACCGGAAAAGCCTTGTTTCCATGGTGTTCTTGCATTTCTTTAAGTTTTGGCCCACATGTCCGACACAGGCCTTTGTGATGGCTTGAATGAACAGGATCAGGTGTTTGGAGATTTTAAAATACTAAAAAACATGAATCATTACTGATTTTCCAATAATTTCAGACTATATGGGGATCGAGAAGACTCAGGAGCCAAATATATTGCACCATAGTTCAGTTAACGTCCTTGCAGCTTATCTTGAAACACATAGCAGAGTTATATCATGAATTGTGGGTTTGGATCTCACACTGGCAAAAATGTATTCACAAGCTTTTCTTTGTATCGCACACTATTCACAGAGCCACAGACAGACGGCATTTTGTGTTTTCTTTCTTTGCAAAGATTGTTTGACGAAGATACTTCCTCGCTCTTGTTCTCACATATTGCACTTCAAGGTTAAACAGTGTAGTTTTCTGTTCTTGTAAAGTTTCTAATCAACAAGTCAACTTCCTCACATCACTGCACTTTTAGAAACAGTAATTGTGCCCGTAGCCTACAGCAGCTCTGTGTTTCTAATGAATTAGCTCCGTGCAGATAAATTGGGTTGTCAGAGTTAATATGAAGAAGGAAAATATATAGCAGCATGGCTGACAAATAGAAAGAGAGAGAAAGCTCCCAGAATCCCATAGGTGCATGGTTTATGCACTAAACCCTTTAGTCTGAGCAAATTCTAAATCATTGATTAACTTGGTGCTACAACTCTTCAGCTGTCATTAAAAACCTTTGCCTTACCCAGAAACTTCTGCCTATCCATCCATGCATTTTCTGACGCTTTTAAGAGTCCAGTTCACAGAAGCAGCAGTCTAAGTAGATACCCCCAGACCTCCCTCTCCCCGGCCACATCCTTCAGTTTCCAAGCCAAACAAGAAACATAATCTCTACACTGTGTTATCTGGGATGTCCTTGCACCTACCTCCCCTGGGTGGTGTTCTGAAGTCGTCCTGGCAGATTTTGCTGAAGCATGTAGACACCACGGATAAGTAAAAAACTGTCTGGTACACAGAAATCTACTGTGTTTACCATCTAATGACAAAATTCATATAAAACATTTCTAATGCTTGAAAACATTTGCTGTCAATGACATGCTGAAGCCTTGAAGTCATGCGTAACACCAGATGCTGGGTTTCCTCGTTTTTAATGCTCTGCCTGGAGTTCAGGTGATCAGGTGACTTACTTGGCTGTTCAAGAACATTCCACTTCTTTGCTTTAATAAACTCGCGGGTTGCTTTGCCTGTAGGTTTTGGGTCATTGTCCATCTGTATTATGAAACCCTGTCCAATCAGTTTGAGTGCATTTAGCGGGATGTGAGCAGACAGTATGTCTGTGAACACCTCAGAGGTCATTCGGCTGCTTCTGTCCTGTGTCCCAGCGCCACTGACAGCCATGCTCGGCCGAGCAATCACACTGCCCGTGCAGATGATGTGGTTTGCTTTGGATCATGAGCTGTTTCACGCCTTCTCCACACTTTTTTCTTGCCATCATTTTGGCAGAGGTGGATCGTGGTTTCATCTGTCCAAAGATGGTCACACTGGCTTTTTTTTTTTTTAGTAAAGCCCAGTCTAGCCTTTTGATTCTTGAGACATGTGAGATGCTCGCACCTTGCAGTAAATCCACTGTATTTGCTTTCATGTAGTCTTCTCTTGATGCTAGACTTGTCTATCTCCTGGAGAGTGTTGTTCACTTGGTCGGCTGTTGTGAAGCAGTTTCTCTTCACCATGGAAATGATTCTGCCATCATCCACCACTGCTGTCTTCTGTGGATGTCCAGGTCTTTTGTGTTGCTGAGTTCACCAGCGCTTTCTTTCTATCTCAGGATGTACCAAACTGTAGACTTTACCACTCCTAATATTGTAGCAATTTCTCAGAAGGTTTTTTCTGTTTTGCAGATTAAGGATGGCTTGTTTCAGCTGCATGGAGAGCTCCTCTGACCGCATGTTGTCTGTTCACAGCAAAATCTTCCAAATGCAAGCACCACACCTCACATGAACTCCAGGCCTTGTATTAATTGATAATGATATAACAAAGGAAGTGCTCACAGCTGCACATGAAATAGCCTTTGAGTCAATTGTCCAGTTACTTTTAAAAAGAGGGTGGCACATGTTAGAAGCTGAAACTCCAGTTTGAATGTGGATACCCTCAAATGAAAGCTGAGACTCCCCACATTACGTCCATGTCCATTATATAACTATAACTGAAATATGTTTCAGTAAACAGGTAAGAAAACAAAACTTGTGTCAGTGTCCAAATATGTATGGACCCAGCTGTATTCATGATCTCATTCTTATCTGGTCACTAAGAACAGTTGGTAGTCAAAGGAGAAGGTGGGAATGCAGATCAGACTGGCTGCAATAGGACAACCTGGCCTTTATATTCATATTTCTCTTCGTAACAGATCATCAGTCAGTCTATCTCTCCATTCTCGTCCCACTAATGAACTAATGAAGTCTCTGAGATACTTGAACTCCTCCAATGGAGCAGCAGCACTTCACCAACCTGGAGGAGGCACTCCAGCCTTTTGCCTCTTTAATTTGTAATGTCAAGTGACAAAAAGTTGTTGTGGAAAGTGATTGTAAGTGTTCGAAATCTGCAGAGGCGAGGGATTTCGAAAGCTCATTATAAAATTCTGCTTTTCCAGGCAGTGTTAAAGATACTATCTTGCACTCTTTTGCCCACTACCAGGTAATCCCCTCCCTGCTTCAGAGAAATCAGAGGACCATCTCTGCTAATCTCTCCGCTGCTGTACGGCTCTGTGTACCCAAGGTTTTTCTTAAGCTTCAAACTGCAAATAAGTCCAGGGAGAAAACTTGGTGCAATGAAAACTGTGCACGCTCTGTTATCATTTTTTTAATCACATCCTGCAGGTTTTCAGGCATTGCTCAAGTATTTACTCACAGGAAACTTCAGAGCAACAGCTGGAAGTACGAAGAACAAGAGTCTGGTGAAGACTGCCTCTGTCAAATCCAAGTTAGTGCAGAGAGAGACCAGAAACTACTCAGTGTGCATACCTCTGCAGAAGTGGCAACATCCTCTGAATATATTACACAATATGTCACCTGTAGAACAGGAATTTTGGACGGACTGCGTGAAAAATAGAATAATGAGGAAACATTTTTAGCATGCTGTCAGCACAGTTCGAGAGTTGGTGACGTTAGTCTGTTGGGCCACAAATTATTCAGCAGCTACTGGACTTTTTTCTGTAACACATTCGTGCACATCGCAGTGACTCTGGTCACCTAGTGGCACCGCAAGGTTAAACAGCTATTTAGTTTTAGAGATTTAGGTTTCTTTATATAGATTTCAGTTCATAACATGCAAAATCTGCAGAATAAAATAAATTAGCATGCACAGATGCTCCTTATTAAGCATGCTAACATACTGATATGAGCATTTATCTCAGGTGACTTACAGAATTACTTAGCTTAGTTTGTTGCATTGAAGCAGCAGAGAAAAACCTCCGGTCTCCGGTTTTCTCCAGAAAGTGTTGTCATTAGGGAGATGCTGCTCACCTCTGAAGCACTTTGCAGATTTCACCTCCCCGGTTCATGTAGTTAAGTGGTTCAGAGAACTGTAGTGAGGTCCTCAGCCTCACACGAGAAAACAGCTGAAAAAAAGAAAAAAGAAAGTTCTGTAGAGCGGAGCAGTCAGCTCTGTAGCTGTTCAAAGAAACCCAAATATTCTCCTCGGGAATGTTTTTAAGTTAGCTAAACATCCAAGTTAATGAGAGTTGGATGAACTGGCACATGTTTCTGTGTGCTGGGCCTGGGTTGGTTGTTATAACCTGCCTATAAAGCGCTCACTGCAATCCCCTGAAAATATTGTCCAGTAATAAACCTTCAGATAAACAGATGAGATGTTTTTACACGAAACAGTTTTATTTAAAAAAAAGTGACAAGTGGCAGAATCATCGGTTTACTATTTTGCATCTTAGCTCTAATATGCTGCGTTATATTAAGCCTGCTGACGTTTGCTTCCAATCTGAGCGCTGCCAGTGACATTTTGTCAGTCCATTAATGAGGCAATGTGGTAAGTGACAGCAGACCCGTCAGTGTTAACTGAACTCTGATAATGATGGCTGTTAAAACAGCCAGTGTGCTGGGAGACCATATGAGTTAGTGCGTACTCACCAGACCTGGAGTCTTATCAGGTCTCCAAGGTTATTTGACAGCTCGCAATCATCATTTGTCAGCTCGGAAAAATGATCTCTGAATGTCAACATGATGGGATGTAACTCCGTGTTATACTGATGGATGTCCCGGTATCAACAACACCGGGACGTCAAAGAACAACGTGCACAAACTTTTCAGTCGCCTCAGACTCTGTGCAGTGTTGTGATGATTGTTAACATTAAACTCGACTGATGCAACTGAAACTGAGATGTTAAAAACACATCCAGCATTAACAACGGGGATCAAAAACAGCCGACCGGGTTTATTTAGGTACAGCATTGCTCTGAGAAGCCCGCTAACATGGCGACAGTAAGGAGTGAATGACACTTGCACGTTTCAGGCTTCAACACTTGCATCTGTCATGTCGTCTGTTGCTTCACACTGAAAAGTTGAGAAAAATGTAACTAGTGAGTCAAATCAAAGTGCAGGAATGAGGACGACATGTTTCATTTTCATTTCATTAAATTCAAGTTTGATTAAAAAGCAGAAGATCAACAGAAACAACAAGCACAGATCTGCATTCTTGCAGGTGTATGACTGGCCTGAGGCACATTTTGGATTTACAGCTTTTTTTGTAGCTCACTTGTAGTTCATGCGAAACCTTTAGAATCTCAGTTCACATTTTAAACGTTGATGCTGACGATGAAACAAGGATGCAAAGATCTTTATGGATCTAATTAGATATTAGTAATCACAATGACTTCATCTGTGTAGGTTGTGTAACATGTTGGTGCCTGTGGGTCTGTTCACTAGTGCAGCACATAACTGAAGTAATCTGTCAAAATACAAAAATGCAAGCAACAAAATTTGTGCAATTTTTCATTCACTTGAAATTCCCATTAAATGGTTTATGAACTATGAACAGAACTTCAGGACCTGGATCAGTGTCACAGGTTGTTACTCTTTAATTTCCTTCCTTTAGAGAATTAGGAAGTCAAATTTACTAAAAAAAATAAGGCAATAAATCACAACAACAGCCACCTCAAGGTGCTTTATATTGTAAAAACCCGACAATAATACAGAGAAATCTCAACAATCAGGTGAGCAAGCACTTGGTGACAGCGGGAAGGAAAAACTCCTTTTTAACAGGAAGAAGCCTCTGGCGTAACCAGGCTCAGGGAGGGGCGGGGCCATCTGCTGTGAGCGGAGGAAAACGGGACTCTTATCATACTGACTTTGTTATTTTCTCTGTCGAGGATGTGCAGAAAGCACCATGGAAGCAACATTTCATCACATCTGTTCAAAGGATCATCCCGTTAGCCCTGTGATAGCAATAAGGTGCATTTAATTAGCTTCATTTACACACCTACAGTGGAACAGGAGTTATCTGCAGACTCTGGACTCTTAGGGCTGATTTGACCTTTCTTGATATTTATTTATTTATTTAGAAACATAAGCTTGTGTTCAGTGGTTTATTAGAAGCTTTTTACATGTCAGTCATTGATCTAATCAAAGATGTCGGGGCTACTGAAACTGCTACATGACCAGCGTCCGACTCTGCCATGTGCACCTACAGGCAGCAGGAAACATGCACAGGACACAAAGTGGCAGCTCCTCTGAATCTGCCGAATGAACAAAAGAAAACTGGTAGAAAAGAAGAAAACAACAACACCAGCTTCAGACAGATGAGACTGCAGATTGCGCGGGACAGATCGTGAGAACCTTTAACATTATGAGGAGTAACTGGAGCCAGAAATAGCAGAGCTTTGAAAATGATCAATACATTTTTTAACTGAATTCTACAGCTCCCAGGTCACTGGGGTGGAGATGCTAACACAGGATGATGTGTTCTCTGCTTTTTAGCAACACTTAAAATCCCACATTAGCAGCTGAATTTAGAAAAAGCTGGAGGCGTTCGAAGCACTTTTGACTGAGGCAGGAATAGAAAAGGGGATCAAATCCAGATGACCCTCTCCAAATCAGCAAGAGGGCTGAAGCGACATTTTGGCGATGCTTCCCAGCTCACAAAGGCAGCTAAACTCTCTCGACCCATCTGTCAATTAAAAAGAAATGACTCCCAAAACTCGTGACGTCCTGCATATGGAAGGAATGAAACAGCAAATATGTTTAAAACTTTCTCAGAGCTTTTTTCCTCCCTGCTTGGATTCTGAAGAGAACAACATCACTTACTTCTCAAACATCCCTGCCACCCATCAGCATCTCCACAGAAGCAAACTACCAGAGAGCTAAGTTAGTGTTACCAGTTAATTGAACCCTTGCCAGTCTTTGGGCTGTGAAAGGGAGCCTGAATACCCGGAGAAAACCCACGCTAGCATGAGGAGAACATGCAGACTCCACACAGAGCGGCCCCAGGTAGCTGCTGGATTCGTACCCGGCCCTTTATGCTCTAGGGCAATACTTCTCACCGCTGCACTACCGTGCTGCCCTAATGGTGTCGCCATCTACTCGCTTGCTCTCCAAACATCCTGTGTTTTAACACAGCCTCATAACCAAGAATATAACAAATCTGTTAATGTATAGATATGTAATTTCTACAAAACAGGGCTGTGTGCCTAATTATCCTGGAGTTATACATAAACACTTCATCATTGAATGACGGTGAGCTTGATGAGGGGATAGTGGTTTGAGAACCGGTGGTCAGAGGCTCTGAAACAGAGGGAGAGGAGTGTCAGAGCTGGAGTGACAAAATAATGGGAATAGTCCGGTTGAATCTTTTTGAGGCTTACTTGTTTGCAGGCAGAGAGACCCAGGAGGGGGGAAGCGTGGTCGATGGGGAACCTCAAGAGTTTATAGCAAATTGGTCGCGGCTGAGATTGACTGAAGACGACCAGCATCCAGGTGAGTGAGGTTACAGCAGGAAGGAGGAGTTGGGTTTCTGTGAAATGTAAGAGATAACTAAACAAGAACAATGATTAGCTAAAGACATGAGAGGCCGAGAAGTAACATAGGTTAGCAGACGATCTTGCACGTGTGTCTTATATACAGCCGGCCTGACCAGCTTCAGGTGAGGATCCTGGGTGGAATGAAGATGGCTCTGCCCAAAGGAGGAGACCATAGCACTGTGGAAAAATACTGCCACTCACCCAGAACATGGCATAATATCAAGAACTGAATCTTCCCAGGATTTGTTCCTGTGAAAAAATATTTTATTTTGTCTTAGTTTTACTGTGAACTATCATTTGAACTGATTTTCATGATGTATTCTCACTGTATTGTAATAAAAAAGCAGCATCAAACGAGTTTTGTTGTAAAAGCTGAATGCATGTTTTAATATGACAGCGAAGAATGAAAATAAAGACCGAAGCTCGAATGTTCTCAGCGATGAGTCTGAATACAAATGTTAAAGTTTTGCACACATCCCTGTCTGACTGTGATTGATCGAGCCATTTACTTCGACTTGTCTCAACATAAAATTACCATCTTTTCTTCTACATTGCACCGTGCTTCTTTGATTAATTACACCAAAGTCAGTGATTCAGTGTCACCTGCTGAGCTCAGACACACCAATCACAACGCGTCATCTTGTCAGTCATGCTGACATCGCTACGAGTGATTTCATTGAACATGTCATCCGTCCTGTCTGCTGTTTCTCCTGCAAGCTTAATGCATCATAATCATGTATTATGTCTCCGGCATTGCTGATGAAACAAAAGCTTATACATCAAAAGGACAAATGGGTAACATGAATGTTTTCATTAATTTTATGAATTTTATTTTATTTTCATTAATTAATTTGTATAATTAATTTGTTTGCATGAATTATTAATGCAAGTTTTAAAATATCGATCCGGTCGAGATTTACCCTAAACTGAGCGATACTGCTGAATGGGTGTGAAACAGTATACACTGGCACTAACAACTAGCCAATCAGATAGCAGCAAAGGATAGAATACTGCACTGCATGGAAACGTAGAGTCCTGTAACCTTTGCTTTGAATTTCTTTTTGCTATACCTCCCAAACAGCAGCACCATCTAACTGAAACATGTAACCACTGGTACTTTGTTCTCTCAGCCTGATGGCTGTGTGAGGGAAGCTGTTGTTTTTCTTCTTTTATAAGAAGTGATCCAAACATTTGAGGCTTAAAACTGATTTAAGGGGAGCAGCCAAAAGAAGAAGAAGAAGAAAAGATTTAATACCTTTAACTTTTCTCCCACATCCCAACAGAGATGGCCTGAGTTAGACGATCCTTAAAGACTCATCTAATCAGGCTGAGACTCATCAGACCAGGCAACGTTTTTCCAATCTTCTATTGTCCAGTTGTAGTGACTCGGGGCGAATAGCAGCCTGTTTTTAGCTGACTCGAGTGGCCCCTGGATGCTCTTTTCTATTTGAGTTCCTGCTGCCTTCCCATCAGCTTGAAGTCACGTCTCCTCTGACCTCTGGTATCAACAAGGCATTTTCACCCAGAGAACTGCCGCTCGCTGGATATTTTCACTTTTTCGGCCCATTGTCGGCAAACCCTAGAGTTGGCTGAGTGAGAAACTGCCAGCAGATCAACTGAAAGGCTCAGAGCAGGCCGTTTAGCGCCAACAACTGTGACACGTTCTAAATAACTCGAATCAGGTTTTTTCCGCATCATGACTACATGAGCTGCAGTCATGTGATTTGGCTGGTGAGTGGATGGATACGTAGCCTGCATTTGCATAAACGCATACAGAATAATAAAAATGGCGTCACACATCTGTTAGCAAATAAAACTCGATCACTCGTCGAGGCTGTCAGGGAGAAGAAAGGCAGCAAAAACACAACTGATCTAAAATTAATGACATAGAATAACATTTTTAGAAGTTTACGGGCATTTTATGGCTGCAGTGTTAATAAAAAGAATGATAAAGTTCATCCCTCATAAAGAGTCATTTAACATTTAGATCATAAATAATCTTTGACTCAAAGTCTCGCAGATTGCTGTGGAGAAAGATGAAGATGATGTCTTCACCTAATATTTCTTTTCTTCATTAGAAAATGTTGTTTCTGTACATTCACATTGTTTAGGCATCTGGTCCGTTAACCTTTTATGATGAGTCATAATATATGCTGTAAATATCTAAAGTTCAAGTCCACCATCACGCTTAAAGTGTTGATATGTGAATGGCCTCAGCGTTGATCACCTTCATAACAAGCTGCTGTCTCTCTGGGTCTCTCTCCATTTGACTTGAACACCCCGTCACAAACAAACCGTTTTACCTGCCCCGTAAACTCATTTTAATGTCATGTTGTTGGCTGAACTGCTGCCATTCATTTAGCTGCCTCACTGTTAATGGGAAACAGACTGGTTCTTATATGACGTTTTTTGACAGTATATCTCATACTTTGGGATGCAGGCTGAGCAGCCAGGGTTTGAACCCTCAACCTTCTTGAGTAGTAGATGGCCTTATCTGGCTACTGAGCCACAGCCACCCCACAGAGCTCCTGTGTGGGGTATTAGTGGATTCAGCTAAGATGCTCTTGAACCAGACGCAGGTTCAAAAGCAGCTTAGCCAGAACGCTGGTGCAGTGGGTCTCAGCCTCATGTGGAGGATGTAGGAATTGTGGGGCCCACTGATTGGCCAGGTCCAGGAGGAGACCCCCCAGGACACCGTCTGTCGCCGGCGTTGTCAGGCATGCGTAGAAGCACGTGCAGACTTTGCATACTGCTCTATTAAAAAAACGTATAAAGTGTTTTCTTGCAATTATAGCTGACTTAAAATTACATTTAAGCATGAAGTAATACAATTAGTGAATATAAAGTTTATTTAAGGAGCGAGTTACTTCACCTGCAGGAGGAATTGTATAAAGAAAAAACAACCTTTTGTGTCTCTTTTCAGGAACACCTAATCGCACAAGACACCAATTAAAGATAACAATGTAACGATTTTGCCACAACAAGAGAGACATCTATATATCACACTTATCTCTGCTCGCAACGTGAACTCGTTCTCTGGCTTTACCAAAGAAGGGCTGTGAAACATCGGGTCCACACCAACTACAGCAACATCAGTACGTTCGCGCTTTATCGACAGCAGGCTAAAAGAGAGCCAGAGGATAAATGGAAAACAATAACAGCACTTTGAAGTTAAGGTTAATTGAATGCCCTGAAATTCCTGAAAACCTTGCAGGTGCTGTGCTGCAGCTCAAACACAATGGAGCTTTAACTCAGGGCACAGTTATCTTTTTCCATTTATTCTGTAGGACGTGGCACCGGGCCCACTCAGTGTGGCTGTGCACTCTTCCACTCCTCTAAAATATATTTCTGACAGGTAACACCTGGGCGTGTTCCAGATCTGGAAGGATTCGGATGGAGCTCTGCCTCCTCGCTCTCTCTCTCCACTCAACAACTCTGAGTCAGGATCATGCCCCGGCTATAAATCCCTGCTCGAGTCAAGGGCAGAGCTGTAATTAACACAAAGATTGGGAATGTGTGTGGAAAAGCAAGGAGGGCCTGAGTGTTTGCGTATGCTCGTGTGTGTCGATGCGTCGCTTCAAAACAGGAAGGTCCTATAAATAGTCCGTGAGGATGAATAGAGTGTTGTAAAATGTGACGTATGAAGAACAAACACTCTGCTCAGTGCCAGAGGTTGGCTGCTGCTGCAGTGGCTGGAAATCCTTCACGCTGGTTTATGTTGTTTTGTTCTGTGGTATAATTCTTCCATATTGCCGTCATTTCTGAAACTCCTCAGCCCACATGTGTTTGCCAAACATCGGCCTGCTGGTGCAAATAAAAAGTCACGTTCTTTCCGAAAAATAGGAAACACAGAAGGCAGCGATGTCCTGCCTTCAGGAAACAAGGGAACAGTGTTTGCCAAGCTGCATCAGGTTAGGTTCGTTTATGTTTCAATGACAAAGACATGCTAGCAGTGGCAGAATAGTGAAGAGCAACTTTACACACACACAGTTTTTGCTAAGTGTGTAAACAGGGGTGTGTGCAGAGGCGTGGGTGCTTTCACACTCCACTCTCATGAAGCTCCTGTTGGAGCATAACAAGCTGTTAGCTTCAGCCCTGACAATGTCCAAAGCCAAATCACGCTCACTCTCACCTGCCACCATGGCTGTGCTGAGCCACATGGATGCGATTTGGTGATCAGTTCCTGTCAAGACTCCTGTGACCGATCAATGCCAGGTCTAAAGAACAAACCGGTTGCGCTAGGTCAGGGGTGGGGAACTCCAGGTTTCAAGGGCCGGTGTCCTGCAGGTTTTAGATCTCACCCTGGGTCAACACACCTGAATCAGATGATTAGTTCATTACCAGGCCTCTGGAGAACTTCAAGACATGTTGAGGAGGTAATTTAGCCATTTCAATCAACTGTGTTGGATCAAGGACACATCTAAAACCTGCAGGACACCGGCCCTCGAGGCCTGGACTTCCCCCATCCCTGCGCTAGGTGACTGAACACCTGGTTCCTGGGTTCTTCTTCCTCACTGTCACCAGTCCTCACAGAGTTCTCAGTAGGAAGCCTTGGCATCCTCTCTGATGTTGTACAGTCAGTACATTCAGTCAACTGCTTTTCTGATCTGGCACCATATTTCCAAAACCACACTGAACATAAGTGTGGTTTTGATTTAGTTTTAGTCGAGTAAATATAATAAGATGAAAGCACGCTAAAGACGAATCAGTGACTAAAATCTAAAGTGTAAAAGTCTGTCGTGTTTCCACGGCGAGAGTTGTTTCACACAGTTTATATAATCGTCTTCTTTTCCTCGACAGTGAAAGCTAAATATATCCATAGTTTGACTTGACAAAGTATTAAAATATTTCCTAAGATTAACCACAAAATTTGGAAAATTATGTTCATTTGTACAACGAGTACTTGGTTGAATTATTGCATCGGAGCAGCGTGGTTTGTTGCTCAGGTGTTACAGGTGCTTTGGTAGCGGCCTTCAGATTGTCTGTCCTTTTGGCTCGGGTGCTTCTGGTCTTCTTCTTGACAGCATCCCACAGAGTCTGTTTGGGGTTCAGCACGTTGGCCACTGAAGCACTGTAAAAACATTTGGCAGTAGTTTGGTAATGTAGGCAGGTGCTAAGTCCAGCTGGAAAAGGAAATCTGCATCTTCATTAAGCAAGTCAGCAGGTGGAAGCATGAAGTGATTTCTTGGTGGATGGTTGACAATGACAAACACACTGGACCAACCAGCACCAACAACAACAGAGACAACAGCAGCAACATTGAACCACAAAATCAGACATCTCACACTGGACGTCCAGTCCTCCTCCAGACTTTAGGACCCTTGTTTAATGCAAAGTGTACTTTAATTTGAAAAATAGCCTTTTCACTTGCCCAGTTCTTTTCCTCTGTAGCACAGGAAAAACCTTCTCTCACTGCCTCTGGTTCAGGAGTGTCTTTACACTAGAAAGATTCCTGAAGGTGTCTCCTGATGCTCCGACACCAGCATCATTCCATTCTCCCAAATCCCTGACTCATCTTCTCAAAGCTGCAGTCATTGCTGCTGCTTATGCACCTTTTCCTACCACACTTTTCCCTTCCTGTCAACTTTCCATAAACATGCTTCAGTACGGCACTCAGCGAGCAGCCAGCCTTTTCACTAATGAGCTTCTGCGGTTTATCCTCTATGTGCAGAGTGTCGGTGATCAGCATCTGGACAGCTGTGGTTGTGTGTGCTCAACTAGACTGGGAGATAAAGAGAATTATAGTGCTTGGATAGCAATTTACTCAAACTAGAAATGAAACAGTCTAATATTTTCAGATATTGGAATTTTAATTTAATGAGCTTGTTAAGCTATTATTATAAAATATTTAGTTTAAATGTAATGAACGAAGAATATGTGTCAGTATACTTTTTGAAATTAAAGTACAAAGTTAACTTTGTCACTTTGTATCCAGTAATCAGTCTGAGCAGTGTTTGAGGCTCTGAGGAGCCACACAGAGGATGTGCTGTGGATTCAGCTCAGGACGCGACCACAAAGGGATTCTTATGGATTTAATCTGAAATATTTACAACTCAGGTGAGTGCAAGTGTTGCATTTCTGCTATCTGCGAAAAAAGGCCAGAGGCTAGTTTAAGGAGCCGGTGGGTCGATGTTATATCACACAGATCCTTCCTGACTCTGACTCGTGGTGTTTGCTGCTGCAGCAGGTCTGCTCAGTACCATAAGTTTCATTTTTTGATTCTTTTTTCATTTCTTAAGTTTGTTAACATTTGCTGACTCGTGTACAAACACAGAAAAGGTGACGGGTAGCAACAAAGAAGGAAACAAGAAAAATAATGAGTCTGCTTTCTGACATCATCTGTTGTGCTGTTAGACCAAACTACTATTCATAAGCTGCTAATGAACCAGCGCCTGAATAACTTGCATGCAAAATTTATCTTTATACTGTGAATGTTGTCCAAGCTGCATGATCTGGAAGTACAGAAGGATGGGTCGATACTGGATGATAAGAATGCACAAACCTTGGCTGGAAGGCTGCGGGCGCCCAGCTGGCAGACTTACAAATATAAATGCTGCCAAAACTCGACCAAAGAGTGAGTGAAAACAAAACAAGAAGAAATGCAGCAAAGCTCCTTAACAGGCACAGTGAGGCTTCAAGGTAAATGCTGACATCAGCATGCTGAAGCCCACACAGTGACAGCGAGGCGATCCACACACGCTAAGGTTCAGCTTTGAAAATAAGAATGCGAGTACAAATGCAGAACAAGTCATTAATAAAACAAACAAACCTCTGTATTAGGATACAACAACAGCAAGGTACGAATGTGAAACCATGAAGTGAAAGAGAACCATTATAAGGGAATAACCGGAAACAAGGACAAAATCCAGGGACCGTGAGAGGGGGACGGTCCTGGTACCAGAAATATGAGCCTGCGGTTACCGAGGCGGTGATCAGAGTAGCTCATCTGGCAAGAGTTGACGTACTAAACGTCATGAGATCCATCCGGTGGGTGTTGAGATATTTTAGTGTGGACTAAAGCGGTGGACTGAGTCATGCTGCTGTGAATGTCCGTGCACAGGCTTTCTCTGAGCTGCGCGATTCGGGAAAGCAGCTCCATGTTCAGACGCTGCTCAGGGACACAGCTGTACAGATCACAGAGGCCAGAGCCCTGCTGATCACTTCTGGATGATAATGAAAGCAAATGACACTGAGACTGTTAGCTGTCAGGTTCCTTCATGCAGCCTGAGCAGTGACAGCGTGAAGGCCAGCCTCTCTTTATTAGTATCATTACTTAAACTAATGATGCTAATACGCACTTTAAGACTGGGGAAAATGTATGTATTGTATGGGTGTCGCACATCATCACTGTCTACAGCTATAACTAAAAAAATTAATGTAGGTGTAACTTTACTACATGCAGGGTCTTATCTGAAGCTCCAAACTGATATCCCTAAAACTACCTTTTCATGCTTTTGTTGCAATCGTTGTATCAGTGGAGTAAAAAAGTTGATTATATACAGAAGTAATTGCAGTTTTTTTATATGCTTTTTAATAAAGTCACCATACATAACAAATATAATGCATGAAAATGAAGCACTCATATGAATACACAACGGTACAGACGTAAGACTTGTTGTACCTACTTTCATTCCCTTTTTGTTAATGTTATTCATTATTTTAATAAAAACTAAATAACACTACAAAATCCATATTCAGGACTTCAGTTATTGACCTCACATCGCATCTGTTTTTAATCCTCTGAATCTTTATTTCTGAAATTTCCTGCATTGTTTGTTTACCTGTTTTAACAAACTTCTGTGTTATTTGTTTCATTATGGCTTTTTTCAATATTCTAAATAGATGCAGGTGTGTCAGCAGGTGATGTCTCATTGATGTCTGAGGTATTAACTGTCCTGTTCTTGTGCTGAAAGTTGCTTGAAAACCGTTTTAATAGTTGCTGTAATTTTATCTTGGATGGTTCTAAATGTTTTACATTTTAATGAACGTAAAACGGAAGCAATTTAATTTAGTCCCAGTCGTTCCTCTGGTACTCCAGATGTTGACTTTGCTGCTCTGACTCCTCACCTGAAGAGCTCGGTTACTAATCTTGGGGTAAAACTCGACACTGCACGTAAATGCGGTGGTGAAACCTTCATCCTATCACCTCAGATGTCTGTCAAAGGTCAAGCCTTTTCTTTCCAGATGTTATCCATGCGTTTATAACCTCACGTTTGGATTGCTGCATCTCCTTTTTAACAGGGGCTGCCCAGGGCACTCTCTGCAACTGGTGCAAAATGCTGCACAGTTTTTAACATTTGAGCATGTTACTCTGGTTCTGGCCTCCTTACACTGGCTTCCAATTGAATCTAGGATCTATTTTAAAATCCTTTTACTGGTTTTTAAGCCCTATGTCCCCCCTCGTTCACTCCGGTCAGCTGAGCAGCTCAGTCCTTCAATCATGACTGAAACTTAGAGACCGAGCGTTCTCTATTGTGACCTCGAAGCTTTGGAACGATCTTCCTCTTCACATTAGACACATTAGAAGGTCTACATCAGCGGTGCTCTTTAAATCCACGTTAAAAGGTTTCATTGTTATTTATTTACTGTATTTATTATTCTTATTGTACTTTTTATATTTCTGCTGGACAGCACTTTGGTCGGCCATGTGTTGTTTTTAAAGTGCTATATAATTAAATTATGGTTTATGGTTATCTTTACATGCATATTTTGTTCGTTAATATCTGATATTTGATATGATATGCTTCCAGCCTTCATTCAGTTGATCTCCTGTGCAGCTGACTAATTTTCGCTGAGAGCTTTTATTGACGTGCATATTTATCATGAATCATGAAATCTGTTCATTTTTGACAACATTTTTTAAATTACCTTATTATGTTTTTTTTTCTTTTCAGGAAAATGATGAAATAAATTCGAGGATGTTCTTTATCAGACTGACAGAGCATGAATATGCAGCGCACCTTTTGCCTTCTATGACTAATATGTAATATTGTATGCGGCGGAGCACGCTGACATGGAAATCTCTGCTAATGAGACCATTAATGTGTTTTATTAATAACCTTCCTAAGATGACTACTTGGGTTAAATATGTCATGTTGAGGATCCTGACACATCAGGAAGCCCAGGTGATGCTCTATAACGTGCTGCTAAAGTCATCTCAAATGTCAGATTATTGACACGAAGAGCAGAAGATGCTGTCATATCTGATATTAATTTTCCCGTGATATGAATAGAGATATCTCACCCTGCAGGAAATTTATCACCACGCTAATGTTTAAGTGCAATTTCACAGAATCTGCCCGCGGAGAGGATCCCTACCTCTGCTTTTGAACTGGAAATGTCGTAGGCAGCCGTTACTTGATGTTTCATCAATCAGCCCTGCTCCACTTGCTGCTTCAAATTTCAGCACGAGACAGAGAAATATATTTTTCCTCCTGCTGTAGAGTTTGTAATACCTGTGCTGAGAAGCAGTCTTTCATATCTCACTGCAGGATCTGCAGGGAAAAGCTAGTTTTCTATTTTAGTTACCAAAAAAATCGTTTTTTAGCTCATGTGAGGAGATGTGTTGTTGGCCTCAACTTTCAGTCAACTTCAATCTATTTTTCTCTTATTGGGACAAACTGCATTTCCTTTGATTCACACTTAAGCTTTTTTAAACCACATTATGTAATTTATACATTACCAGCTCATTTCTATTATTATTTTATTATTTGTTGGTTCTTTACAGCCTTGTTGATTTGAGTTCTTCTCACCCTTTTCTGTAGCTTTTCCCAATCAGCTAACTGGCCTCGTGTAGCATTTCCCAGTGTCTGTCTGTATTTATTCTGTTTTAACTATAACCTGTAGCTATTTTCGCTATTTCCCTTGTAACTCTGGGTGTCTGTGATGCTGCCTTGCTGAAAGAGGTTTGATGCATGCTTTGCAAAGGTTAAAATCATTTGAGAATCGTTTAGTCTGCAGAAGGTCTTTTATTTTGAAATTTGCTGATCGGACCTCTGTAAACACTCGTGCGGAGTTTCTGGTCTCAGTCACTCATTTCAAGTCATCGCATTAAGTCTGCTTTGCAAATTTCGGTCATCTGAAGGTGTCAGCAGGAATAATGAGGGTACTCATTGTTAACCAATGAGTGTGCTGTTTCAGTGAGCTCCGCCCCTCGTTGTTCACACCTGGTTTCAAAACACCAAGATTGTGATAGTGAAAAAGCTTTAAAACCAATTTGTAGCGTCACAGGCGCAATGACAACTTTTATACTGTGTGCACTACTTCGGCAGGCTGGACCAGAGCTGCTCCTCGGACACTTCTGAAACATAAGTGTTGAGTTGGGACAGTCGAGCCTGCAGATGCACCGGAATCTGCAGGAGCTGGAATCCAACCAGCGTATTCCAAAGTAAGTGCTCCCTGTTTGGCTTTGGAATTGTTGCCTGATGTTACCTCTTCCTCACTTTCATTTTCCTGTGGATCATCTTCATTTGTGAACCATCACAGCAAAGTCTGGGGTCAACAGGAGATCTTTTGTTGAATATCTTTAACCATCTCTCTGTTTCCACTCCTTCCCTTCCTCTGCTGTCACTCTCCACAGAAGAAGGAACTAAAAGCCTCTGAGCGCCGTACCACAGGGGGCTCAACTCACTGTGTTTTAACACACAAAGAGACAGAGAGAGAGAAAATGACCAAATTTCCAAACGTCTGTGCAGCACTTGGATAAACTGACTCAAAGTAAGTGGTTTAAACAAACTAATTTAAAATTAGGCAGTTTCTGAGATTCAAACAATTAAAAAAAAACAAAATGAGGTTTTCCCAGTTGTTTTGGGCACACTCATTATTTTTAAGTGTATTTCATTACTTCTTCTTTTCTTAAACTGCAGTGTCGAGCTCTCGGTGCCACCGAGCCAGAGAAGAGCACCGAACAGAGGGAACAACAGGTCATCAGCCAGTTTATTTCAGTAGAGACCAACAAAATGTACAATGAGCAGAGCCAATCAGGGAGCGAGAAACCTTCTAGCCAAAATAACACAGTGCAGATGCTTCTCCAGAAATGGTTTCATGATTCTGCTCAAGGAGACACAGCTGAGAGAGAATCGATATGTTTTTGATATAAGCCTGAACTCTTTTGCTAGAAATTGCTGTGGAGTGTGTGTGTGTGTGTGTGTGTGTGTGTGTGTGTGTGTGTGTGTGTGTGTGTGTGTGTGTGTGTGTAAATCTGTGGGCTTAGATGGAGCGCAGGAGTCCAGAGAAAGGTGGCCTCATTGCAAAGCGTTCCACCGTGCAAATCCGAATTTTTATTGTATTGAATCTTTATTTTAAATGTGTTAAGATAGAATAACAACAACAACAGAGAAAAAGAGACAAACAAACAAAACAAAAAGAAAACAAAGCAATAATAATTATAAATAACTCACATGTTCAAAAAGACTGGGAAGAATCATGAGCTTATTTAATTCCACCCCCACCATTCAGTAACTGATAGTCTACACTTGTTCTTCCATCATCAATCCTTCATTACAATTTGTTACATGTAGGTTTTATGCTTTTATAATCCCAGTAACACGTCAAAAGATATGCACATTTACAGATATATGTACTTATATAAACATACATGTGCACCCACACACATATATGCACATCCCTATTGTGAAAATGGTGGGAACACCCAATCAGAGCCCTCTCTGTAGTTTTGAACCGCTTTTTAAACTGGTTCATGCTGATACGTTGCTTCAGTTCTTCACATCCACAGCTTCAAATTCAGAGCATAACAGCTGACCTGCAGGATGTCTGTTTACTGAATACTTGATGAATCCCAAAGGAAACAATGTCAGTGATCTGTGAGATAAAGTTACTGTGCAACATGTGGAACTGTGTGCAGAAGTCAGTAGTACTTCTTATAAGACTCAGACATTAACACACTTAAGAGCTCTCTTAAATACCTGTAAATGAAAAAACTACATATACAGTACATGATGGTCAAACTGTGTGAGAATTGCTGAAAAGACATTTACTGTAGATGCTTTTCTTTCCCAGCAGCATCTGAAACATTGCAAACCAGTGGAAGGAATCCCAGTACAACATGCACACGGACTGGGATTCTCTCAGTTCTGTGATTACTATGTATAATTAAAAAAATAAATTATATTATATTGTATGATGTGTTGGAGCTGATCATTCAATTCTGACATAAGCACATGTATGCATTTAGTGGCAGCTTCCTGTTAGCACTGGTGGGAAAAGTGAAACTGGTCTGACCTCCTCACAGACGGTGGGTGGGCTGTTTCCCTCCATGTACAGTTACATTTACAGTAGCAGGTCACAGATGTGTGCTCCTGTTTTTGGGTGAGTAATATACTTCATAGTTTGAAATGCTTTATTTAAAAAATGGTCAAAAAGTCGAGTTTGACTGCAAAGTGCTTTCAGTACATTCTTGCACTTCTGCGTTATGAGTTCAGTCTTGACATTTGGTTCTGGCTGCACTCATAGAGTCAAATTATTCATTGTTATTAAGTACTGCAGCGACACTTTACACTCTGAAGCTGTCTGTTAGTTTAAAAATGTCAGCAGTTACAGGTAATTGTTTTTCTACGGATTTGCTTCAGACCGAGGAGATGGAATATTTGGTTTTGGAGGCTGTAGTCACGATGGCTCTAACTTTAAATATGGAAGAAATTATTTACTGGTTTAGGAGTTTCTTTGAGTGTAAACTTAAAATCTAACTGTCTGAACTTCCTGTGTTTTCACAGAAAAAGCATCTTGTAGATGGTTTCGTTTCAGACCAAGTCCCTGTCATGGTCCCGAGTCTGTCGACTCAGTGTTTTGTGTTTCTTTATGCTTTTGTTTATTCTGATTATGTACTCCACTAGGATTTGCCATTTGTTAGGTTTCTGTTCTGTGTCTGCCTGGTCCCACCTTCCGTGTCCCCCCGTCTGTCCATGATGTCCTTATGTCTGCTTATGAGTCTGCATCTGTTTAGTTCTGTGTCTCGTCTGGATCTCTGTGACTGTCGTGTGCTTCCTGTTTTATTTTGTAGGTCTGTGTCTTATGTCAGTGCGTTCAGCTTTGTGCTGTCCCTGTCTCGTCAGTGTAATCAGCGTCAGCCGTGTCTCCCAGCTGTTTCCTCTTCGCTCCGTTCACCTCTTGTATTTAGTGTCTGCGTCTTCCCCTACTCGCTGTCGCGTCGTACCCTCACTTCCTCTGTGTGCTCTGTTTGCTAGCCTGCCAACCTGTTTAGTTATGCTGTATTCTCAGTTTAGTTAGTTTTGTTCTGTGCCTTTCCAGGAATAAAGCTGAGTACTCTGAGTTACATCTGCCTCGGCGAGTCTTGCATTTTGGGTCCTCTCCTCCTGCCTGCCTACACACAGCCTTGACAGTCCCTTTGTGAAAGAGTAGCTGCCTGTTTGAATAACTATGGAAGAACTTGGATGTAGGCATGAGTGTTGCTGGTTCAGAGAGTACTCTGATGTGCCACGTTTTGAATGTTAACACACAGTTTATTACTACTAACTAGGGGGAGTCCCAGTAGTTGTTAGGCTGCTTGCTAATCGATCGTGCTTATCCATTTCAGTTGCACTTGTTGGAGGACGGACTGATTCTTTGGAGGAAAACAGTGACACAGTCTGCAGCATCTTTTATCTTTCATGTTAAAAAGATCAAGTGCACGATGTAAACTGCATCCACGACTGCATTAAGCTGCAAACACATCTGTGGCTGTCTGCAGGCACCTGCACAGACAAGCATGCTAATGCTCAGCTAGCCAAGAACCCAGAGTAATGTTAAGTATGTTACTGACCTCGTAACACCACAGGAGCTTTCATCTATTAACCATTTACCTGCTCAGGAGAGTTTTAACTGTGATACTGCCAACAGCTTCTATACATTTTATAATGTCAAACCTTGACAATACCATGAAATCTCAGAATAGATTATGGACGTATTAACCTATTTTAGTCTTTATAGTTTGGTTATAGTTACAGATAGAAACAAGTTTAGCTTCAACTCCACGTTTCCTGTCAAGCTCTGGGTCTTTGTACCAATCAAAGGAACTCCTCCTGTGCTTCAGAACACTGACCCCTGCAGTGGCTCTGCTCTTGTACAACTTGAAAAACGTCTGCTGTCACAGCACGTACAGTGTTTGTGGCCCTGAGAGCTGACTGTACTGGGACAGCTGATGTCAGAATGGGCATGACAGTCTGTCTGCCCCCCGCAGACCTGCTTTAATCTGCTGGCTGCTGTTTGCACTTACAGTGAAAAGGACACACTGCTGACACTCTGGTGATGCCAGTTCAGTGAGACTTATTTCACATGTTTCTTTCAGCTTGTTTCCGTTTTGGTGGTTAAAAAAGCAGGAACTCCGGCAACACTTGAGAAACGAAGAACAGCTTTAATAATTGACCGGTCAATTATTAAAGCTGTTCTTCGTTTCTCAAGTGTTGCTGGAGTTCCTGCTTTTTTAATTCTTTCATCTTCTCCATGCACCTTGGAAGCAGGTGAAGTTGTGCCAGGATTTTTTGCTGCGTTTTAGCGGTTAACACATTTTAGGAGTTTGTCGTAAAATTGCCACACCGGAAAGTCTGAAAACAAGCTGAAGTGGGACGAGTGCGAGACACATTTGTTTTGCAGTATTAACTAAAGTTGCATTGACTGTTATGTGAAATGTTTCCATACTGTAAATTTACATTACTTATAATGATGTAGTGTTTGACTACAACTATTTTCTTTATCAAGCTGTACATGCATCTAACTACACAGCAGTACAAAAAGGTAGTAGGATGAGTGCTGGTGGAACTGGTCTAAGACAGTTTGCTAGATCAGAAATGTCTTTGCAAATGACAGACTGTTACTGCGGTTAAGCTAGCTGTTAACAACCACAAATTCAACACATGGACCGATTCCAAAAAAGTTGGGATGCTGTTTAAGATGTAAATGAAGCAGAATGCAGTTATTATAAGAGCTCATAAAAAACAGTTTCATTCAGCACAGAACACAGAAAACATATCAAATGTTTAAGCTGAAACATTTTAGTATTTCATCAAAAATATTAGCTCATTATGAATTTGATAGCAGCAACATGTTCTTAAAAAAGTTGGGATGGAGACAACAAAAGCCTGGAGAAGTAAGTGATACAACCAAAAACAGCTAGAGGAATATTTCAGGTTAATTGGAAGCAAGTCAGGAACATGACTGAGTATAAAAAAAGCATCTCAGAGAGGTCGCCTCAAAGCACTTTATATTGTACCTTTATTCTAGGAGCACTTTATGTTACTCCTCTTATATTAGAAAACCCAACAATCAGATGACATACAATTAGTCAAAGACACCGGTCTGTTGAGCAGCTAGAGTCCTCTTTCAGACAAGACATGACATCACCTTCCCAAAAGTCCAGCGGCTGCTCTCCTCAGTTCCCAGATATTTAAAAGACATGTTGTTGTGTGAAATATACAAATTCCACTTCAGCCCAACTAGATGAGACCTTTAGCTGCAAAGGGTTTGTGAGATACTGGGAAATGGAACAGTGGCTGACATTTCAGCTATAATAGTGTGTAGCAGATTGAATCAAATGAGTTGGGAATAATTATTTATCTGTGATACACACGTGAGACAGTCGCGCTCGCATTTTATTCCAGTGGGCTCTATGTTGAGTGTCTGGTGCCAGATTTTAATTTTTTCTGTACATAAAAAATTATTTGCAGAAACAGCACAAATTGGTGCATACAGATTCAGCTGCATGCAGGGAATAAAGTATCTGAGCTACATAATTAGCACCATGCAGAGAGGAGCTGGTTACATGTGTAAGTGACTTACACGAGGCACCAGGCTAAGTACAGGGGTTTACATATATGCCATTTGTCTAACCAGTAAATGGTCCCCAGTTCAGCTCCCAGGAGAAGACACAAATCCCCTCAGTGAAGACATCCAGAGTAAAACAATCTGCCCGATCACATCCCCACAGCTACCTGCTGTGGCCTGTGAATAAGGGAGCAGCTGAAAGTAGCACGAGGCTAATTAGAGATTTAAAATTTTGCCTAACATCTTAATATAATAACTCATAGGTTAGCCTATATGTGGCAGGGAAAAAGTGGAAAAAAACTTGCAAATTGATCAAATGTAATTAGAACTAAAGCATGTGCTCATTCTGGATCATTGAAACACACAAGCATTGCTCAAAATGTGCCACTTGTATCTTAAATAGATTTATGTCAGATATACACGTGTAGTGATTTAGTACTCAGACACTCCCCTTTCCTCTCCTAATAATTAAAAAGAGGTCTTTTAATTACAGAACCAGCAGCTTATGATCCCATGTACAAGAGCACAGCCCTCAGATGCACCCACTTAATCACACACAATGTCAAGGTTTACCACTGGGCCTCAGCACCAAAGGACCCAGTCTATCAAATCTGTGACCTTCGAGTTTTATTTTGTGTGTGTGTGTGTTTGTGATTTGATAGATTTCAGGACCTGCAGTGCCAGAATGGAGGAGTCAATATGTTCCCTATCAGACAATAAAGTAACTCTCTCGGACTCCCTCGATCCGTCTCCAGAATCCTGAAATCTCTGATGTAGTTTGTATAATGAGGAGTTCGGGAAACTCCACCAAGTCACGCTGTGCTCGGGTATTTCATTTGCTGTTTGTTTAGACAGAGTGAGTTACACTGGAGCTATTTTTGGTCAGATTTTACTACTGATTTGAAAAGACAAACGTATGGTTTAATAAAGGCAGCAGCAGGAGGCAAAGGCACACTGAAGGAACATAAAAAAGATGAACAGGAGCCAAATGTTTTCTCACAACTCAAGATTTATTAACCAGTAAACACTTTCACTCACATGAGGTCATTAGAGGAGCACATCTTTTAAGCTAATTGAGTTTTTACAATATGTTATCACAAATTTTATTTAGTGCTCCCCTCCTTTTCCTTCACCGTCCATGTGGTTGCATCGCTGCTCCTGCCTGAGCCGGGTTTCTTCTTTCACCGGGCTTTGTCATCAGGGATCGTCCGATTGCTGTTTTCTCTCTCTGTTGTGTGTCGCTGTGTTGGTACCTTTGTACCTTTGTTTGACAAATCGGTTCCTGTTGGCTTTTGGAAGTTGTGATAGTTCAATGACTTGAGCTGGGTGAGCTGAGAGGCTAGCAACCTTTTTCTGGTGCTTTGCACGCATTCATTATGACCTCGGGTCTTTGACGGCAAACACTGGCTCTGCTTAGAATCTGCTGCTTGTGTGGAAACACAGCTAGCATTAGCAAGTAAAGCTAGTAGCAGAAGAGTTTCCTCTTGCTAACCACCTTAGCCACAGAGCATTCTCATTCCCAACATGTAACATACAAACGATTTGTCACGTAGCGTCGGTATGTTACGTGTTGGGATGAAACGTGTTGTTAGCCAACATGTTGTAGTGAAGAACAAGTGATGGAGAGGGGATGGCGGCTCTGACCATGTCCGGTTTATTAAAACTGACCAGCAGGACTTTCAAATTAGCATCTGTGAGAAATCTCTCGATTAACTGAATGTAATACATTTAATTCCCCCAAATGACAGGTAACCGTGGTCAAGAGTTTTAACTCAGTTATTAAATTTTGTGTCTCCACCATGACTGGTTTCTCAAGCACCAACAGAAGGAACGTCCTCAGTATTTAAAGGGAGCCGACTGCTCACCAGATGAGGAGCAGGTGGAACAGGCCAGAGGGCGGGGACTAAGAGGATCCCGCCTCTGAAAGGTAAGGCACAGTAACCACACACACACACAGAGATGCAGAGCTGGACTGGGACAAAAAATCGGCCCGGGCATTTTGATTAGAGACCGGCCCAACAGGTATTATAGGAAAAACCATAAAGCCTTTGACTGAAAACAAACGCTGTTGTCACAGTGATGTCCACTGTCCTGTTGGTATATATGTATCAGTCTAATAAACTTAAACCTTCACCATCCTCCCTATTCTGGTATTCTAAACAGTACCTGAAAGTAGACTGCTTGGTGGAGTTAACCTCCTGAACTATCTACAACACATGGTGAAAACCTGAAATTAAGACAGAGAAGACTAGAGGTGAGACATGATCATTACTGATTACTGATGACAGAGTTAGATATATTTTCATAAACCATTCATTTGCCACATCAATAAACAGCATGACAGGGCAAAATATTTTTTCTAACATGGCAACCTTTAAAAAGTGAAAGTAGACAGAAAGACAGGTGAGAAAGAATAAAACTTAATTGACTTTTTGATGGCATTTTACACACAGTACTGGTACAGAATCTAGAAAATGTGGGAAATACTGGCATCATATACAGTACTTAGCTACTTCTGAAGAAATTATGATGGGACCCTAAAAAAATTACTATGTACAATAATGGATTTCTATACATTTTACATCGGATGAAAATGTTTGTTGTAAGATTCAGATAATTATTTGTTAAAAGCGAGACATTTTAAATGCGAATAAGAAAGAAAAGTATTTCCTTGTCCCCCCCTTTCCCTGTTAATGCCCTACCTGGCCCCCTGGCAAAACTTTGCTAGATCCGCCCCTGCACAGTTACCAGCTGTCAGCTACATAGAAAAGGATCCTGGTGTTATTTGTCTCTCAGAAACAGTTCATAACTTCCCTTCAACTCATTCATGTCACCTAAAAGGTAAACCTGTTTCTCCATCACCTGTTCAGCTCTGATGATTCAGTAAGGACATCTCCTGGTTTCATCTGCATGTTTCCCTCTCACCAGATAACCAAACCGATATCATGACCAGCAGCTTTACAGCTGTGGCTCCAGCAAACATCAGCTGATACTAGAAATTAATATTAAATAAATTCTAACAACAGCTGATCAAGCTTAAACGTGCTGCTGTTGTTTAACGCGACATCCGCTGGTTTCCTCTTTCTGGCGCAAAGTGGGCGATAAACAAACAAGACAGAAAAGCCGATCAGCTGATCATTGATCAGTTTCATGATTGAAGTAGAAACAGGAGAGGGAGGGGAGAGAATGAGAGAAGAAGAGGCAGCTGTGCAGCTTCAGCTTTGTGTCTTTTTCATTGTAGCTGAAGTCCGGGACAAACTGTTCCTTTTCACCTCAGTACGAAACGCGTAATATTTTCTCTGAATACGAGACGATTCTGTTTTTTACGGGACGGTTGGCAACTCTAATAACTAACCTTATAAATAAGATAAAACAAGTTCACCATCAGTAACATCACAGCACCCGCCCAGCTGTATAGAAACTCCGTCATGCTAGCTAGCACGCAGTACGAGTTATTGTAACTGACTGTAAAAAGTCAGCATAACGAAAATAAACTCCACCTAAACTTGGTTTATATCTGACCCAGATAGACTGCAGTCATAACTTCTTACCTGAAGTTCAGTTCACCGCCTCGGGTCTCTGCTCCTCCTGCCTTTCCGTCATCCACCTGCCAGCGTGTTGCATCTGCTGGCCTCCACCACTTGCTAATGTTACTGAATCTGTAGAAGCTCCGCAATAGCCATCACCAAACAATTGAGTTATTTTTACACATCTCCCAGCATCTGGCCAATCCACCACCTTTCAGTGTTTACACCGTTACGGAAAAAAACGAAAAAAAAAAAAAACCCATCGGCCCATAAAAACGAAAAATCTGCCGGTATGCCCGATGGCCAGTCCAGCTATGCAGAGATGGAGAGAGAGAAACTGGCAGGAGAACCAGGAGCTCTGAAGGACTGTGACAGTGAGCGCATGCCCCTGCATTAAAGTATTGTTTTGAAGAGATGCCAGTTTGTGTGTCTGAAACATTGTGTTGTGGTACAGAAAGGGCAGATTGTGGATTCTAGCTAAGAGTGAAATTTTGTGACTGTTTAAACTTGTTGAACTATTCTCTTACTTATCACATCTTTCCTGGGTGAGAATTAAGACCTGGTTTCAGGCTTTGACTCAGAATTAGATTTCAGGTAAGCTTAGTGTAAGGGTGGGATGAAGTTGTAATGGTTACATTTAAGGGTAGGCAGCTTAGCAATGCATCACTGTCAGTGAATGGCCTCATAAAGACCCCCATCCCCTCCAGTGCACAGATTGGAGCAGGCAGCAGTCACTCTTGAGGGAACGCTGTAAACAGAGGAAAACTTTTAGTTAAAACACAGAAACTGCTCCTCCAGACGCCCTTGGCATCTGCCAGTGCATTTACTCTGGGCCTCAGAAACGCGCCTCCCATATCTGACGTGAATTCAATTTGGGGCAGTCAAGACAGGCAAAGAACAGATGGTGAGACAGACTGACAGCCAGCTTTGTCATTTTCTTGCTACAAGTCTTTAAATGATTGATTCATAAATGGCACGAAACAAATTCATTCAAGGGGCTCAGCTACATCTTCATTTGCTAAGCTGCTGCCATCAGAAACGGTTAGACTTGTGACAAACAAACAACATGACACAATGCACCTTTAAAAACCCTGCCAGAGTTAGCTTGTTGCTAGGGGACCAATGCGAGTCTGGGTTTTGTGAACCAGAGTTTGAAGAAGGTTCAAGGTTACAAAATCCAGGCCAGCAAACATGTTGGGTCTTAACTCAGACCCTGCTAATTCTAGAGACTTATTCCCATGAAAGAAAAACAAGGCAACAGTGTTCGATCGATTACTTATAAGGGGGAGGCCTTTGGTCAAGAACCAGCTCTTGGAGCTCACGCTCCTAACCTGTCTCCAGCCCAAAGTCCTTCAAAGAGCAGCTTCCCTTGCAGCAGTATTTATTGACAAACTTCAAACAATAGTTTACAAAACACCTCCCCTTGCAACCCCATTTGGTTACAAAGACAAGGCACCTCAATGTAAATGTATATACAAGTGTGTGTGTGTGTGTGTGTGTGTGTGTGTGTGTGAGAGAGACCTCCTGCTGGGCAGGAAGCTTACATCAAACAGATCTTTCAGATAGGATGTATCTGCAATAAAACATTACAGCCCCCTACCCAGAACCCCGAGAATCTGGGGGGGGGGGAAGGACAGTGGAATCCCTTTCAGAGTTGGCAAGCATAAAAATGACAAACATTTAACAATCCACTCTAACAAAACAAAACAGTGGGAACGGGCTGAGGCAGGATCCAGAGTCAGAATAGGCAAGGTAAACAGAACGTCGGAGAGCTACGGCACAAAGCACCGAGACAGCAGATGAATAGTGGCAGGCCTGATGAAGCAGGAGAGTGGATCGTGGAGCACAGCAGCAAACAGGCTGAATGACTGAATAAATCAATCAGGAAAATTTGTGTTCTGGAGAATTTCTCCTTCCCAGAATCAGTGCTCGGAGAACCTCGTTACCTTTGCAGGTTTGAAAAGAGTCTGCAAAGTCTTTGCAATTGTGTTCATGCTAGTACATCAAGACTGTGGTCCATATGAAACTTTTTAAACCACTGGATACTGCACCACTTGCAACCCTAACCTGTTGTGCTTTGGAGTTGGTATCAAGAAGCAACTTTCAGGACAAAGTCCCAGAAACTGCATTTTATCTAACAGCCACACGAGGCCGTCTTTAAAAGATGTTTGTTAAACTCTTTAGAGCATAAAGAAGCATGTTTATGCTATGACAAAATGGGTTGCCCCGTTTAAAAGCTATATGACAGGAGAATCTTTGAGAAATGATCTATCTGGATACTGGAGTTAGTGGAGTTAGTGGCATAGACACCTTGAAAGATTTACCAGCACAAGTAGCTTTAGCTGGCAGTTGTCTGCTAGTCCTCACTCGCGCCAATATGAGTCACTGAGCCGGAGCTGCTGGCCATGTATGTGTTGTTGGTGGATTTTATTGAATTATCTGACAATTTGCACGGCTTGCTACAGCCACAGTTGAGGACTCCTGTTTTGCTGGAATTCTGGAATTATATTAGTCTGTATAACAGCTCTAGCTTGGAATCAGAGTGTAACATAGACGTGACTCCCCTGCTCCCACTCCCACAGGAGGAGCTGTGCTGCAAAATTTACAGTTCAAAATAAATTGGTTAATTCATCTCTCCACAGGTAGTCGTGACCAAAACAGCTAATAAAACTAGCCCTACACCGTAAAACATCAAAAGTAAATGCAGGTTTTACCTTTTACCCGCCTGCCGCCTGGTATAGATTTTAAATATTTACAATATTTTAAATCTATACCAAATTTCTGCATTTTTCCACATTTAAAAGCATTTGTTCACACAGTAGAACAACAATTCCAGGAATTGATGAGGGCAGAACCATTCATGCATTGGCAATACACAAGAGATGGATTAAAAGTTCTATTATTTATTTATTTATTTATGCAGTTTTCTTATTTTTTGCATTCCAAGGTGTCACCTCGGCTTACTAAGTTGGGGCTGGAGGCTATGACGCATTTCTGAGTTGGAATTCCAACTTCAGGCAGAATTCCAGATGAAAATTCTGACTTGGAACTTGGAAATCACAACATCTGACCTATAGTGGAACACTCTTCATGATAAATAAACCTTCAGTAGGAGTTGGAAGAAGGCAGTCAGGTCGGGTCTTAATTTAAAAATGTCACCAGTGTTCAGCCCACTGCCGATCAGAGCTTGCAGAGCAGCATGACCTCAAACAGGGAGGAGCTAATGGCCTGGGTCACAACATTCTGTTAGCATTAATTAGCATATATCTGTGTCTGTACACTGCACTGGTACCCTTACAACATGCAGCTAGTTAACTATGATAGCAGTAGCTGATTAGCACTCCACCCTCTCTCTGAAACATGGTAACTGGTGTCACGGTGGCTATGTCCATCTTTTATATACAGTCTCTGGTAGGTTTAGAGTTGTTTGTCAAACAGTCAAATCTCTAAATGTCTTGTATTAAAAATACGAAGCAGATTTGCTTCCGAATCAGCAGCTGTGCAAAAGACAACACAAAATGATCCTCTGGAACAGAAAAAAGCAATCTGGTGGAGAACGCTGTTGATCCGCTCTACAGGTTATCAGATTAGTATTACACTGGCCCACTCTATCCTGCTGGCACTCTCACATTCATTTAGCCTCTGCTTTCCTTTCATGTCATATCTTTTGTCATTTCCTAAATCAGATTTTCCGTCTTCTCTTTCTTTCATATTTCAGGTCTTTGATTGATTGTCTGTCTCATTCTTGCGACATCTACTCTCACGCTGAGTTTTCAACAAGATGAGGACTGAATTTTCCCTTTACACTTTGGCAGCACCAATTTTCTTCTCCGATGAGATGATGTAGTAGTAATTGCACATTTTCTCCCTCTCGCTGTGTGAATGTAATGCTTGGCTGGAATAGCCAATAGGTTGCGAGGAGAAATGATTGCTTTCAATCTCTTTGAACAAGTCCAGGTTATATAAAAGTTTCCCTCATCAACATTCAGAGAAACTTAATTTCTGGTGCATCTCATGATGGATGGAGAGAAATTCGTAAAGCTCTAAAGTCATAAATGAGAAGTTTGTTAACCCTCAAGTATTAAAAAGAGGACATTTTGTAGTCTGTTAACTATTCCAGTATTCTTTAAGGGACTGCAGACTAGTTTGAATGTTTAGGATGAGACTGTAGAGTCACTGAGAGACAAAAACACTGAAAACAAAATTCAGTCAAATTTTATGTTAAAATTCTGAAATTATCGGCCAACTTTGTACCAATTAACAAGTATTATTGCATGTTACTGTTTTAAGTTTTAGCTAGTGACTCACTACACCGCCTTTTGGAACAAAGTGGTAATACACGACTACAACTAGTTCAACTTCTGTTGTATACAGTCGCTTACAGAGGTCACCACAGCACATCATCTGCCTCCATCTCCTCCTATCCCATGATCCTCCTCTGTCACGCCCACCCTCTGCACCTCCTCCCTCTGAGGTTTTTCCCTTTTCCTCCTGCCTGGCAGCTCCAATATATCCACAATCCCTCCTCTGCACTTGTTCACATCGTGTCAGCTATGCCTCTCTAACTTTGTCTATTGTCTTCGTTTTGTTTTCTTAAAGGAAACACACGAGAACGACTATATTTTAAAAGATTTATTCGCTTCAGCCGCTGAAATTACAAGTTACAGCGCTGGACGTCGACGTGAACCAGGGGTCTGCTTCACAAAAAGGATGACCCTGAAAGCGGGCGCTACAGTTTTATACTACAACAAAAACTTGAATACTGTATTACAAGTTGGTCCTATATGAGCTCTGCTGTTATTGGTCCAATCAAAGTATGCTACAAAAAAGCATCGAAAATATTAGGCAAGAAATTGTTTTCATATCACCATTGTCAAATTTCAGATAAATACAAGTTTCTAAATTTTACTAATTTCAAATTGTTTAAATCTGCCTGTCTAAAATACAAAGCTATACCTGGTCTGGCGCCTCCACCAATGAGGGAGCTTGTTAAACAAAAGTCTAGCAGTGTTGCCGGGGCTCAACTGACTCGAGCCGCTGTGAGAGGTGATTGTGAACTGGCATTTAGACGGACCACCACAGATGCTCTGTCATATCAGGGAGTGAGCTTCTGGAATAGTCTTCCACTGTCAGTGAGGGAAAGGACGAGTCTCCCCATCTTTAAGAGTCACTTAAAAGGGCGGCTGAGGGACACACAAACATGTGATCATGTTTAATAAAAAGAGTTAGTTTATTACAAGAAGGGAAACGACTATTAGTGTAATGGGTGAACGCAATATCAGGACAGTCAGGGCATGTGCAATATAATTGATGTGTTTCCGTTATTATCTATACTGTCCTCTGTGTCCACTCTTCTTGTCATTGTTTGTTCTAATATGATGTGATCACTGTTTTTGTCCTTGTCACATGACCTGTAAATAGTGTCTCTGTATGTTTTTACTAACTTGTGTGTAACACCAACCTGCCCGAGGGTCTGCAGATGGAAGTTAGCTCAAATTAGCTAATCTGGCATATTTACATTTGTTAAAATGTTCATTAATATGTATTGTCTCTCTTTTTAAACCAAATAAAATAAATAAAAACAAGTAATTTTATGACTCTCTTCTACTAGGAAGTGATGCTGCGGTCCTGCCGTCCCTTCCCCTCCGTTCACATCTGACCTCGTCTCATATCTTCTCCTTTCCTGGAAAAAAAGATAGAGAAACATCTCCCTAACCTGGCCTTGCTACATTAATGCAATCTAACAGTACTCAGCCTGTTGTTGAGTTCGGGACATTAAGCTCAGACTCCGTGCTGCAGAAAAATATCACCCTGACTTTAACCAGTTATGATGTGTAAGCATTTTTGCAAAAATCCCTTGTGCGCTCTACATGTTGATCTCAATAATTCAGTCTAATCATAGCGCTGAATCGATGCTTTTAACTCTTTCATGAGCACATAGCAATGTGGATATGAAATCAAACAAAAACTGCTTCATATAATCGTTTTATTCCCAGCAGTCTTCACCTCCTGGCCAACAGTCTGTGGCTTTGGATGGTTGACCACAGGTATTTAATTTGACTTTCATTTCTCTTCTCTCCAGAGCATACCTCCACCTCTCCAGGCTCGCCTCCACCTTCTTCCTGCTCTCACTACAGATCAGTGTCATCTAAAAAATAATCATAGTCCATGAAACTCGTGCCTGACCTTGTCTGTCAGCCTGCGCATCACCATCACAAACACAAAGAGGCTTGAAGCACGTTCCTGATGTAAACCCACCACCACCCACACACCTCTCCACTGTCCTCATACATGTCCTGCACCACCCAAACATGCAATAACACAGCTCCTCTGTTGGCACCCTGTCATCTGCTTTCTCTCATCCACAAAGACAGAGTGCAGCTCCTTCTCTGTCCTTCTCCATCAACACTCTCAAAGCAAACATCACATCTGGAGCTCACTCTCAGCATGAAGCTCCGCTGCTGCTCGCTAACTATCATCTCTCTCTTGGTGTTGATCCCAAGGCCGGATAAATGGGGAAGCTTTGGCAGGAAGAGGATCCAACGTAAAATCTTTGCTAATTCAAACGTGGATCATCAAATGATTTACAAACTGTCACAGACAGCTGTAGTGTGTCCAACTGCCTGATGTGTACACAGAGCACTTCTACTTTTTCTTTTTTTTGCCAGTTTTGCCAGCACACACTTGCACCCTCACTGGCTATTTTTCCAGTAACTAACCAGATACAGCCAGCGGCCTCATCATCCACAGTTATATCTGTTTCCAGAGCCACTTCTGCAGGCTCTGGAAACTTTTAAGGCAAATCCACATAGCAGGTAATTCTCATGTTTGAGGCAAGTGACCAATGGTGGGGTAGTTAAGTTAGTTAGAGTTAGTTAGTTACCTACCAACAGACCCTGACTGGTCCTCTGGTAATCAGCCATCAGCTGCAGAGCAACAGATGACAAGATCATTTCTTTATTTGATGAAGCTTTAATCTGCAATCATCTTTGAGCAAAGCACAACAAATATTCTGCTGTTGGTGCTCAGAGCAAACACACTAAGAACTGAAGCCCCAGGGGATTACTTTGATCCCCCCTGTGCAGTTTTCCTTTGTCTCTTCATCTTTATTGCTTTTATTTCTTTACAAGCTCATTGGTGAGGCCTCCCACAGCAGTCCCAGTTTCTTATTTGGCACCTTGGAAATATTGATCACCCAGTCCTCCTCTTGGTCTTAATCACTAGTTTGAAGTATTACTTAATACAGCATGATGCTAATTTTAAAAAGCACAGTCATATTTAGCCACGTTTTTAAAGCGTAGTATTCTCTGTCCTCAGTTTCTCAGATGATGATCTCGACCAAAATGCCAAACGTGAGACTTCAAAGCAGGAATCCACAAACCTCAGTCAATCTTTCATTCACATTTCAACGTGTTCAGACTGTAATGTCGAGCGATGCCATCGCAGAGACAGTAAAAAATCATACAAATCAAACGGTGAAACCTGTATAATGTTTCAGTCCCCTGCTGGCTGCCAGTAGCGTAAATAGCAGTTGTTCGGTAAGCTGCGCTTTAGCTGTTGTCTTGTCAACTGCAGATTTTGCAGATGAGATCCAGATCAAAGCGCTTTGGTTCCCTCGTGGGCTACTGGAGATGCTAGAAAGGGATTACTTACTGCTCACACGTCTCTGTTTGCCATTACAGTCGGGTTGACGTGAGATGATAGCTTTGTTTGTTGACACGGTAATCCAACACACTGCTGAGTGTTCAGGTTCTTACAATCAGACACACTTATGAGAAACAACCAAACAGAGGAAAAACTAAATAAATAACAGCAACAGTAAAAAAAATCAATAATGTCGTTATCTATGCCTTTGGGTTTCAGAGTGCTCATTTGAAAAATGAGTTCATCTTCTTACCACCACAGGAAAGTTTAGCTTTGTGATATTTTGTGCATGGGAACATTTCTTCGTACGGTACACTGAGAGCTTTTTCTGATTTGCTGGACAAACTGTTTGGATCGACGGTGCCTCCTCTTCTAATTCTGGCTGCTGTCTGAACTTGTTGCTGCTCTCCTCCATATGAACACAGTCAGTCCACAAACACAGACACATGATCAGAGTCACATACTGATCAAAGAGTCTGTGAAGGTTCTCAGTCATCCAGATCATCGTAGTCTAAGGAGCTTAACGCCCACTCACATCCTGGGCCATCTGACCTCAGGAAATCACATGATAGGGTGGGGCCAGGTTTCACAATGAGCTCACCCGAAACCCTGGCTGATTGTGACCCCCACCCGCTTTCACACCTTGGCTCATGTGATTAGGTAGAGGATCATCAGGGGGTCCTTTGTCCTTCTTTGGGGGGAAACTCCCACTGGGTTTAAATCTGGGACTCTCCACCATTGACCCCTAGAACTGAAGAAGCTTCTCGGATGAGAGGTGAAACGTCTTCAAGCAACTCAAAGAAGTCCAGACGCTTTTCTTTCCAAGCTCCTTAGACTACTGATCAAATAATTCATCCAGGAAGTCAGTTTTGTGACAAAAAGAAATCAAAAAAAGAAAATCTAAAACATTAAAAGGTCTCTGAAAAGATGTGAAAAAGTAACTAAACTGGCAAAAAGTCTTTTCTTGTAGTTGTGAGTTTGGAGAGCGGTTCTGTCAACGTCTGCTGCCACTGACATGCTGATGTGCAGCGACATATCACTGTCGCTGTGAGAGCTGTAAAACTTCCAGAAATTATTGCTGGTGTTCGAAATCCTCAACTGGCTCTACTTCTCTTTGGTTTTGTAAAATAATATATTTTTACACCATGAGGACTTGATTGGGTGTTATTAACAACATTTCTAAGAGGTTCCATTTGCTGAGCCTGGTCTGACATCTAGCATATTTTCACCTGTCAACAGTCTGAGTACTCTCTCACATCATTTCAGGGTAATGTTTCCAACACGTCTATTCTAACTTAAACCATAATCTGTTCTTAAACCAAACCTTTAACATATGACACAAATGTTAATTTAAGTGGAAAATTATTATCTACAAATATCTACACACTTATATTGACTTATTTCCTACTTACAAAATGATACAAAACTGAAAGAAGAAAGAAAACTAAAATCCTTTCACCTTTTTATCCCCAATAAAGCTCCTGTCAGTTTTTGCATCGACTCAAAGTGTTGCACTCATATTCAAAAAAATAAGCTCTGCTCTTTATTTCTATTAATTCTCCATTTCCTGATCAAAATGGTACTTGAGCAACATTTTTAGCTGTCTTATGTATAATTGTTCTTCCTTTGTGTCTTTAAAAATGAGCCATATTAATGATGATGGTATTTGGGTGTTTCCTCTCAACAATATCTGTCACGTCTGCGAGGGCAGACGTCGTGGAGAGAGGAGACAGAGCGAGAAAATACTTTGGGGAAAAAATGTCAAACAAATTCTTCTTTTGTGACTGAGCAGCTACAGGAGTTATTTTATCGCCGTGAGAGCTGAACTGATAGATTTTCTTCTTTGTGTTTGTTTGCTAAAAAGGACGGCTTGTGTGTCCCTGAGACTTTTCACTAAATAACGGTATATCATGCTTCTTGTTTTGGCTGCCATGGCATTAATTGATTTCTTTGACCCTGTAGACACAAGTCTAGCTCAAGCTGTCCCCAGTGTCCAGCCAATACACTCCATTCTCATTTTAGCACCAGTCTTGCTACAGTATGACTGTACACCAGTCTAGGAGGAGAGGACCCAAACACAGTCACATTCAAAGTTTAAAAAACACATAAGGAAAAAAGTGCTTTCAGGAAAGTCTGAATACCCAAATTCAAAATTTAAAAAATCCTATTAACACTCATCTACACTGTTGTGACTGAGCATCCATGAGAAGCCCAGCCCATGGATGTCCCACCCCAGAAACACCCAGTGTCGCTGTCCGACCACCAGACACCATTTTTCATTGTTCTGATCTGATTCATGGCCTGCATCGCTCTGCTTATATCTGCCTGAAGTTGTGTAGCAGCTATTTGCGAAAACAGCAATAAAAGAGGCAAAGAAGAGTCTTAGGAGTGACAGGGCGGGAAGAGACAGATGGGATGAGAAAGAGTTTTATGGTTAACTCAGTCAGCCTTTCTATGAGGCTCTGAAGTGCATTTCCTCTGACTCATAATGACTGCCAAAGTCAGACCCTAGAGAACTAAACAAAGGACTCTCAGGTGTCTGACTGAGAATGAAGACGGAGAAAGAAATAGCTGTGCATTTGTTTGTGTGTGTGTGTGTGTGTGTGTGTGTGTGTGTGTGTGTGTGTGTGATGGAGATAGCAATAAAGAGATAAAGAAAAAGGAGTCCCATGTGCAGCATTTCTCACAAAGCACGAGGACTGTCAGGAGGAAGCCGTGGTTGGATGAGACAGTTCGTCTGCAGGGAGACAGTGAAGAGAGAAAAGGAAAAGCCAGTGGGACCTACGCTGAGCTCAGCCAGTTGTGACACACTCAGAATGAAATTCATTACACCGAACTGCGTCATGCAAATGAGGCGCAGGTCAGCCGGGGCCCTCGGCAGCGCACAGTTGAGATTCTGCACTCAAGAGACGTGGTTTGACATTCCCGATGGGTCTTCTCTGGGTATAATTTGTTGAAGTGTGTGTTAACAGGGGGCTGTGACCACGTGTCCTCTCACTTTTCACTCTGTACCAACAGCTCCTCCAGAGTGAACAATCATATAGGTCTCGATGTGAAGCAGGTGTGTTTTGTTGGTTTATCTCTTTGTTCTCTCTGTGAAAACATTAATGCACAAAAAAAACCTCAAGATGAGAGTTTGGATTACGATGGATACAATGAAACCAACATAACGTTAAGAATCAAAGTATTTGGACCACAGAATAAGTGTTTGCCCATTGTTTGGTTGACCCATCCGTCCACCCTGACCTCTTCTCAATAACAAACCATCTTTTCTAAAGACCAAAATAGGTGTTCCACAGGGTCTCGTTCACGGACAGTTTCTTTTCTGTTCGTTTATGTATATAAAACTGTTCGAGACAAGGTCTTCATATTTACACAGATAATAAAGCTGTATGTGTATGTAATAGAATTACTATTTTTCACTCAGTTGCTCAATTTTCTTTTCACAGAGGCCTTGGACCTCAATAGCAGCTAATAAGTTACATCCACCTAGCAATCCACTGAAAATGTTTTGAGGAAATATAAGCATCTTGGTCTTGTGTGGGATTCCCATCTAAAATTTGAAAAGCTTTTAAAAATGCAGAGTGTGGTGGCAAAAGCAAAAAACCTTGATAAACTCATACACATACATTTAGAAATATTAGAGACTGTCTGATATTTCAATAAGGACTTTAAAAGGAACTGATTTAGTGATGCACAGAATTCAGTTTGGGTATTTGGTGATTAGACTCCGATGGCTCATCGCAGCAGAACGGAATCCCAGCGGGGATCGGGATTAGGGCTGGACCCCTCAGACGTTGGTGATGGAGATGAAGATGGAGGCTTGAATGGAGCCTGAGTAACATGGGAAAGGCGGAGACGGGGAGGAGGTGGTTGCATGAAGGTATCTGCAAGGTAGAATGACAGATGAGGAGTGAGACTTAAAATATGTAGAGTGGAGGCTGATTGGCCTGAAGGAGGCTGGCAGGAAGATGATTGGAGCAGACCAGTGGCCAATCACAATGAACTGAAAGTGATGTAAATCTTCTATTAGCCACCAAACAGCTGGGAGGCAGACAGATGTGTGACTACAGATCTTCCTTATTGAACTTACACGTGAGCTTCATTGCACTCAGGGACTTTTTCACATTTAAGCTATGGTGTAACCACTTTTATGAGTCAAGCAAGAAAAATTAGACAAGAAACTGACAAAATCGCATCATTGCCATGTTTTTAAGGAATTACTCCAAAAGAGCGATTAGTTGGATGTGGTTTGAGGATGTGGGAAATATTGGCCTGTTGGTGCAACACGGACTGTGATGTTTTCTGCTTCCATCTCAGCCTCGCCTTTCTAACTTTGTTTCTTCAAACTGCTCGAGCCGAGCTGTCCCTCTGATGCACTCATTTCTAATCTTGTCTGTCCTGGTCACTCCAGCTCGGCTGTCTTTTTGTCAGCGTCACTGTCTCCAAAACACTAACATCTTACACTGCGTACTTTCAGCATTGCTGCTCTCCTTCTGCCACTCATCTCCACCCACTCCACCCTTCCTCTGCTCTCGTCTTCACCTTTCTTGTCCTCTTGTGCTTTGGATTTATTCGTCTGTAACTGAAAAAGGGCAACAGTTATTACCAGACACCACCTATCAGAAAAGTTGTCAGCAGTTTTATTCTGACTTTTTACCTTTTAGTGCTGTGAAAAATGTTTCTCAGTGTGCAAAAAACAAATCTCTTGTGACTGATAGAACGACATGGAGGAAACAATCCGTTGTGAGTTCTTTTGGAAACATGAAGCTTTATGTTGGTGATGGATGCACAGAGTGGGAGCATGCGTCTCTGTGTCTAATTAAAATGACATACAATAGAAAGATGTGTTGAATCATGCTTTTTCTTCTCAGTGGGAATTAAGCTGCACTATAACACAAGCCTCTGTTGCTTCACTGGATTTTTTCTCTGTGTTTTGACGTCTGAATGGAGAGCGAGATTCAATTTTCATAACAATATATTTGGAGATTTGCTTATTTCTTCATAGATTAGTCGCTGTATGCAGAGCTTTCTACAATGGCATCCGCCATGTTTTGGCACACACAAAAGCTTTTCTGAATCAGAATCAGAGGATGAGTTATTTTATCTGACAAGTGAGAAAGATAAAAATAATTGTGAATGAAATATAGATGAAGAAATGGCTACAGGGTGGCAGAATCTCAGAGGTAACAAAGGAAAATGAATATCATTATATACAGAACAGACAGGCAACATAGTGCCAGTACCATATGTATATAATATACTAATGTAAATGTTGGACTAATGTGGAGAAAAGAAGTATTGGAGTACCAGGACTCCAACAGTTATGGGTTTCCTACAAATTCCCAGACGACGATGATGATGGTAGATTCTTAGCAGGACTTCTTGCAAAGCTTGACAGCTCTTGGAGAGAAGCAGATTTCATCTCCCAGAGGGAAAACAGGTTTCTAGGGTGCGCTTGAGTGGCAGCAATCCAGCCAGTTTTCCAGTTTCTTGCAGTTTCTTCACGAGAGCCATTCGACAGGAAATCAGCTGCTCAGTGATGCAGACAATATGCCGTAGCTTCAATCTGACTTGTAAAGAAGCACAGAGCCGGATTTTGATGACGTTCTGGTAGCAGTCTGATTGCTTGGGAGACTTTAACTTTCGGGTAAATATACTTTAGTGTGCAGTCTTCATTAGAAAGGGATGTTCTTTGGACAGGAAATGGTACAGAGGAGCTATTTCCAAACTGATCTCAAACCAAACCTGTAAAGACTGATGAAGTATTTTCTTCTTTACATTTTATTGATTAATTTTGATTTTCTGATCATTTCCTTTTTGAAGTTGATTCTTCATGAACAGCCTTGTTTTAAGCAGTTGCTCCATTTGATACAAAGATGAGTTCGGGATCAAAAAACAATGGCAATCACCAAACACAGTGCTGTGCACTTTGGCCAACCGCCTTAGACTCGTCTTTAGCTTCGACTGTAGCCACGCTGCCGTGTTTGTTCCACAATCTAACCTCTTTGGGATTTGCCTGCTTTCCAAGAGCTGTCAAGCTTTGCAAGAAGTCCTACTAAGAATCTAAGCAGCTCACCAGCAATTAGCAACTAATTCTGCAGTTACCTCTAGTTCAGAGGAGCACCTGTTTTTCATTTCCATTTCTTAGCAAAGTAGCACCCAGCTAGCTTAATCTACTGAACACCATCTGCTGCCTATCTGGGGTCTGCCGTGGTGCTCAGCTATAGGTCCTTTATTACTTTTCACTCTAGATTGCACACAAATAAAATAACAAATTTAACAAGGTTACTGAATAGTGTGTTTAGCAATAGTTTTGTTTATGTATTAGCTGAAATAAGGTGAAGTTCAAGCATTAAGGGTGTAGAAAGAAAGGAAGGTAGAACAGCTCCCTGTGGAGCTTTACCCCAAAGCATTTTATTTCAAAAACTCTATTTTTGCTCTGAGCTGTCAAAGGCTGCAGGGATGATTTGGCAACCTGTTAATGGGGAGTTACAAGGCTTACAGCCTGTCTATGCACCGTGTGAGAGAAAGTGGTGATGACAGCAGTACCAATGGAGGTCTGATATGTAAAAGGCAATGATGGCCACCACTGTGCCGCTAGTCACATTATACTCAGTGTAGCCATCCCGTCACATCAGGGCAGATTGGGAGGCGAGGATGACTGAGGAGAGGACCGGTGCAGGTAAGCATACTATAGCTTTAGTGGGGAGAAGGATGAAGGATGACACACCCATACTAAGGCACATTTAAAGCTATACTGCCCCACGGCATCGCTGCAGACACACAGATGAATATATACGCATGCACATCCACGGTGTGACAGGCATAAACACTAGCTGTCTACCTTTAATGGGTTCTCATGGAATAAAGCCCTCTTACACAGCTGTGCCAGAAGGAAAAATGGGAAAGAAACCAAGTAAGGAATAATAGGAAGAGCACGAGGAATATAGCAACATGGGTCAGAACGAGGTGGAACTGGTATTTATTTTATTAATTAAAAGAAAAAGCAACAGAAAAACCTACAGCCAAACATTTCAGTAGTGGGCAGCTGGATTAATGTACAGCAACAGTCACTCGTTCGTTAGACTACAAGTTGATCCAACACTTTCACAAAGAGTCCATGGATCATAATAAGACGTTGTGCACAAATCCTACAGGCAATATAAGTGGACTGTCACAAAATTCTGTAGGTGTTTGGTGTCCAAAGGATGAAAGTTTTGATCCACTAACGTAGTAAAAACAGAGTTTTATTTACAGATTGTGAAATATAACTTAGAATGTCAATCATAAACTGTGAGCTATGAAACAAACATGAACTATGAAATGAACGTGGAACATAATCTATGAGCTATGAGGAAGTTTAGACTCAGATGTCCATGAAGTGGGGCTAAAGGGGAAAGAAGGGGTCGAGGGTCAGATGGAGGTGCTCGGGGTCACTGTAACATAGGACACAGAGGGTCAGTAGGGTGCCAGCGGTGATCAGGTAAGTAAGTGTGTGGATGTTAAATGTCTTACTCGTTGCAGGTGGAAGTCGGTCAGAAAGGTCCGGGCGAGTTTCCTGTTGAGGTGATCCAATGAATCCGTGGCAGGGAGGCCGGCCGGTTAGAGGAGCGGAACATGAGCCCCAACTGAGAGGCTGCCGAGAAGATCAGCATCCTAATGAAGGTGAGTATTGTTAAGAGGATTACTGGAAACGGAGAAGAAAGGTAAGCGAGAATAATAATTATGACTCAATGGAAAAACGCAGCCACACACCTGGAGCATGACAGATGGATGGACTTTAGTGATCTCCTGTCGAGCTCCTGTCAAACTAATGGCAGTCAGTTAGACTTTGAGCAGAAGCTGAATTTCTTATTCAGTGTGTATAATAAATATTAAAGTGACATTAAATATACTATTACAATGTTATGAATGAATAATATTAATATTTAAAACATATATTGACTTCTGACTGATGTTCCATCAAGAAAGGTTAAGTTACTTAAAGCCCTCTAACCCTCACCTTGAGGGCTAAAAGTGACCTGACTCTTCTTTAATTCAATTCAGTTTTATTCATACAGCGCCAAATCACAACAATCACAACACCTAAAGGGGCTTTATATTGTAAGGTATAATATAATATATATATATACATATAATATATACAATAATATATACAGAGGAAAAACCCAACAATCATATGACCCCCTATGAGCAAGCACTTTGGCAACAGTGGGAAGGAAAAACTCCCTTTTAACAGGAAGAAACCTCCGACAGAACTAGGCTCAGGGAGGGGCGGGGCCATCTGCTGCACCCGATTGGGGTGAGAGAAGGAAGACAGGATAAAGACATGCTGTGGAAGAGAGACAGAGATTAATGACAAGTATGATTCAGTGCAGAGAGGTGTTTAAGATGTGCAGCAAGACTAAAGTGAAAATTAGAAAATAATATACATATTTATTTGTTTATTTATTTGCTTATTTGTTTTAATTTATGTTCTTTGCTAAAATAATATGTTACCACTGTTATTTGGAAACAGTCATAACTGCTAAATTTGCTTTGGTATTAAGAAAAATAAGGATTTGAGTTCTGTGCCATGAAGCAAATATACAAAAATACAGCAACATCATGTAAATAAAGATTTCTCCATTTCATTGGGCTACTTAACTGACAACAAAACTTTAGTTCCACTTATTTTTCTGCAGTAGTTTGCAGCGACTTTCCTCTTATCAAACAAAACTCCCTCCAGTTCCTGAAGGTTCAGTTCTACAAGAAAGTTTGTGCATGAACAAAACTACAGCTGTCACTACTGTTGCTAAAAGCACCTCAGGAAACTGCTTCCATGTACTAAGTGTGTGATATTCCAGTTTGAGATGCAGATCAATTCAGAGCTAATTTCAGAGCAGTTAATTTCCCAAAAAGGAGTTCAAATGCCTCATTTTATAAATTTAAGATCGAGCAATAACCATTTAAGAGATTCACAGGACATTTCTGTGTGTGTGTGTGTGTGTGTGTGTGTGCGTGTGTGTGTGTGTGTGTGTGTGCGTGTGTGTGTGTGTGTGTGTGTGTGTGTGTGTGTGTGTGTGTGTGGACTTGAAGGCATGCGTAGATAGAGAGCATAATGAATTATTAAACAATAAACCCGAGCCTTCAGCCTCCTGGTCTCTGCCTCTGTGCTCTGGGACAGGCATGATCAGTGCAGGTCAACAAGTCTGCTAGAGTTAATAAGAGTTAAAAGGTTGTGTAACTACTCACTATATAATTCTTAAGAAACTGTAAGCCATTTTTATTGCCATGCAGAGAGGTATGATTGACAGATTACATGAATACAGTGGCTGTAGTCTTCTGAAACATGTGCCACCGTTCACAAAAGAACAATTCTTCACTTTCATATTCATCATCCGCCTGTAAATGCCGTCACACTCTCAGTGTGCGAGTGTTTCACCTGTGTACCTCTCAGTGTGGGGAGTAACGGCGGCGTTACATATTTAAAATACAAAATATGAGTAACTGTATTCCGTTACAGTTACCGTCTAAATAGGTGGTAATCAGAATACAGTTACTTTGTTGAAATAACTAGAATACATGGCGGCCATTTCCTGTTTCATATGTTAGGCTATCCCAGCTCTATGCCTTCTCCAATTCTGGTGATGAAGTGCCGTTAGGCGCAGGTTTAGCTTAGTTGGGTGAGCATGTGTCATATATTGCGTGGCTGAGAGCGGCCGGCCCTGGTTCAAGTACGACGCGTGGCCCTTTTTCAAAAAAAATAAATAAATTTTTTTTTACTCAATTTCCATCTGGGATTCTGGCTGCCTTTCCTCATAACAGCCATCCCTCAAGATTCTCGCCATTTAAAGCCATGCATTATCAGGGACTGTAACATCTAGTCCTTTTACTGAATTAGTTGGTATTGGTATGGCGAGTAACCTTCAGTAATAGTAATAAATCACACAGGAATAGTACATTCATGTAGTTGTAAAAAGCATGACAATATATTAAATAATCCAAAGTATTCAGATTACATTACTCTCATTCAGTAACTTATTGGAATATGTTACAAAATACATTTGGGGGCATGTATTCTGTAATCTGTAGTGGAATACATTTTAAAAGTAACCTTCCCAACACTGCTACCTCACCTATGTGAAACGTCACCATCACCAACAGAGTTTTGTCTGACTCACTTTTTTAAGAACTTTAAAAAGTGCCGAAGCCCTGGCAACAACCAGCCGTACGAGGTGTTTTTGCCTGTGCCATTAAGTACGAGAGCACTGAGAAGATCTGTGATGTTTTAGTTTGCTTCAATAGTCAACTTCCACAATTACGTGCAAACTTCGCCCAATATTTTCAATGACGATGACGACTTCTCTGCCAACACTCGCTGAAACGATAAAAAGTGTGACACAAACTGCAAATGAGGCATAACTTTACTTTGCAGGCTGTTTAATGTTATCTAACATTCAGCTGTTAGTGAGTGTTTGGCACATTTACACCTTTCATGTAAACTGTGGGCACCAGAAACCTCACCTGGAGGTTTCTGGTGACAGCCAAAAAATCTAAACGTAAGGGCAACTTTCAAACATCAACTAAAACATCTGCACTTGGAAACATGAAGACAACAAACCCAGTTAGACCTCCGACACTTCCCACAGCTCAGAGCTGCTGTGGCACAGGAGGCAGAGGCTGTCTACCAAACTACAGACTCATTTATTACTCAGTCCATAGCAGGCACGATGGGAAATAAGAGCAGTCAGTCTCTATTTATGACATTACTGAACTATTGTACCCGTGAGCCAGTGTAGGAATGTAACGGCTTCTTCTCTTAGCAGGCGCGTTGCTGATAATGATGATATTATGTTTTTATCTTTCAGAAGCAAGAATATTTCTCAGTGACATCAGACTTCTCAGTACGCAGATAATTCATGGTCTTATCTTACTAGATGTTGGCCGTATTATCCAGTCAGCTTAGAATATTTGGACTTGAATTCAGGTGTAGGAAAAAACATGACCGCCCACCTATCATATACCAAAGGCACTACACACTCTATATTTTCTGTTTAAATTTGAGATTTGATGGCCTTGGCTCATTCCAGCGATGCACACACATAAAAAAACACCAGTTTATCAAGTGTAAGTGCATACACACTGCAAACTGTGTGTCACTGGATGAGAGGATACACAAGTTTGGTAGCTGTTGATAAAAACACCTGACACTGGCAGAAATGAATGAAGAAGAGCTTCTCTGATGACAACAGACGCGGTCAAGGCTGAAACGCTGCTACCTTGTATGCTCCAAGATCTGTGCAGAGCTCGTTGCACCTCGCTCTCTCAAATGCGTCAAACTACGGTACATTTTCTCAACACTCTAATGTGACTGTGGCACATCTGACTGAGAAACCGAGCATCAGGTCCTGAAAAACATTTGCATTATGATAACACAGCACACTCCCCTGTGTTGGCGTTAGCTGACTGCAGACTGTTAGGCTGTTTCTCAATACTCAAGTACACCCGTCAGTCCTTAAATGTCCTTCACAGCAGTAATCCTGCACGCTGACAAATGCTGCGACACGTCGCATTTAAATGTGACCCAGTGAGAGCTGGAGCACTCTCATAAACTGGACGTCACCACACTTACGTCAAAGTTCAACTTATGCGTGTCTGAAAGATGCCAGCGGCTGTGGGGACGCAGCAGTATATGACTTTTAGGCAATGAGAACAGGCTGCCACAAAGGATTTACTGTATTTAAACAGTTACAAGACAAATTCCTATTCACCAAGAACATCGTTTAGAATGGGCAGACAAAGTGTGACAATCGCATTAACCTCTATCACAGCACCAGACCAGCTGTGGTTGCCCAGTGGCCTTGGGCAGTCACATTTGGACTACTGTCAGGTCTTCTGTGCAGCCTGGTTGTTCCTGTTGGCAACTGCTTCTTTCTCCCTGGGTGTGGAGTCTGTGCCAAGGCAAACGATAGTGCTGCTGTCTCACTTACCCGCTTATTACTAAAGCATAAAACAAGTGAAGCTGAGGCAACCTCAGAAAATTCATAACTAGTTACTAAAACAGAAAAAAAAGAAAAAGAAAAGAAAAAGTTTAGTTACTGAAATGAACCGACATTCATATGCAAACAGGAGAAAAATTAAAGGAAAAAATAAAAGCATTTAATAAGAGTCACCATGTGCCACCAGAGCAGCTTTGCAGGGCTTGGTGGTTGTTCTCCAAGTCTCTGGATATCTGAAATCAGTCAACCATTGGTTGGTTAGTTAATCCCATCCCTGCAGAAGTCCATGGTTCCATTTTTTTCTTCATCACTCATCTTTATTTGGAAAAATGTTCAAATCTACTCCAAAAAAAAAAAGAAAGCCAAACATCTGTAGTCACTGTGCTGCACACAAGGTGGGCAGCAGACCGCATAGACTGGACAGGTAACCAGCTCTGACAGTGGGCACTCAGTTTGATTCACTTTGCTAAAAAAAAACCCAAAACAAAACAAAACAAACAAAAAAAGTTGTTTGCATAGTACACATAGAGAAACGTAGTCGCTGTAATAAAAGTGCAAAAAATATCTGCCTTGGACTTCTGTGGTGAAGCAGCAGACGAGCAGAGAGGAGAGGCTTTTGTGCAGAAGTGGGTCAGTGAACTCACCACACACACTAGAACAGCTGAGTGTGAGCGCACAATATCCTCAGCACATTCCCATCTGTTTTGTTTTGGAACAGCTTCATGGTTTAAAATTTGCTGCACAAGCTGATGAACGACTTTCAGACATGAGGTGCGCTTCCCAACGTCTCACCTGCACAGCTGTCAGTGTCCTCAGCCATGCTGTTACCACGATTTCTGCACAAGCATCAAACTACTGTGAACCGAATAATTAAACCGAGTTCACCCTGCAGTGTCTCATCGGCTTTATGGGTGTTCAAGTTTTTCATTACCACATTGTATGAATTAGTGTAATTTATAGTCAGTGCGGACTTCAGCATAGGGGGCTACGTGACTTTATTGGGTGGGCCTGGACCCCCGACGCTCGCCTATAAAACCACGCTAACTGTAAAAAATTTGGAAGTCGTCATTTCAGCTTTAAGAGTGTCGTGAGAGTGTCTGACTGATTTTAACTGTACTGCTTGCTTTGGTTGGATCGTCATCTTTCACCCCATCAGCTGCTGTCTGTGCCATGTGTGTTTCATGTGTTTGTTGTTTTTTAATAAATGTTCACAGGGGCAACTAATATGACACTAACCAGGTGAGTGGCAGGTTAGAGGGAAAACAACGACCTTTCATTTGAGTTTGAACAAAAAAACCCCCAATGGTACACAGAGAGAGAGAGAATCGAACGAGCAATTAAAATCCATAAAACAGGAAGTCAGCAAAAAGGTAACATATAAGATTCAGAAACAGCGGGGAGGTGCAATAATGACCTGATAAAAACAGACTAAATATCCATAAGGCTCAAGAGAAAAGACCAATAGGAATTAAACTTCAAAATAAAACAGGAAGTATACTTTGACACAGAAAAGGAGAAAAAGTCCTCAATGACACAAATGAGGAAAAGAAAAAAAAAAACTAAAACTTTACAGTTTTACGGATGAATTACAATAACCAGATATTTGAATATTCATGTCTCACTGCTTTGTGGCATACATTACTGTTGTATGGCTGGCTAATGAAGAAGAATGTGTTATTTTAACCCTGTTTAAGCAACCAAACAGCAAAAAGCTTTGTTTGAGTCTGTGGAAGTCAGCCACGTGTGATAGAAACCTGCTTGCATCCTGCATTCAGGGTCACTGATCTGTTCTGAGACCTCTTTGTCTTTATGTACAGAAAGATGACACAGAGCGCTGCTATAAACTCAGAGTATCTGTTCACCTTGGCTTTCCACAGATAAATGTAGGAAGTCTTTTTCGAGCATTTTGACTTCCACAGACTGCCTCGATAAATACCTCGCTCGACCTGCAGCGACTCAATAAAGAGGTAAGAATCAACTTTATGAGATAGAGACAGAATAAAAGTTTGAAAGGTTCATTCGTGATTGACGTTCTGCAGGTAAAAACACATAAAGGGGAGATAGTGAGAGGCAAAGTCAGCAGGCAGGCATTGGGAAGTGAATTTCAGTCTGAGTGCACCACGGGAGCCCTGCGACTGAGTGCAGAACACGTTAGCAAAAGGCTGGGGTTACTACAAGGCCAAAAAATCTTCTTGTAGAGATCCTCATTTCAGGCGTGTGAACTCGCGTCTTTAGAAGCACGAGTATTTTGTCTCACCTGAACTTGAAGGGAAGCAGTTTCGAGAGAAAAGCATCTTATAGGTGTTTCAGGTTAGGATGGAGGAGCTTTTATCTTGGAGCACTTCACTGAAACACAAACCTACCAGGACTCTCTAAAACATACATGTTCACATAGCGTGCTCTGCACAAGTCTAAATACAGCAGGACAAATACCAGCATGCCAGGTGCTTCAGATAAGTGTGGAGTTCTTTAACAAACACAGACGTCTCCATTTTTATTCAGTTTATTTAAATTGAATTTTCTTCCTTGTGCATTACAGGTAATATCAGTAAAACTGCAGTCGGCACTCTGATTTGGTTAAAAAGGAAAAAGCAGCAAAAAGTAGTTTTTTCAGTTTGTAAAGTGTTTTAAAAACGTTTTATTTATCCAACAAAAGCAGTGAAAAAGCAGTTAGTTCATATTTCAGAAACAAAGACAACAATGTTTCTGCCAGTGAAGTGTATGTGCAGATGTTCTTTAACACAAAGGATATAAAAAAGCTCAGTTATTCAGTTATTAGCCAGTGTCACACATGCACTGCAGCCCTGAGCTGATGGATGTGAGAACGCAAAATGTCAAATGCAAATCAGACGAAATCGTTTTCGCTCTGCTTCCACACACAGAGTTTACTTCAGTGCACCGGTCAGTTATTCTAACATCCACCAACATGCTTTTGGTGATTGATTACAAAATATTTACTCTTTATTCACCAGAATAACAGAAAGTAAGGTAAATGTTTTCTCTTATTTTGAAAAAATTTGGTGTGGCCTAATTTAACAATTCTTATTCACAAACATCGATTTTTGCTTTTTTTATTCATTTATTTTTAATCTGCATTTCTAAAACTTTACTGAGGTACATGTGAATGTGATAAATAGAAAATAATAATTTTTATTTTGGGGCGATCGTGGCTCAAGAGTTGGGAGTTTGCCTTGTAATCGGAAGGTTGCCGGTTCGAGCCCCGGCTTGGACAGTCTTGGTCGTTGTGTCCTTGGGCAAGACACTTCACCCGTTGCCTACGGGTGGTGGTCAGAGAGGCCGGTGGCGCCAGTGTCCGGCAGCCTCGCCTCTGTCAGTGCGCCCCAGGGTGGCTGTGGCTACAACGTAGCTTGCCATCAACAGTGTGAATGGGTGGATGACTGGATGTGTAAAGCGCTATACAAATACAGGCCATTTACCATTTATTTTATTCTTTTACAATTTATTTTAATAATTTTTTTCTTGCTGCCTTCATAATCCACCAGTGTCCAGCGCACACACGCCTTAATGGATTTATCGTTCGTGCTTTTCTGCTGTGAAATTTGTTGATAATAATAAGAACAACAAAACACTAATAATAATAATTATAATAATAATAATAATAATAATAATAATAATACAGGGCCTCACTCATTCCACTTACAGAGTCATTAGTTAAACATGTCAATAAATTATCTGGGAGAGGTGAGAGGACAGGACATACACTGGGAAACGGAGGAAAAGTCATTTCTACCAGGGTGGATCTGTTGTATTATGCACAATAATACAAACGGATGAGGAGAGGGAAGGTAAAAGGAGAAAAAAAGAGAGAAAGGAAGAAGTGAAGAAAGAGAAAGAACAGGACAAAGACCATAATCCTGATAAATAAACTAATATAAATGAAGATCCTACAGAATGTGAATGGAGTCAAACTGACGGTGGTCCTTGTTTTCCAGTTCACAGGGATTGTCTCTTTGCCAATAGTTAACGCTATGAGTAATTGTTTGGGATTGTGGACATCATCAGTAATTGTTGTGGTGTCCCCCAGCAGACAGAGACATGCTGATAATGGGCTGAGACAGCCAATCATGGTGGAAAGTGATCTAGTTACTTGTACCGAGAACTGCTGAACAAGTCTGCAGAGCCACAGAGCATGAAGATATGTATGTGTGCAGATTTCACATCGAAGCAGACCCAGTTTTGGCATTTTTTGAGCAGTGTAATGGACCCAGTGAAGTATTTTATATTGAATAAGCTGAAGGTTAGAGTTTTTTGTTATATACCAGATATTTTTACAAATTTGTTGAGTAGGTTCTATAATAAATTGTTCCGAGCTATATTTGGTTTGTAAGACTGCTGTGAAACGTGAACAGCAAAACACTGAACGTAGATAACAAAAACAAAACGTTGTGCTGTTCAGTTCTCTTTGGTCATTCATCTCAGCTGATTGTGACATTAGCTTGCAGCACAGGGGGCCCCGCTCCTCATCCTCTCTGTCAGAGCAAACACTTGTCAACACAGAGGACTTTTCAATTGATCCACCCGTGAGCTGATTTAATTAAGCCCTTGTGGCAGTCAGGCATGCTCCCACATAATCAGTTCTATATTACTGAAACAACTTGAAGAGACGATGTCCTCTGATATTAAACCGGAATTCCAAATCACGCCAAACTCATTCCAAAATGGCAAGGATATCGCTGTGTGTCATGGAGATCACCGTGCTGCACTTTCAAGTTATTCAGTCGCAGCTTTAAAACACAATGTCATATAGCCAGAATCCACATTAAACAAATTCCTCTGAGAGGTGAGTCATTAGGGTCACATGCACCAAGGTGTGAATTTCTCTTTTCATCCTCTGCCATCATGTAGATCTGCAAATGAGTGGCGACTGAATCACCTGGGAAGGGATCTAAAGACTGCATTATAAGCAGCTTATTGGTTGGTATCATAGGTCACCATCATAGCTCTTCAGATCCCGATCAGTCAGGAATCCATGTGTCAGTACAGGCCGTGCAGATTTAACCCTTTTGAATTACAATGCCTACAGGTAAAGGTCTCACTTCCATGCTTTTAGGTGGGTGGTTTTAATGTTCCATGGTCAGATCCCTGACCTCCTAATCTTGCAAGCCAGTTTAAACTACCTCTGCAAGCCGCAATCGCAACAGTTGCATGAGACTTAAAGTGGTTAGCTGTATCCTTTAAACATTTAAAACACTGTAGACTTGAAAACATCTTTGCTGGATAGAACTTATATCTATGAACTGATGTAATAATTGCATCTCGGGCCTAAGGTCTTCCCCAAGGCAATCACTGCTCAGAAATCCGATTTTATCAAATAATTTTAATATGAGTGGAAAATGCCCGAGGGTACACTGGTGAAAACAGGCCCCCCCGACCCTGTGTGACCCTTCAGCAGTAAAGATGCCTGGGGACCTGTCACCGTCCACGGCAGTTATAAAGTGACAGACATGATGGTGATGTTCAGTCTGTGTGTCCTGAGCACACTAACTCATAAGAGACGAGTGATGCTACATTTTTGGAGCGTATTCTTGATGAAACTGAGATGTGTTTGATGCCTGATTGCTTTAAGGATACTCATCAGGTTCACTTCAACAATTGTCTGCTTGCATTGCAGGAAGACAAAGATTGCACCATTTTAGTGGGTTTTTAGTGTTTTCCTTACTCCAAGCACAGTAAAATCAATGACATTTTGCCTCCTTTTTGGCCAAAATGAGGGAAGAGAAAGAACGAGAGACCCAGACAGACTGACAGACAGTCAGTCAGACGAGATTGAAAGCGGCATAGACCAGAGAGCCTTAATATTTCAGATCTAATGCATTATTTATACCCTCAGCAAGTCAGCTGAATCTGCCAGAGTGCTCTTGGGTGAATGGCGAGTTTTCGATTCAGTGCCACGTGTGTGTACGTGTGTGTCTGCAAGAGTGTGTGTGCGAAGCAGTGGATGAAAGACAAAGATAAAAGCTGGAGCCTAGAGGCCCTCACTGTGAGATCCATCTGCTGGTGGTGTGAAGCTCTGAAGTTCTTTTAGCTCTCAGGTACAGCAACCCTAGGTGGTCGGCAATCACGTGCGTGTGCGTGTGTGTGTGTGTGTGTGTGTGTGTGTGTGCGTGTGTGTCTGTGTGTGCGTGTGTGTGTGCGTGCGTGTGCGTGCGTGTGTGTGTGTGTGTGTGTGTGTGTGCTCATAGAAAGTGATGCAGATGAGAGTAAACCACTCACTGGCAGCAAAGCCATGACGGTATTTTCTTATTTGCTGTACAATATGCACATATGTAGAGCTCATTAAGGGCTGTACACATATGGAAAAGAAATAGAAAAAACTTATAAAAGACTTGCATAAGATGTGGTCTGCTTCATATAGTGAATCATATAAGGCTTATATGATTTATGAAAGTGGCCACTTTCTCATTACTTTCATATATTGTTTTAGTAAGTATCCAAAACATACAAGTTTCATTTATATAATTTTTCAAGGGATCTTATATCTGTTTTCACTCTTGTATGCTTTTCATACAAGTTTCACACAAGACAGATACAAACTTTATAAGATTTATATACAGGGTGGGCCATTTATATGGATACACTGTAATAAAATGGGAATGGTTGGTGATATTAAAGTCCTGTTTGTGGCACATTAGTATATGTGAGGGGGCAAACTCATCAAGATGGGTGGTGACCATGGTGGCCATTTAGAAGTCGGCCATCTTGGATACAACTTTTGTTTTTTCAATAGGAAGAGGGCCATGTGACACATCAAACTTATTGGTAATGTCACAAGAAAAACAATGGTGTGCTTGGTTTCAACGTAACTTTATTCTTTCATGAGTTATTTACAAGTTTCTGACCACTTATAAAATGTGTTCAATGTGCTGCCCATTGTGTTGGATTGTCAATGCAACCCTCTTCTCCCACTCTTCACACACTGATAGCAACACCGCAGGAGAAATGCCAGCACAGGCGTCCAGTATCCGTAGTTTCAGGTGCTGCACATCTCGTATCTTCACACCATAGACAATTGCCTTCAGATGACCCCAAAGATAAAAGTCTAATGATTGGGAGACCTTGGGGGCCATTCAACTGGCCCACGATGACCAATCCACTTTCCAGGAAACTGTTCATCTAGGAATGCTCGGACCTGGCACCCATAATGTGGTGGTGCACCATCATGCTGGAAAAACTCAGGGAACGTGCCAGCTTCAGTGCATAAAGAGGGAAACACATCATCATGTAACAATTTCAAATATCCAGTGGCCTTGAGGTTTCCATTGATGAAGAATGGACCCACTATCGTTGTACCCCATATACCACACCAAACCATCACTTTTGTTGTTCCAACAGTCTTGGAGGGATCCATCCAATGTGGGTTAGTGTCAGACCAATAGAGGTGGTTTTCTTTGTTAACTTCACCATTCACATAAAAGTTTGCCTCATCACTGAACAAAATCTTCTGCGTGAACTGAGGGTCCTGTTCCAATTTTTGTTTTGCCCATTCTGCAAATTCTGTGCGCCGATCTGGGTCATCCTCGTTGAGATGCTGCAGTAGCTGGAGTTTGTAAGGGTGCCATTTGTGAGTAGCTAATATCCGCCGAAGGGATGTTCAACTAATGCCACTCTCCAGTGACATGCGGCGAGTGCTACGCTGTGGGCTCTTGCTGAATGAAGCTAGGACAGCCGCTGATGTTTCTTCATTAGTGACAGTTTTCTTGCGTCCACATTTTGGCAAATCCAACACTGAACCAGTTTCACGAAACTTAGCAAGCAGTTTGCTAACTGTAGCATGGGAGATGGGTGGTCTCGTAGGGTGTCTTGCATTGAAATCTGCTGCAATGACCCGGTTACTGCGTTCACCAGATATCAACAGAATTTCGATCCGCTCCTCACGTGTTAACCTCTTCGACATGTCAATGGCTGTGAACAAAGAGAAACTTGTAAATAACTCATGAAAGAATAAAGTTAGGTTGAAACCAAGCACACCATTGTTTTTCTTGTGACATTACCAATAAGTTTGATGTGTCACATGGCCCTCTTCCTATTGAAAAAACAAAAGTTGTATCCAAGATGGCCGACTTCTAAATGGCCACCATGGTCACCACCCATCTTGAGGAGTTTGACCCCTCACATATACTAATGTACCACAAACAGGACTTTAATATCACCAACCATTCCCATTTTATTATGGTGTATCCATATAAATGGCCCACCCTGTATATCTTTTACATATCGGTATAAGAATTCCTTTGGTGGAGAGACTCTGAAAGTTATGTTTCACTTTTTCTGACAGTTAGCCCTCCAGTCATAGTTTTCAGTTTTTCGTGTTAATAAAGTTAATAAAGCTAAATCTGAAGATGTTCACTGTGAGTAATGTGGAAAACAGTGAAACCTGCAGCAGTCGATTTTGTAAAAATGGTGTCACGATGTTTAATTGCAGCTGAAGTAAGGAATACCCGTTCACTGTTTACAGAGTGAACCTTAAGACTCACATGCCACGCACATTAAGGCCCACAAGGTGAGTTTTTACAAATACTTATGGATGTTTTTCCATAATCTGATTGATGAGTTACAGTATGTCAGTGAGAAATGTGGGAATCGAGGGCAGAAACGTACAAATTACATATGCATATGGAACAATATTGAATTCTTAGCCTTGAGAAACTGTTGGAATGCTTTTACAGTATAGTTTGGATCATTATCCATTTACACTGTGGAGTGTAGTCCAGTCAGTTTTGCAGCATTTGTCTGTGCTTGAGCAGAGAGTGCAGCCCTGTACACATCACCATTCATACTGCTGCTTCGATCAGCATTCACAGCTTCAATAAACACCAATGAACCCAGTCCACTGGCAGCCATACATGCCAGTACCGTAACACTGCTTCGGATCACGATTCTCTTCTTCTCCAAACTTTTCATTTCCCATCATTCTGGCTCACGTTTACCTTCATCTGCTCAAAGTTTTTCTTTTTTCTGGCAAAGTCGGTGTAACCAGCGGTTTGCACTTTGCTTGAAATGGTTGGCATTTGTATGAAGGCACTTTTTGACTGTGGACTTTCAGTGTTGTTGTGTTGCTGACTTGGTTAGATGTGTAGCTGTTTTTCTTAACCGTAGAAATAATTCTGGTATCATCCACTTTAGTTGTCTCCTGTGGTCTTTTTGGTCTTTATGTGTTGTTGAGCTGATGATTTCGCAACTTCTAACATGTTTGCTCTTTCTCTGATCATTTATTTTGGTTTTTCAGCTCAGCGAAGGCCTCTTTCTTTTTCATTAACATCTCTTTGGGTTTCATATTCAGAGCACCAGCGCCAAAAGGGAGTTCAACATTTGGAATCTGCTCTAGACCTTTTACCCGTTTAATTTGTACTAATGAAATAACAGGGGGCAGGATACTCCTGCTTGTCTATCAATTGTTCATTTATTTTTGACTAAACAGTTATTGCGATACTAAATCTCTGGCACGTTATTAAAGACGAACAAAAGAGGCCCCGAAATGATAAAGTGTGAATGTGAAAACATTTGACTTTAAAGCCAGAGGATTTGTTCCCCTCAGTTCCAGAGATGCACACAGCGTTGTTAAAAGAAAGAGTGACGCAACACAGTGATTAACATTTCATCACTGTACTGACTTTTATCATGTCAATGGCGTGAAATTCAAGATGACTATATTCTTAAAAAAATCAATATAGGCTTTAAACACCTTTTAAATATTGCACTGTTTTTTATTTATATTTTACACAATATCCCATCTTTTTGAAATAGAGTTATATATTTATGTTTATAGTTATATTGTGTCTTTCATGTGTTAATGGACATTCATAGCAAGAGTGGAAATTGCTAAATCAACAGTTATTCACTGTCACTGTGGAAACCCGGTGCCAGTGCCCAATCAGAACCTCTGCAATCATAAAATTGGCTAAATATGAATTGAATCTGATGATGTTCATCACGAGTATTCTAAAAAAACATAATCAAACATGTGATGGCCCAATAGCTGATGATTTGTGTTTTGATGATGCGCTTGCAGCTAAATATAACTCAAACTAAATGAAAACTACAAAGTGAAGCGTGTGAATAGTTGCTAATATTCAGGAACAGCCTCCGATAAAACAGCTGGTTTTAATGGAAAACACAAGTGTGGACGAACGCACAGCGTTTACTGAAGCTTCAAATATAATCTGAACTGAACACTTCTTAGATGTTTCACCTTTAAGCTTGTGCTACACACTCACTATAAGTTTCATACTTTTTATACTTTCATTTCAAAGTTTCTCGTGTGTGTGTGTGTTCATCTATTCATATGCATACATGTCTTACAGCCAATGCAGATGAACTTACATTAATATAAATGTGACGTGTAGTGCAAAAGATGACCTCCTACCGAGACTTGGATGAGTAAGGAGCGGCATACCGCGTGTGTGCGCGGTATGCCGCTCCTTACTTACACGAACCCGTTTAGTTTCCGTTACCGCGCCGATCGTCACCGTTTGGGTCGATGCACATGAGCTTCCTCACATTCCTCCCCTCCGCCCTCCTGTGTGCGCTCCAGCTGTGGGGGGGGGCGGGCATACTCCAGCAAACCCCTCCTCCTCCCCTCCTATTGGGCTGTGGAAGGGCTACGAGCCGGTGGGATGGGGTTGTGTGGGGGGGGGGGTTTGCTACGTCTCACGGCTTTGCGGCTGGACTCGCCGGTAGCTTCGCGGGACTCCGTGTTTTTTGTCTGTGGGATTAAAACCTGAAGTATCGCTCGTGCGGCAGTGGAAAGCGCTGAAAGCCTCCGGAGGATGTGGAGATGCTGATCCGGGCCCATGAGCGCGCACAGGCGGACTGACTCGCTCTAGTTCCGTTTGGACACATTTCTCGAGCGCGTCCTCTCCTCGCATCCACCTGCCTGCCCATGGAGGGACGTCGCGATGCTGTGCACAAGAAGAACTAAAACTTTGGTGTCGACATGCGTAATCCTGAGCGGTATGACCAACATCGTGTGCCTGCTGTACGTCGGTTGGATCACCAACTACGTGGCCAACAGCGGTCCTAAAGTTGCGGAGAGCGGCGGCGGCGGCGAGGCGGAGAGAAAGTTGGAGGAGGACAGCAAAGGTGAAACCCTGAGGATTATCGAGAGGCTGGACCGGCTAGAGAGCGTCGTCAACGAGCACATTAAAGGTCAGAGCAGCCGCGGTTGTTACGGGAAAGTTTGGAGCCTCCGGGGAAACGCCGGGTCGGCGTCAGTGTAGGAGCAGTGCGGAGTGACAAAGCTGCGATCCCTGCACAATAATCAGTTACGCAAACATTTCTGCTGTTGCTTACGAGTTTCTGTTGATGTAACCGGGGCTGAGCGTCGTTAATATGCCGACAGGTTAGCAGCTAATGGAAATATTTGAGCCCCATTTCTCCAGCGCGTGTTTCAGATTAAAGTCACAGCTCCACCTGTGCACCGAGCCTCACGGAGACTGTTGCAGTACATATGATTATTTACAACATGCAAAATGAGGGGCTTTTAAATGCTGTGGAAATTATCCACTGGAATATACAATGTATCAGACCTGCTACCCAGATCTCATTAATAAATTAGCATTGATACTTTATTAACAAAGAAAAACAAGAAAGAAGAAACTGCCACGTAAGCAGCTGGAAGCAGACAAATATGTAAAGTATGGACACTATTTTCCATACTTTAAATGCAGAAAAAGAGCTGTGGAGCTATTTAATTACACAGGCAGGACCCACACGGCCCTTTTCCATCTTACATTACTGCAGATCATGTTTCAGCAGCCGTGTGCTCCTGGATCTGTGGATGATGCTTTTCCATCCTGTACATCTGTGAAAGGTCACTCTGTTTCTCACTAGCTGTGAAATAATTGCAGAGCCTTTTGTAACATGTTGTTTATCAGTTAAAGTTAGCCAACAAGCCCCACCCACACCACCACCACAGTGCTTTAATATTATAGTAGAGCAAGAAAACCTGGAAAATTCACATGTGAGAAATAAAGTGGGAACGTTCGCCTGCAAATCCACGAATGTATCCTTTTCTCACAGCTGCCTGCAGGTCTTGGAATAGCAGACTTCTACAAATGTTTAACAAAACATCGAAGCACTGTGTGGCTGCAGAGGGAGCTGTGTATCAGTCCACCGGTGGTCCAAGTCAGAGTGATTACAGAACAGTAAAAGTATCGCATGATTCCACAGATTTTCATAAGGTGTGAGCACGCAGCTAAAGTGCCTCAATGTGCTTTTTTTAGGGTACAGCTGCTTGTCGCTGATGCAGAGCCCACTAAGGCTGTGGGTTTCAAAGATTTTTGTACCTGAGTGACGCAAACAGGGAAAGCTAAAATGTCAATGCACTCCTGCCCGTATTCATATCTGTGCTAAATGGCTTCTGTATTATCTGTAATGTTGTAAGTTCTTCAGCTGCCTGTTTCTGGCTGTTCTGGACTTCAGGAAACACCTTAACACATCCAACAGATGTTCTCACTGTTCAGATCCAGTTCTGGTGAAGGCAACCAGTCATCTCTCTGAAGGGATATTTAGATCTGCCTCTGTGTTAGCATTAGCCAACTTCTCTCGACAGATGACGGTCGAGGTGAGGAATGCTGAAGCCATAAGTCTGTACAGTTGTGTATTACCAAAGCATTCTTGATATGGGACACCTGTATCTTAGAGAGGGCGTACAATAAAATAATGGTACAACGTTTTTATTTAAGAATGGCGCAAAATTGGTTACAGAGTTACAGCTTTAATTTATTTTATATGAGGTATTTTTCACTGTTAGCTGGAATCCAGGATGTCCAGAGAGAGCAGACCCGCAACCTTCTTCCTGTGAGGACACAGAGCTGAAAGAAATGTGTCCAAAAGCCTTTCATTTAATGTGACCTCTCCACCTGATAACCAGTGAACAAGCATAGTTTCAGAAACTAGAAGGTGTTAGCGTGCCAATTATTTGCCCTTGCAGTTACTGTGCAGTGGGGGTTTCCTTTGGGTATACCAGCAGGGTGAAAATTCCACATGAAGCAGTAGATGTGCACCCTAACCCTGTACTGACCAACAACAGGAAAACCCTTTCAGCTCTGAAAAAGTTCGGGCAGTGATTCGCTCTGGGGGATTACATATATTTCCTAGCGAGTACCAAAGATGTGATTTTGTGAAGGAGCATAGTGGGTGTTATTTGTACTTGAGTCCATTCATGCTGCTAATATATGCATTTAGTGGTGTCTGAGCTGAGTAGAGCCTCAAATCCATTGATAGTTAATGTCCCACTTTAATGTACTATTTGTGTTTGCTTCATCACCCCATTTAAAGCCCTCTCTGGCCAACTTTTAAAGCCCAACCTATATTCAGGAACAGATTAGTTCAGTTGTCTAAAAGCGTCATTGCTGTCAGAGCTGGATAAATGTTTCTACAGCTGTCTGAATCTGTGGACGTCTTCATTAAAGGAGACCTTTCATTTCCAACTCTATGTTTTTATTCTAGGGATTTTCTTTCTTTGTTCACAGTTGAAAATAATCCTTATCTCATGCAGGTCCTCAGCTCGTCGCTGTCTGAAAGCTGAAACCGTCATAAACAGACGTTTTCGAACAGCAGGTGTGTGTGCTCACTGATGACCATATAAAGGATATCTCCTCTCTTTGACATCATGAACACTGCTTTCACATCTGCACATCTGTAAATAAAGTATACCCTCCTCATTCACCTCGATTCAGTGCATCTCTTAGAAGAAAAACAAAAGCTTAACACAAAGTTATATCAGTGTGTTTATACCTGACTTAGATGCATCTCCTAAAAGTATAAAATCTTTCACTTCATTCATTGCACCTGCATGATGGGTGTGAATAGAACTGAGAGAAAGGCACTGGAAACTTTGCATACAGCACAGGTTTTGCACGTGGGGATACCTTTGACCAATATTCTGATCGTTTTCCTGAAGCAACATTAGTCATCGTGTTTAATGGACACATCTGTGGCCAACATGGGTGCAGTCGTGTTGGTAATTTCAGTGGGTCTTTGGGAGCTGGATGGTATACAGACAGGTGCGCTTTAAGGACGTCTGAGTCGGACGATTCAGGTTAGCAGCCATTGCGTTGTTTTCTCTTGGCCTTCATGCATTAATTACACTGCAGTTTGCCGTGTGTTTTCAGGCAGTTGAATGAGTTAGTGGTGTTGCTTTATGCCACAGACACAACTCTAAAGCACTCTGTGCATATGTTCTTGGTTAACATTACTTGCCCCAAAGCAGGTGTGTTTCCAAAGAACAGACGATGATCCGCTTTGAGGGGTGCGTTTGCAGACTAAATCTGTGCCAGACGTAATGCGAGGATGCGCCGCTGGAACGGTTCATATATGACCGAAAATAAAGAAATGAGAATAGGTTCACCCCAAAGAACTGAGTTATCTATGTGTACTACCCAGGACCAATTTGCTGTGGGAGACCTTAGCAGTGGGCAAAATCCAACAACATATACCCAGGATTTTACTCATTGATAAAATGATTCAGTGACACAGAGGACTGCTACTCCCCCAGGATACTTCACGTTTTAATTATGCTCCTCGGAGATGAACAGCAATGAGTCAACAAAAATTAAAAAGTGGGGCAAACTCTTTCCGTATCCTCTGCTAAATGGGACAGTACATGATCCAGTAACTGAGCACAGGATTTAGGAGAAACATGCACTGCTGAGTTGATTAACACCGGAGCTGCTCTTCGAAGACGGCTCTGCTCTAATGCCAGTAGTCGGCGAGAGAATGCCATTCCTTGGAAAGATAAGGGACCTAATTTATCAAACATCTCTGAGAAAGACTGTTGATCCAGGATTAATTTTGTGTTTCGGATGAGCTCGTCGAGAGCACGCTCCTAATCAGAGATGCTGAATTAATACTGTTGAGAGGAAAAACATCATTTCTCATGCAGAGATATATAACTGGGGTTCGTTTGTGCAGAGAAAAGATACGATTTTGCATCAATTTTAACAAAACTAAAGAAAAAGGTGTCCTTATTGTTTTGCATTTAAAATTATGAGAATGTAAATCATGAAGTTTCTGACAGAAGAACCCAATTTTATTCAAGCATTATTTATTTATATATAAATAAATGGACATTTCAGTCACTAGTGACCAGGAGAGCAGGCCTTTCATTTATACCTCTGCTTCAAACTAACATTTCTGCACATTTTAAGATGGGAAATAATGCAGATTTTTACCAAAGAGCAGCTGAGAAAAACAGTTCATTCTTTCAAGCATGACCTGCTTTTTTTATATGGGTGGATTAAAATCTCATGAATTGAAAGAAAGCTGGCTGTGGGTCAGAGCGTGTGCCTACAACAGGGGGCAGTCTGTTTCCACTCTGGACGGGGATTTTTAAAGGGGCATTGTCACCCTGATTCAGAACCAGTTTCTCACAAGTGGGCAAAGGCGAGTAGAAGATGTCACGTTGTTTACTGTGGCAAAGAATTAAAAGCAAATCTGAGGAGATGCACACTTTTACACACGCCTACATATTCAGATTTACAGCAGCATCAGTGTTTTCTAATGCAGCTCAGAGTCTTTGTGCAGAGATGTGGGTATTATAAAAGCACACTCATCATTAATGTGGAGAATGGCAGACTGATGGTTTACTGAACTGTTCAGAAACGGTAATAGAATCTGCACAGGCTTTAGGGTTACAGCGGGTGAGCAAACTTAGCCTCTGGAGTGCTTGGCACTCTGCTCTCCTCCACTCTGCTCGGCCCTCGGGGCCGGTGCCAGATTACATTATCAGCCAGAGGCTGATGTGTTTACGTGTTTATGCATTGTCACTGATACAAAATGACCAGACTGCAGCGCTGGCATGCAGGTTTGAGGATAATACGGTGCTCAGTATGCAGCAGAAAATATACTTCACAGGCTTGACTTTCATTGGCATTGAATTGGAAGCTGACTCAGAGGGTTTGTAAAGTTTGAATGATTGATATATGAGCATATTACTAATACTCAAAAGCACTAAGGTTCCTGTACTTCTGAAATTTTAATGGCGGTGTGAAGACTCAAAGCAGCATCTGCACATCGAGCCGTTTCAGGATCTCAGACTTGTTCTGAACTAAGACCTTAAATCATTGACTAATGGACCCCAGTGTTTTCAGCACTGTCTAATCTCATGAATCAAAGGCACTGTCTTTTAATAGCATTTAACATTCTCATGGCATGGTCATGTTTAACCTAAAAAAACAATCAAATCAAAGTCTTCCTTTAAGTCTGAGTATGCAGTGGCCTAATTTAAAAATCCAAAAAGCTTCCCTCTGATTCAGGCTCGTTTCTGTCACCTCTTCATAATGAAAGAGGAATGTGGTCAATTCCAGAGGTTTGTGATGTAGATGAGTTAAGGACAAGTATGTTAAAGAAGCTCAACAAGTTTTATCAAACACACAATCCAACCGAGACACATGAGCCAAAAAACACCTCAGATAAAACCTACTTGAATCCAGGAAGCACTGCGTCTCAGAGCAAATACAACCACTGTCTTTTTGATTGCAACGTGTTTAATTGTGGAAATGTGTATTTCAAAGTTCCCTTTCACAGAGGTTTGTCTTTATTCATGCAAAACTTCTGAAACAGAGTTTAAGGTGTGCACAACGTCTCATTGGAAAGTTATTAGCCCACTGAATGCTTGTTTTCTGTACTATATAAATGGAACTGAATTGAATTAAAATGCAAATAAAAATCCACAGGTGAATACTGAAGTTAGGGACACGGTGACCAAACACGGGGATCTGTAACTCCCAGCTGTCTGCTAGGCCTCAACTCCACAATTTCAAGTGACTGACGCAGGTGTCTCAGCTGGGTTTGTGGTCTTGGGACCTCTCAGAGCATTTTTAATGAAAATGGAGTTTAGCGTCCAGAGGTGTTGAATTTGTGCCGGTTGGAAAATCTTTTCACTCCACTGGAAATTGCCAATAGTCCTCTCAGCTTTTAGCTAATCTCACACGCTTGGCCATTGTTGGCAAGTTTGACTCCAGCTCAGGGCCTAGCATCTGCTGGCTACGATGCTAGGCATGTGCTGGTAGCCAACAGATATTTCCAATTTAGCCACCAATATAATATATTAATACACAATGAGTGTATTTAGTGAGGATAAAAGAAAAGAGATGTGTTCATTCACAGAAGCAGCCACTTGGTCAGACTAGAATTATTTAGGAGAGTCAGGAAGACGTTTATCTTTGTTTCACGTAGGATCACATTTATGTAGCACATCAGTCTCACACTCTGCTGTCAGTCTCCTGGAAAAGGTCACAAAGATTTTCTCTGACAGTTACTTTTTTTTTCTTTCCTTCTTGAACATCTTTTCATTTTTGACACATTTGACCTTCCTCCAATTTTCACATTCAACATTGTTTTTTTCTTTTTCTCTGGTCTGGGATACATTTCCTTTTAGTCAAAACTTCATCTAACTATGGTTTCATTAAGATCATAAAAAGACACTTTATAATTTCATCTTCTGTAACAGCTCTGCTTTTATTATTGACTAGTTCTAAAATTAAGTAGAAACTCCAAATCTTTTTCTTTATTTTCTTTTATTTGGGTGATATTGTTTCATCTATCTTTATGCAGCTGATTAAATTTGGTAACAGCTGATGATTTAGTTGGCAGATGAGATAACGCACAGTATTTTATAGTTTATATGAAGTAAAAGTGTAGGTTAGATCATCCCAAGATCTTTAACATTATGTTGTTGATTTATATATTCACAGATGTCTTTCTGGACCTCTTAATGCTGAACCCTGCTGGGCTCCAAAAAGAAAACCACGTCTCAGTTTTAGGCTGGATTTCCGTTTTAGTGAGCTAAGCAGAAATGAGATATCCCAACTCTGCCGGAGCATATCAGGTGATCCCTCTGGCTGTTGCCATGTTGCGTGGCAGGCTTTGCAGAGGCACAGGTTAAGCAATGAAGAGATTCAGGTCAGCAAGCAGTGTGCGGTTTAACACATTTGTTTACAGCCATCCATTTCTGCACCACGGAGCTGGTGTTAAGTGAGCTATGCATGAGTGTAATTATGGAGATGTAATATGTGTTCTTGGCCACTGTTACTCCTTTTTTTGGTCTTATGTCTGCTCACATGTGACGTTTTGGTTCGTGCTCTGCATTGTCTGTTTCCACCCTGCCAACAGACTTATTTTTAGGAGTTTCTTTATGAGTCAATGCAAGCTGATCCATGTTGACAGTGTTCAGAAGAGGAGGAGGGTGGACTTCTGAGACTCTGTGTGTGTGTGTGTGTGTGTGTGCGTGTGTGTGTGTGTGTGTGTGCGTGCGCATGTCTCAGCCCAAGTCGGGCGTCTTCCGTGTCATCAAAGGTGCGTGGCATTGGTGTGAGCTCTGATGCGGGTGTCAGTGCTTGTGCATTGTTGCATGAAGAAGAGCATCAGCGTATCATCCTGTCATCAGTCGGTTCTGGCTGTCATGACACTGCAGCACTGGGAGGTGCGCTGGGAAGTTTGTAGACAGAAATCAGTTTTTGGATCTGTTTTTTTCCCTCATGGTCGTCCTCCAAGATGCCCGAGGATAACACGGAATGATGCTACTGAGAGGAAGAGCAAAGGGAAGAAACTCTTTCGCCTCCCTGGAGAGGTTATTTTCTTTCCTGTGAATGCTAAAAAGCTGCAGGTTCCTCGCTCTCACACGTCTCAAATTCAGATCGAAGGTGCTAGGCCAGATGTGATAGTTTTGCCATGACTTAACCTTTAAGTGATAAGTGATACAACTCCACGAGTGCTACTGTCTTTGAATAAAAGCCAGCAGAGTTTGTAGCGCTGCCTCCCTGCGCTTGCACTGCTCTGATCCCCGACCGCAGCGAGCACATTATTGAGTTACGCTGTGACTGCGTGCAGATCTCTGAGGCAGGATCTGACCTGTGCACAAAAATGATATTTCCTGCTGGACACAATCTGATTAAATACATTAACTAAACTGTTTCATAACCTCTTCCACCAAGTTGTGTTATGTGCTAAGTAGCCTCAGGAACCAAAAGGCACTTTATTTTTGTTTTTTTTGTACTGTGCTTTCTCTTCTTTGGTGTCATGAAGGGTCATTCCATATAAACTCAACCAAATATTCCTCTTTTCCCACTCAGAATCATCTCTCTCTCTATTTTTATTTATTTATTTATTTTTTAATTTTGAGGAAAAAAGTGCCCGAACCTGATCTGTACTTGGATTCAGCAGGTCCCTGAAGCCAAAGCATTGTTGTTGTATGGAAAATGTCTGGATCACTGTGTCTTTCCTCATATCTTCTCACATCAGATTAGTCTATTCAAAATAATTCCCCCTTCGAGGTGTAAAACCACAGCACAAGATGATAAGTAGCAAAGCAAGACTTTATAACATCTGACAGATTCCAACTGTGCAACTGTAATTAGATTTTTTTATATCTAAAAATGCATTTTGACATTTATACTGTGACGGTGTACAACGTAAGCTGACAATGGTGGTCTGTAAATGCAGACAAATTTAGGGATTTAAGACCAATTCACAGCACGTCTGCTGCAGAATCCAATGCCGCATGCTTTCTGGCCCAGGATTTTATTTTCCAGTGGATTCTGCATTCAAAAACAGCAAAAAGATGAAGGTGAAAATAAATCCAATCTGCTGTGTGTGCAATCTAATGATTGTATACGTTGGTTTTTAGATGGGAAACAAAATTTACTGTCTAAAAATGGGGATGCTGAAAATCCCCATTCATTAGATTTTATTACTAGATCGTTCCTAACGCTTACAGTGGTGGTTAGTTCAAACCCGTCTCCTGTCTCTTTGTCTCTTTCTCGTCTCTTTCCTGTATCGCTGCCACACCGAGCATCATCTCTTTTCATTAATGTGCTGCCGTGTCAGCGTAACACAAACCCAAGGCTGACTGACAGAAAGCCGCCGTTTTAACGTCTCGATGAAATCAATGACGGCTACGACTTATTCCACCTTAGATCTGTGGTTTAACTGGACAAAACAAAGTATTTACATATATCTGCTTGGACTCTAAAAACTACTGGAGAGTATATTTACAGTGTTTTGAATACTTTATATGCAGAGTACAGGATCAGTGTGTAGCTTTAGTACCTTCAGGTGGTCTGAACAGAAGCTAAACCACATCCTTTCTACAGGCTGTGATTTCTTTGTCAGTTCTGGGCTACTGAAGAACATGTTGGCACACCAAACTCCTTTAATTCAGAAAGATTTTCAAAATAATATTTATTTGAACACATTATAGAAGCTCCGTGGGGTAGCAGTTTACACATCCGCCTAGCAAGGGAAAGGAGATGTTTCAATCCTCAGTCAAACGTGGAGTTATTCACTGTGGCGAGCAATAAGAGAGTAGCTTCTATTTGTTTTAACACATGTTAATAGAAATAAAATTCCATTATTCACTGTACATGATACAATCAAACAGGAGTGTGAAAAAATGTGAACCAAACAAAGAACATTATAAAAATGTCAGATGGACACATTTTAATTTAATTGTATTGATTAGTTTGTGTTTGGTTTCCTGTGACTGATGACTTCATTCACTCACTCTTGCAGTTTGGACGACGTGTCTGACTGTTCTCTACAGCCACAGTGCGAACAGGCACAATCTCACACACACACTCACACACACTCACACCTGATAGCTGTCCTTGGCAAAACAGTAGCACAATAATCAGCTGCCACGGGTTAAGGGGACATTTCCAGATTGTAGCTAAAAAACTGTGCTGGGTTCCACTTTGGAAGAAGGGGCACTGCACTCATACACAAAGGAAATGATTATAAGTGCAACGTTCATCAAGTTTAACTGGCTGCCATTGTGAGGAACCCTTGATTAGTGCTCTTTAACTACAGCCTAGCATTACTTCAGCCATGTGTAATCTGAGGTAGTAGAGTAATAGAGCGCAGGAGAGCGTCCTGCATGGGTCCATGTTTGTTTTAATTTTACTGACCCTTTATGCAGTCATGGTAAAAAGAAAGTACACCCTACTGCAGCTCTAAGGGTTTATATATCAGGTCCTTTTGAAGGGTTTAAAACTAGTCTAGTACAATCTAAGACGATTAACATGACATATTACCACATGTCATTATTTATTTAACTAGAACACAAATAAATTTAATGTTTGTCTTTTATCTGAATGCAGAAGCTAAACTAAGTTAAACTAAGTACATCCTACTACTTCCACAAGAATGAACAGGGTCAGCAAGAGCTAGGAGCTGCTTATCAAAGTCGCTTCATTAATTGATCGTCAGCAGGTGCGAGTGGACATGAGCACCTCCGTAAAAGCGGAGGTTGTGGCAGTTGGCAGGTGTGCAGCATAAAGGTGTCTGTTAACACAACGCCAGGGAGGAAAGAGACGATCATCTCAGAGAAGCAGTTGTTGCCATCAGCCTGGGAGGGTCGTTGACTGATGAGGTCACACAGAAAATGCTTACTTCAAGCTACTCAATCATGAAGTGTACTTAGTTTTTCACACACTGCTTCTGTTTTTTTTGACTTAGATATTGAATGAATAAATGACATAATGTCATATATCATATGTTGTTCTTCTGAGGTGTGATTTAAATAAATTTGGAACCTGGCAGGCATCAGATGATGTATATTTTAATGACATCATGACATGTAAAACCTTAGAAGTGAAAGAGGGCGTGCTTTCCTCTTCACCTGACTGTGTGTTGGTAAACAAGAACAATCAAAAGCAGTAAAGTTCAGGATCTTTACTGACACCCTCAGCGACGTCTGATGCTTGGTTGCAATTCCAGAACAACCTGTCAGCAATAGTGCAGACATACAAAGAGGATTTATAGCAAATGCATACATAAATTTAAAACAGTACCCCAGCAAACAGACGGGTATGCACGTCTCAGATCAGCACATCACACTGAATAATGGAACAGTCGGATGTGAGCATTAGCTGAGTGAGAGTTGGGGATGTGCTATATGAATAGGATGCAGGCTGGATTAAACTTTTCTTCACATCAGTATCACAAACTTCACGCTGAGAGTTTTATTACTGCAGCTCTGTCACAGAGTCATTATTGGCTTAAAAAAAAGGTTTTCCAATATGGCATCACAACCACAAGAAGCAACCTAACACAATGAGAGACATAACTGCCTGTACAGGCTTTTAAAAGAACATGGTGTATACACAAAAAACTGTGGATTTTCCAAATATTTCCAGAAAAGGTTCAAAGTGTTAAATTATCTCGCAGGAGTCGATCTGTTTTGTGAACTCTGCTGTTGCTCCTACTCGGATGTTGAAATATTCTAGGAAAAAAACAGACCCACTGCTGAGGTGAAGCAAAGATCCTGTAGTATTTAACGTTGATGATTATCACATGATTACTTAATTATTCAATGAGTAAATCAACTTCCTAATGCGAAATAACATATAATAATCTTTAAGATATCTTTTTTTAGCTTGTCCCTTGTTCACAAGGAGTCGCCACAGAGAAAAGATCAACATATTAGATTTGCATCAATTTTGATGCCAGATGCCTTTCCTGACACAGTCCTCCCAGGGATTTGTGTTCTTTGGTCTGTAACCGGAGATCTTTGTGTGTGCTAGGTAAATGTGCTATCAATAAAACCACGGAGCCACCAATCGGTAATTTATGCATCCAAAATGCATAATATGCATAAAAGACGTTGTTACTGTGATGGCCACTTTTGGTTTCTGAAGTTCAGTTTTTAAGTGTTTCCACTGTCGCTGTCTTGGTTACAAGAAAACCAATATGACAAGGATGGGCCGGTCCGACTGTGAAAGCTCATTGGTCAACAACTTATTAGCAATGGAAGAGAGTTCACGACCTCAATTTAAACTTTGGGTTTTATTATTAACTTATTAGCCGATAAGTGTACAGCTGCATACCATATATATATATATATATGTATATATATATATATGTGTGTGTATATATATATATATATATATATATATATATATATATATATATATATATACACACACACATATATACATATATATATATATATATATATATATATATATATATATATATATATATATATATATATATATATATATATATATATATATATATATATATACGTATATATATATACGTGTATATATACGTATATATATATATATATATATATATATATATATATATATATATATATATATATATATATATATATATATATATATATATATATATATATATATATATATATATATATATATATATATATATATATATATATATATATATATATATATATATATATATATATATATATATATATATATATATATATATATATATATATATATATATATATATATATATATATATATATATATATATATATATATATACGTATATATATATATATATATATACACGTATATATATATACATATATATATATATATATATATATATATATATATATATATATATATATATATATATATATATATATATATATATATATATATATATATATATATATATATATATATATATATATATATATATATATATATATATATATATATATATATATATATATATATATATATATATATATATATATATATATATATATATATGACCATATTTGCAAAATAGGCTTATTTATTATGAGCAAAAAATAAGCAACTATGACATCAACTCAGCAGAGTTCCCAGACTTCAGACTTCTATAGGACCGGAGGTCTTTTTGCATCCACAGCTGTCGCCATCTGGTGGCTTTCAGATGGAATGCACATTTAAGGCACTTCTGCATTGGCCTAACTTTTCTGAACATGAAGTTACGAGCATCTTTTTTTTACCATCTATGAATTTATGGGATTAGATTACTGTTTACTACATTAATCCTTAAAAGGCCAAACCTGTGGTGTATGGATATTGTTCATTAGCTTATCATCCATCCATCCATCCATCCATCCGCCCATCCGCCAATCCAATTTAGGTTCACCGGGGGGGTTTGAGCTCATTCCAGCTCCCATGAGTCCAGAGTGGACAGGTCAATCGTCTGCTGCAGCCTATTATTATTTGCAGCAGCAAAGTTAGCATTCTGCATGTTTTTCCATTTATTGACCAAAACCCAAAGTTTAAATTGAGGTCGTGAACTCTCTTCCATCAATACCACGGGTTTATTTTGGAATGATTTTAGGCCCAAATGTTAATAATTTTAAGATATTTTTAGACACAAGCTAAAATCATTAAACTGTAATTATTCTACTCTTGTTGTTGTTTTTCCACAAATACAAACTGTTCAGCAAACAAGGCAATGATTAGTTAACAGTTTATCTTCAGTTGTTCAGCTGATATCCGTGTGTCCCTGAATCATCCGCGCTCTCTGTATCGCCCTCAGACCCAGAGAAAATCACACAGTAAGAATTACAGGATAGTTCTCCTGCTCTGAGTCAGACAGTAATGCTGCCCTCTCCCACCACCACCAAAAAAGAAACAGAGAAGATGCAGTATTGATTTTCACAATCAGATATATTAAAACTTCTATTATATAATCACATTTGGCGTATTTGTTGACAGCTCCAGTTTGTACTCATATCTAAACCATGACGAAGCAGCTCTGTTGACTTTGTGCAGGTGGTTTTCTCCAGAGACGGGCTCCGAACAGTTAGCACCTCGTTGAAATGAAACACATTTGGCTGAACGAAGTGTGGGATGTGAGGATGAGATCAGAGCAGCCGAATGTTCTTTTAAAAATTTGATGTCATGTCGTCGCAGAAAGCAGCTCACACAAGGATGAGACAGACAATGAGTAGAGTGTTTGTGCAGGGAGCCTTGACAGCACTGAAGCTCACTTCTTGTGTCTTGAGACATTTATAAACACCCAACGCGATCACTATGAAAAGTCTTTCTGTAAAGTATTCCGTTTTTTGAAAACACAAAGACTTTCCCATTGAAAAAATAAAAAGACCTTTAATTATAAGGATTTAAGCACATACTGAAAAAACACAACAATAGTACCATAGTTGGCTTTGCAGCGTTTGATCTCAGATAGTAAGTGATCTGAAGCTTATCAGTAGGAGCCACGCTATCAGCCTCTCGGCATTTTGGCTCCGCAGACACATTTTGTTCCCTCGTACAAAGATGATTTTGGTGAAATATACTTTATTTTTATCCCAAAATGGTTTGCGGATGCAGCTGAAATAGCACTGATATGAAGCATCACTTATTAGTTACAACAACGTGTCATTCGCTGCCCTTACTTTACGTTCAAGCTGCATCAGAGCCCATTTCAGGCAACAGAAGTCCAAGAAGAGCTTCTGAGCTTCGAGTCTTAAAAGTTAATTTGCCAGCTCTGGCTCTGGTGCACACCTGCAACTTAACCATGATCACGCTGTGTCGAAAGCTGTCGAAATCCACATTCATCCCTCTCGCTTGGTTGGTCACAGCTGCTCTCTGTGTTAGAGCAAAAGTTTTATGGCCGCCGGGAAGAAGTCTGTCTGCAATAAAGTTGTAATGCTAGATTCACTGTTGGTTCACTAATGCAAAGCTATCAGATGTTTAGGTTGAATTAAAGAGCAGCTTATTGCCCGATTTTTACCTTGAACATGTCAGCTTTACATACCGAATAAGCCCTGAAGTTGAGATCACTGCAGATCTAATCAATGATGGCATGCACTGGTTCGCATGTAGCACTTCTCTACGCGAGTGCTCAAAGCGCTTTTTACAAGATTCCCCATTTACACAAGCACCTAAGTGCTTTTTATCTAAATGAGCACATCAGGGAGGTTCAGTGTCTCACCCAAGGATGCAGCCTACCAATCTTGCAGTTAGTAGATGACCTACTCTGCTTCCTGAGCTACAACCATCCAATATGTAGTCATGCTGTGGTGGCCGTTTTAATATTTTGGCATCAGATTATTCACTTAAATTCAGCTTTATTTATATAGCTTTGTATTGTAAGATAAAGACCCTACACTAGTACAGAGAAACCCCAACAATCAGACGACCCTGCTATGAGTAAACACCCGGCGACAGCACGAAGGAAAAACTCCCTTTTAACAGGAAGAAACCTCCAACAGAACAAGTCTCAGGGAGGGCCAGCCATCTGCTGCGACTGGTTGGAGGTGAGGGGAGGAAACACTAACACTAGCTACCCCGGTTAGCGAGCTGCATCCATAAACTGTACTGGTGCATTACACAGACACAGATATCTGCTAATTAATGCTAATTAAGATGCTAATAAAAAGACTTGGACCTCCACATGAGGTTCTTGCTTTGTTTAGAACCAAGGTGATTGCAGTAAGTAGTCAGTATAAAGTGGCTTGATAAAACCGAATAACAGGTTTAACCAGCTTCCTGTTTAGTTATCCGTGTTAAACACATAATGGCTGCATAAGTGTTGGTACTTTGGTTAGAAATGCAAAGCAGGCTCCTGAGAATCTGTGATGGTCCTGTGAGAGCTGAGAACACAGAGGTTCATTAAAGAAGAAGATCGTGCTTATGGCGGTCGATATCCACCCTGTCACTTTCCACACACCAGCACACATACGCGCAGATCCACTGGGAATTCATAATGGACTTAACCCTCAGCACTGAGACTCTGTGCAGTACTTTACGGGTTTGACTTGACATACATCAGCAGACCGGGTTGTGAGCCGTGCTCACATACACGCACCTATTTTAAATCCCAAATGCAGCATAAGCTAGCAGTTCAGCTGCTCTTGCATACATTTGTCTGATCCCATAAGCAGGAAGTGTGTAAGGACTTTGTGAAACGTTGTACTTTTAAATCTGCGTGTCTGTGGACACACATGAGCGAGTCAATCAGCCGGGCACGGCGTTCATGTAATCGTACATCAGAGTGACGTTCTCATGGCGGCAGGTTGCACGACGTAGCCTGTTAGCATTTCACACGCGGTGTGTCCGACACAGATTTAAACACGTGGTGAAGTTTCTACTGTCACTCACTGTCTTCTAAATCCTGCAGCGTATTTCCCCGAGGCTGCATTATGGCACCACAGGGACGCTTTCCACTGCGCTGCCCCACGGCTAAATTCCTCCAGCGCAGCATTCGGGAGACTATTGTGGCCCAGGAGCCTCATGAAGCTGTCATCTGGGGGCTGCAAGAAATGCCTGACATACTTGGCGTCAGGTCTCGACTTAAAGGAGCATCAGTCAAGTACTGGGTGGGCTGCAAGAAGATGAAAATGTTCTGAAGAAAGGAAAGGCATCAAAAACCAACTAAATGGTGCATTTACCCTGCTGGAGACAAAACGGCAGATTCATTTTTACCCTTGTTTTTGTACCGAGGGGATGCAGTGCCTGACTGAAAGCTCATTTATCATTTATATAATATCCTAATTCCAAATTATAGGGATTATTTTTTTGTTGTTGTTTATCTTTGACAGGTCAATAAAACAAAAACTCCTGCTGATAGTTTTAACAGCATCGCCGTTACAGTGTTATATGAAGGTTTAAGTTGGAGAACTCTTACACTCCAAGCTCCAGTGATTTAGCGTATTTTAGCTCATTGTTTTGGGTTTTACTACCACTTCTAGTGCTACTCATATTTATAATAATAATAAAAATAACAAAACTTGATATCGATGACTTGTCAAAACAAAGTTACATCATACTTTTAGACAATCACAGTGTGCATTAAAAGTAAATAATAATAGTAGAATAAAATGAACAACAGTGACCATAAGGGGCAATAATAAATGTGATGTGCTTCTAAATAGTGCGCCAAAATTTTTAAATTGCAATTTGCTGTTTTTATTTTCATTTTGTTTTTGACAATTTGTTTGTGTAGCACATTTCATTAAATGCAAACTTATTTTTTTTCTCACCTGTCTACTGTCAGGTCAACAGTGGGTGGTCACTGGTCGACTTCTACTGCTGCTGGAAGATGTTTGTTCATTGGTCTAGAGCAGGGGTCTCAAACTCGCGGCCCGGGGGCCACTTGCGGCCCAGGTCACCCCTACTTTGACATGAAGAAATCTAATGCAATTTAGTCCTTGAAGTGATTTTTGTCATTAGGGAGGATTTGTTTGTTGTCGAGTGCAATGTTAAAATAAGTTCTTTAAAGCAATGATTTAATATGAAGGCGACATGAGCAGAGAGTACAAACATGCTGAGGCTGTGTTAGTTCAGTGAGAGAGTCACAAACTAATGTACACTTATGTCTGCATTTTTATTGTGTGAACACAATGACAGCAGAAGTGCTGCCACGTGTGTGCACAGACACAGAGGACCAGTGTGTTTATTTGGTAGTTCAATGAAAGGCTTCAGTTAGTTTAGAGTGAGGAGAGAAAACACGTTCACGGTGGCAGTTTTGTCTTGTTGCACAATATTTCAGAAATATTTGTGGAATTTTCTTGTTTGTTTGTTTGTTTTGTACTTGAACACTAAAGTGGCCCTCACGTGCGATGACAGTGCCAGCAGTGGCCCACAGCTCATTTAAGTCTGAGACTCCTGATCTGCAGCTCTGAGACTGTGGATGAAACCAGCGTTACAAAGTAACTTGTTGCGCTTCATACTTCTGCTCCAGTATAACTTTATTACAAATAATTGACTTTGTACTCGATGCCATGTATTCAGAAACTTATTTCTTTTTTTGAAGATATAAATCTGATAATAAATCATAATGTATTACAGAAATAGATCAAATGAGGCAGAAGTAACGAGTAATTAAAATGATCCATCCATCAACATTAAATGAAGTACACATGAATGAATCGATAATATAAAGCACATTATTCTTCATTACAAATACTTTGTTTTTGTGCTGTCGTATCACTTTCATCATTAAGTACAATTCTGAAAAGAATGTAAATACTTAATGAATAATACATCAGTATGAAGGCACGGGGCAGTTCATGAGGCTGAAACCCAATTTTTTTATATTGCATTTATTTCCGATAAAATGTTTTGATTTCCCACAGGACCCCCGCCTGCTTCCTGTGAGCTGCTGTAGACAGCACTGCACACATATTTGAATATATTTCTGTTTTAATAACAGTCTTACTCACAGAGTCTGGAGCACGGAGCTCTTTGTCTGCTGCAGTTAAGGTACGCTTCATGAAACCGTAACTTGCATTCCAGTCACAAGTTAAGATTCTGCTCGGCTCATCGGATGTGGAACTTGCCATCCAGTTCATCTTTTTCATCCAGTGCCACCTGCTGTTACCCCACTTACCATCTTCCCATCCTACAAACATCACTGGGGATTCAGTTTTAGCTCCTCAGACTGTCCGTGTACTTTCCCTTCAGCTGCCTGCAGCTACATCCGCGCTTCCAGCCGGTAGGGAGGGCCTTTAGTCACAGTCAGATTTCCCTCCACGTTGGGGTAAAGTCGTCACATACGGCGATGGCGAATGAAGGAAACTCTGGGAGTGTAGCTACTGTTGTCCACGTTGTGCTGCTGGAAACTTTGTGAAATGTATCCTGAGGCTTTTTTGAAGCTCTCTGTGGGAGACTTGAATTTTTACTCTGTTTTATGACATTTCTCCTTTTAAAGGACTTTGAAGAGTTTTAATGGCACTTATAAAACTGGTAATGCAGCAAAATTAATTCATTCTAATGGAATTACTGCAACCCATTAAGCTTTGCCAGGCTTCACAGTGATGATATTTGAGTGAATGGAGAGGCAGAGATTCTCATATAAAGTCAGTTATTAAAACTCATAAGCTCTGTTGTAGCTTCAGGTTTTATTAAAGCTAAAGTTTCTTCCACATATGTTGGTGACAAGTGGAGGGAAAAAAAAGAGACTCCAGGGAAATATCATGCAATATTCCTTCATGTCGTTCTTTTATATTGCATTCGTCATCTCTTGTCCACATTTGCCCCATTTTGCATTTGCTTGAGTTTTTTTATGCCATGCTACACTGTGGATGTAACTTAGACTCATGCGCTGGTCAGGATATCTCCGTGTCTGATTTCTCGTCTGCCTTAAAGGTTTTATATGTTCTTGTCTGTTTTCAGATGAAGACCAAAGTTAAAGTAGTTTTCATCATTATAGTTTCTTCACCTGCATTGATTTGATAACGGCCAACACAAAAGATTCTAGCAGAGTCTCAATAACACTGAAATTATGAAAGTACATTAAGAAGAAGAGAAAAATGCTAAATTAATTCCTCTGCTGAAGCTGAGAGACGTGTTGCCATGCAAATAAAGTCTGGGCCAGAATTCAGTCGCAGAATTAATCAGTTAGGCTACCAAAGCTAAGCTCATTATAAATGGATGAAATTAAGTTGATTACTGAAGTGGAGAAGTAAAGTTGAGAGAGATGTATGATCAGTTTGACATCTGGGGCAAAGACCTGAGAAAAGATGCAGAGTGGAGAAACCAAGGAAGGCGCCGTGGAGGCGAAGGACGAGGCTGATGCAGAAGAGTCAGAAACTGCAGTTCCTCTGAGAGCCACTTGAGGCAGACTCCAAAAGCGAGTCGTCCCCATAGGCTCGCATTTGAAAATGTTGAACTTTGCAGCAGTGGCCGTGTTAATCGACAGGTTTGTTTTTCTTCACTTTTATTATCGGAATTAAATTTTGACTTTCTGTACGTCACAGATTTTGTATCTGTGACGTACAGAAAGTCAAAATTTAATTCCGTGTGTTTGTATCATAGTTGTATAGCGTTCTCACACAAGTATGATCACTTCTGCTAAAACAAGTGTGTAACGTCAGGGTGGCCTCATCCGTCTTTTATACTGTATTGAAGCTTCGAGTCTCCATTTGGCTACAGTTTGCATTAGTTTGCTCATTTAAGATGGTAGAAATCAACTTCAGCACTCAACTAAATGTACAGTAGTGGCTACTGAAAATACTCCATGAACTTAAATAGAGGACTGAATAGCTCAGGGTGTTACAGCGCTGTCACTGGGTTAATTCTCTTTAGCAGTAACACAAAAAGACGAGGTGCCTTTCTTCTACAATTTCAAATTACATTCAAACCTACTTCTGAACCACATCTGCTCAGTTTAATAAGTTTACTTAAAGTTGATAAAGGCCGTTAGTTTGCGTATTTCACTGTAAGCAACAGTTAATGAAATAACCTGATTTCACATTAGTTTTACGTCTATTTACAAGTTAAATATCTTCTAAGAATCCATCATGATGTCATTGTGAATCAAACAGTTTGCACTTCAGACTCCAGACCGGTGTTTGGAAAGTAACTCCAGATCCAAATCCTGCAGGGAGAGCACCCTGAAACGACTCACGCGGCCCTGCAGAAAGTGTGCTGCAGGTGTAGCCGGTGAAAACACACACTCCTCATCCTGTGATTTGCTTGCACACACATCACATTCTGTGATTTGCTTGCACACACATCACATTCTGTGATTTGCTTGCACACACATCACATTCTGTGTAATACTCACCCTTGTTTTACCTTTTCTTTCTAGCACTCTCCCTCTTTGCTTGCTCTGCAAACAGAGATTTTTTTTCTTTGTACAGTTTCACCAGTTACTTTGGCTGTTCCACCTTCTGCCTTTTTAGTTACCTGAGGGAATCTAACTATGGGAAAGAAATCACTGTCTTCTTCCTGTTTTGGCTGCACAGTCGATCCTTCATTTTCCAGGGAGACTCGGTGGCAGACAGAGGTGCATCGTGAAAGCAAGGCTGTTCTGCAGCAGCTACACTGTGCAGTAAACACTTATTTTAATAGTAACAAACAAATGGAATGTTGCCAGTTTTATTGAAATTGAATCCTTTTTTTATTCCTGAAGTTTAAAACAAAAAAACCCCCAAAACGTAAAATTGGGTTGTGAGCTGCAGTGAGTGAGAGCGCCATCAGATCACACACAGTGGTATGGCTGCTGTGAGACACAGAGGATAACAGTGAGCCACCAACATAGCCTGCAGGACTCATCCTCTGCTGTTGTCCTGAAGAATTGTTTTCAGAGAGGTCAGCTGTATGTTTCTGAAACAACAGAGTTCTCCTGGGCATGTAATGCACCCTGACACAAATCTGCCTCTGGTCGCTGGTCACCTCTGGTGCTTGGATCCAACTGATGTCTCTGCCCCTCAGGCTGTGCTGCAGAGAAAGAAGGCTTCGCTGGAGCTTACGCTGAGCTTTTATGGCTTCATAAAGAGGGGCACACACGCTGAAAACATTTGGATTGTTGTTTAGTGGTGCAATAATCTGTAGAAACTTGTTTTTATCTTGCCCTTTAGTGCTGAAGGCTCATTGCTTGGGGGCATTTTCCTGTCAGCGCTGCAGCTTTAACTTCCACGCTCTGTTAACAGACTATAACGTTGTCTTTACCAGCTGTGACAGCGTGGCTCATTGTTTTTTACTTTGTAAGTCTGTGTGGGTACCATCGTTTAATTTAGTTTATGTAGTTTATAAATGGCAACAACAATCATTTCTGGCTGCTTTATATTATAATGTAAAGACCCTACAAATAGAGAGAAAACTCCAACAATCAGACGACCCACCATGAGCAAACACTGGCAACAGTGGGAAGGAAAAGCTCCCTTTTAACAGGAAGAAACCTCTGGCAGAACCAGGCTCAGTGGGACAGAGACTGGTTGGGGGTGACGGGGTTAGCCCTGGAACACCTACACCTGTAAAAGAATATCAAACTTTGTAGGTGTGTATTTGAGATCAGCATTAATACTGAGCTTGAAATCCACCGTGGTTTGATCCAGGGGTACTGAATGGTGTACCCACTGTTTACTCACAGACAGTATGAGAGATGGGTGTGGCTTAGTGGAAGTCTCTAAAATCTGCATTATTAAAATGGCCAACAGGTGTCGACCTCATTAGACCTAGGCTCGTTTAAAGTTATATTAAATGAAATACAGAGAACTCTTGATTTGTAAGTTATGGTTATTCTGTGAGGCAGATCCAGGTGATAAGTTATCAATCACAGGCTGTGAGCCAATGAGTGTGCAGCATTTCACTGCAGCTGGAAAACGAGTCAAGACAGCAGCTGATGTCCCAGGAATGAGGAATTTTTTTGCTGGACATCAAAACAGAAATGATAAAATAGGACCGTCGTTGTTTTTGTGACATGAAACTCTGAGGCGTATGGTTACAGGCAGGTAGACTGAACTGAGTGAGATCATTCAGAATTGCAGTGCATTACATACATTAAGTATCATATTAATTACAGATGACAGATGACTCCCTGTGAATCCTCAGCAGTTTCAGCTCTGGGAACATGGCACAGGTGCCCCAACACTGTTAGACTTTGCTGAATCAGCACATCGAGAGGTAGTTCAGAGTAGTGATTATGATGGTCCCTTAGGGAGGTGATCCAGACTGGAAGGGCAGAGACTAGGACACCTGAGATATTATACAGCTCGTCTGGCTAGAGAACACCTTGGGGTCCCCGAGGAAGTCCTGGACGAAGTGGGACAGCTGGGCTGCTTTGCTTAGTCTGCTGCATCTGTGACCTAATTCCAAATAAGTGATGTTATTATTTTAAACTGTAGTTCTTGACTGTTACTCTGTTTAGAAGGGCTAAAGCAGGTGAAGGCTTAGAGCACAGGTGTCGAAGTCCAGGCCTCGAGGGCCGGTGTCCTGCAGGTTTTGGATGTGACCTTGATCCAACACAGCTGATTCAAATGGCTAAATTACCTCCTCAACATGTCTTGTAGTTCTCCAGAGGCCTGGTAATGAACTACTCATTTGATTCAGGTGTGTTCAGCCAGGGTGTTATCTAAAACCTGCAGGACACCGGCCCTCGAGGCCTGGACTTCGACACCCCTGGCTTAGAGGTACTTACATGCAGCGTAACACGGCCTGTTTTAGAGTGGCCATACTGTTACCTTGATTGTACTTTCTTGTATCAATAAGTAGTACAGGGGGGCAGAGTACACCTTTATTTCTACGACATTGTCAAAGACTTTACTGAACACATTTGTCACTGTCACTCGGTGTCTGTCGTCCAGCAGCAGCACGAGTGTCTGCTCTTCAATCCCCTCAGGCTTAGTCTGATCTCCTCTGCAGGACTGCGGACACAAGCGCCTGATACTTTTGTTTTGTTGTGTGGCTCTGCTGGTCTGATTGATTTATTGTGATGCGCTGCTTCCTGCATGCCAATCACAGCGCAGGCCCGATGGAACGGCAGCGGCTTGTCTGAAGGCGGGATTTAGCAGCGGATGAATCTGTCAGTTTTACTCACCGTTTCCTCGTGTCTCCTGAATCTGTCATGTTGGCTCTCAGCGAGATGAACCACGCTGACTGCAATCCTGCAGACAGCAGGGAGATATACAGCTGGTACCCTCCGGCTAAATAGCTCGAGGTCGCACACTGGATTGCTTCCTGCTGAGACAAGGTTATCACTGAGGTCACTGGAAGAACACCTAAATCATTTGGATGTCGCACACTCTGCTGTTGACCACAGCGACACTGGCTGTAATGATACAATGCTGGAGGTTTTTCTTCACCAGTACGTTGTTGCTCCACGTTGTCTCTAGCCCTAAAGAATGAACATTTCCACATTTATAGATTGGCCAATTAAACTTAGACTGTCTTGACTTTGGTCAAAATTTGCAAAATTAGATGTTCTCACTGGTTTAATGCTGGGAAGCTGTCTGTCCCAGTGCCAATGATGCTGTAAATGGCCTCGGCCTCTCATTAAGAAGCGGACTGTAAAAAAATGTGTTGGTTTGTCCTTCAGGATTTGGACGGAGAGCTGCGCCCGAGCAGCTGTGACATCACAGTGTACAGACACAGAGAACAGGTCTGCCTCACTTTGGCACGGTGAGTTATTTTTAGAGCGCAAAAAATTGCTCATCAAAAAGTGCCGAATGCATCTGAAAAAGTTGTTGCAGTCGTAGAAACAGGAGAAGCTTTCAGCTGTTGGTTGCTGTTGTAATTAAACGTCCACTGAATACTCTTCATCAGATTTGTCGTCTAGCGGTGATTTCATTTCTTGTAATTTTGGTCATAATTCCCATCTATTATCACAGAGCTCACATGTTTAATTACAGACATTTTAAAAAATAAAGAACAAGAAGGCAGAATTTAAAATGTGATGTAATTACTTATGACCCTGACTCTATGATCATGATTAGTTTCCCTAAAAAGGATATTAATAGTGAATACATTTAGCAGTGCATAAACACAGTTGTGATTTTATTTAATTTATTTTTTTGTTAACCTGACTCTGCCAGCCTTTCGCTCAGGCTACAGACACTCCATCAGTAAGGAAGGTCAGCCTTTGAGGGGAGGAAATATTTTAGAGTCGATCACCGAAAGATTACAGGAAATAAGAGACACGGGGAAGTGAGAAAAGGGCAAGTCCCCAGGAACAGTGTTGGGCCGTGTGCTGCTGTAACTTATGAACAGACACACTCGGGACCAAAGGGCATTTTTCAATAAACAATCAATACATTGATAAGAGAAACGAAGTCTTCACAGCACCAAAATATCTCAAGTGCTCTGGGAAGAGTCCCGGTGGGTGAAACCTTTCATTACTGGATGATGGAGGCCGCTCTGCTCACTGCGACCTTCAATGCTGGAGAAAGTTTTCTGCACTCTTCCCCAGATCTGTGCCTTGATACAATCCTGTGTCGGACGTCTACAGACGGTTCCTTGGACTTCATGGTTTGTGCTCTAACTGGCAGCTATAAGATTTTATATAGACAGGCTGTGGCTTCCCAAATCATGGCCAGTCAAAAAGATTTACTATTTCTGTTCTTATTATTAGTCAATTTACAAGAATATTACACAAACTTTGTTTCCACCTTGTCGCTGTGGGGTATTGTGTGAAGAATTTTGAGATGAAAAATGAATTGAATCCATTTTCAAATAAAGCCGTAACAACAACGTGACAACATGTGGAACGAGTGAAGCTCTGCGAATACGTTCATTCGGTTTTCTTCTCAAATCTGGTGGTAATAATCTTGTTAATTTAAATGTGGTTACTTTGACTCTGACTTCTGTTGAAAAACATGGATCGTAGTTTAAATATGTAACAATGAACTGTACATCAAAGATGGAGATACCCACCGTGACAGCCCCCACCCTTAGACAGGCCAGTGCATTCTGAATAGGGCTGGGTATCGTCACTGATTTCTAGAATCGATTCAATTCCGATTCACAAGGTCCCGAATCGATTCGATCCACGATTCGATTTAATTCGATTTAAATCTGGGAAATTTTGACAGTCAGAAATATTATAATTCAGATCAGTACATTTACATATTTTTGTATCAATAAAAAGGAAGCTGACACACGCAAGACTTTATCAAAGGTGTGAGGTCACAGCAGATGCCTTTGTGTCAAAGTAGCTGAAGATAAAACAGAAAAACATGAAGGTGGTTTTCCTGGCCTGGGATTTTATAAAAACATTCTGCAGTACATCAAAAACGAAAGAAAACCATTAATCAACATATGAACGTTACCTCTGACGTTACAGCGGTTTTATTAGAGACACGGTTAAGCGTTTTGCATTTTGCATAATTTTAAAAAGTTTAAATTGGTTCAGTATTGAACGGCAGAAATTAGGTTTTCTTTTCGGAAGAATGGTAGACTTGTGCGTAACAAGCAAGCGAATAATGCAGAAAACAGATTTTTAGACGGGAAACTTCTTGAAGTACAGAAAGAGAGAGAGAGAGAGCTGTGCATCGTGGTGGAAGCAAAACAGTAAAAGTCAGAGTTGTTGTTGTTTATGTGAAGCGTAGTTTGGATCTTCTTTTGCTGCTGGTTCGGTCAATATTGTTTGGAGAGAGATCAAACTAACAGCTTTAGAATCAGCGCAAAAAGGGCGTGAACACAAAGCGCGGACCCGCCGACAGATCAGAATCAGCGAGCTGTCGGCTTTCAGCCCCGACCGTGAGAAAGGCGACATCTAACTGATTATGATCCGCGTGTTGCGCTGTGTGTTTACGTCTTTGTTCCTGCTCTCACTTACTGTCTTAGCTGTTTGGTGGTTGTTGAAATTTTGTGAGATTTCACCAGAGATTCTGGCATTTCGGGCAAAATAAATTTATATTAAAAAATCGATTCAGGATTTTAATGAATCGATTTTACGTTATCCAAGCCAGAATCGATTTTAATCGATAAATCGATTATAAAAACCCACCCCTAATTCTGAAGGCTCAAAGAGTGAAACAGGAAGGGGAGGGTAATAAAAACACAGACTTTCAAAATAAAGCAGAGATAAAAGTAAAATTGAGACCACCACAGAAAAGGCACATAAGAAAAAAAAAAAGGATTTCTAACAAAAATCATATTTTACTGCTAAGATTACGAAGAAGAAATGACACAAATTTTCAGCTGGGCTGAACGATAAACTGATAAGAATTTGTTTGTCAGGACTGAACATTATTATAATAATAATTATTATTATTATTACAAAAAGGTTTAAAGGTCACGCGTGGACAGACATGAGAAAATGTAAAAACTGTATCCTGACCTGCTCTCAGTGTCAGCCAGTGTTGGCCTCAAACACTGAGCATAGAGTCGGATTACTACCAACATTTCAGGGCTGATGGAAGCAGTTTGGATCATTGGAGATGTGTGTCTAAGCATTCCCAGGTCTCAGCAACGGTGTGCTCTATGAATACAATACTGTTACTGTAACAAACAAAAGGATGTGAATAAGACGAGGTGCAATGAACCAGATTTAAATGATTATTTAGGAGTTTAAAGATTGTTAGTGAAACTAAACACTGAGGCATATTTTATTAAAAATATATACATTTGTACACATTGTAAGCCACTGCAGTGGAAAATGTGGAGATGCTGTAGAAAGCTCTGCATGACTAAAAATGTTGGTTAGCACACGTGATAATCTTCTGGCCCTGACCCAGATTTGAATGCCATTGATTTTGTTAATATTCAAAGAGTAATCTGAGGAAGCACCTGAGCTCACCACACTGTGCTGTTCCTCTGCAGCTTTCTCCACTTTTGTGTGGGATAATCTCCCCTGAAGAGAGGAGCTGTGAGATTCAAAGCTCTGCACTACATGGCACACACACACACATAGAGGCCGCGTTTTTTTTTCTTTTCTCAGACTGGATGCACTTGCTTTTTTTGCTTTGGAAACATTATCTAAGATGAGTGAGTTTGCCACCCACTGTTGTTCTCTGCCATCTGAGGCCTGCAGCAGCAACACATCCTCCCAGCTTCTCCATACCATCAACTTCCAAAGACGGCATTTGATTGTTGAATGTCTTTAGCTTGAAGGATATCCTACATCTCAGTCTTTCAATTATACTGTGTTTCAGTCCTGGACCTGCTGGAGTAAAGCTAAGGGTTTTTGCAAAGCAGTGGACACCATGATGCCTGCAGATGTTCAAGAAGAGAAGTGAGAAGAGGACATGTAATATTTCCCCTCTTATCAGAAACATTAAAAGTGTTACCTTCTGTTTGATGCATGGCCACTAACAGTTAAACCTTGAATATGATGTAGACATACAAAGCTCTGTTGTCCACTCAAAGCAAAGCTAGGCAGTGCTCCTTATATACATCGCACTGTGTTTGGTGTAAATAGGTGAGATTTGCACTGCTTTTTAAATAATTCAATAACTTTGCAGAATTTATTACTGAAACCGTACAGACGGGTGATAATAATACACCATGGTGCGGCCAGTTCAGCCACAGTTAACTTCACAGTTTTATCGTACTCTGGGCCTAGAGTAAGCTAATCTCCCTGAGGAGGTAAAGCAGGTCAACTACTAATTGAAAAGTTGGTGATTTGATCCCAGTCTGCATGCCAAAGCATCCTGGGGATGGATACTGTTAGGGTTCAATGTTGAGAGAAGAATCCATAAAAACCACAGATCCAGGCGTGTGCAATTTAGACGGCATTTTAATGAACACATGTGTGAGTTCAACAACCCAATCAGTGTTGAACTGTCTTTCTCATATTCAGACAACTGTTTTATGGGGTTAAGAATTGTACAGCCCCCTTTTCTGTTACTAGGCAGATTTACGTCACACCAAAACCACAATGACTTTTAACATAGAACATCATCTTCGTGTCGACGGCTGATGCTTCCTGTCTCCATTCTCGCTGTCGCTTATCTCCCCGGAACATCAGTTGCACTTCCTCTAAGTACTTCGGCACACTTCTGCATTTCTGCCCTACCAAAATAGACCTGTTATGGTGTGTGTGTGAGTGCGTACACGTGCGAGGGCGCGTGCATGTTGTGTGTACTGCGTCGTGTCATGACCTCTCACTATTTGTCTGTCTGTGCGTGCAGAGTTTGCATCTGCTTTTCTGATCCTTAGTTGACCTTAAACTGAACTTTCCCCTATCAGTGATTCCTCTAACTAAGTGTGTGTTAATCAACGATACATGCATAACACCCTGCTCTTTGGCTTGCAGTCACTCTGCTTTCGGTTTCACTTCTGCAAAACATGCTCTGCAGACGCGTTTCGTTTCCTGTCTCATTTTAGCACAGAGAGTATTTTCCTGTCTCTGCCCTCTACACAGAGATCATAAAAGCATTAATAACATTTAAATTATAGATTCAACAGAACCATTTAAAATGGTTCTTCTTTGGACCTGTAATAAAGACTAATATAATACCAATATATTTGAACATCTGAATGCATCTGAATGCAACATCACATGAAATGGTAATGATGATTATAAAATAGCAGCAAATAATAGCAAGACAATATTTCTATTCCTGACACTCCCTCTCTTGACCTCTTGACCACAAGAGGTCACCATACTGTGTGTTGGGTCACTCCTTGGCCCATTCAGCTGCTCCCCTGTCCATCCCAGACATCATGGACATTTAGGATCACTGTTCTTAGCTCTGACCCTCTCTTGGCATCCTGTGACTTAACAAATCAGACAACCTCATGTCATCTAGGTGGTCTTAGTTATAAAATGCCCGCTCCCACTTGAGAACACTTCATGCTTAAGTGGTCTCTGCTCCTCTTCTGGGTCCCACTCTAGTGGAAATCTGGCCACCTGCAAAGGAAACAAAACACTTTCTCCCTACCATGCTCTAAGTTACTCTGTTCCTCGATTGTTCTCAAAACATGAACCTAATTTCGTATTTGGTTTTGACTTTTATTCCTATATAATCTTAAACATCACTCATCTCAATCTACAGCTTTCTAACAGTCTTACAGCACTGCTGTCATACGTTTCCTGTTTTTCCTTATCTGATCATCAACATCCTGTGCACAAAACTGTCCCTGCTGCTGCAAGTGCCTCTCATCTAAAGTCACCTCTCACCAGCAAAATCATCATAAAATCATTATAACGGCTTATTCTACTAAAAGGATAATAAAAACAACCGCTTTAATCACTCAGTGTAAGCACATAGTTAATTGCTCCTAGATAAACTTCATCATAGCTAAAAGCTGAACTCTAACTGTATTTTGAACTCCCATTTTCTGGGTGATAACCTGTTTGAATATATCATTTTATTTCATTTTGCTGCTTTTAATGTAATGACTCTTCTAACTTAAACTTTATCAGACTTAACCAAAATATATGAGCTTTCTCCCTTTGCTTCTGTTTTCTGTATTTCTGTATTCTGTAACTGCTTTTTATATAAGAGGACTAAGTTAGAGCTGCATCTGTTATCTCAATATTTTATATGTCACTCAGTTTAGTTACAAGCAAAACTCCTATTCAGTTCCTCTTTCTGTCATTTGTTATTGGGCCAACTCAAATTCAGTTAAAAGCTAAAGGAATTTCAGGCCCTAGGCCTCAAATCAATACTGTCCTGTGTGTTGATGAACTCTGTATGTCTGTAAGCGTGTGCAATCCTTCAAAACTCAGGTCATTCTCACAGTAGATTGGCTAATCATAACGTTAACCAAAAGTTTATGACCCTCAAGAGACGACTCTCTGAGCCACAACTCCGTTAAAGGCACCAAAATGCAATGTGTATGAAAAATCATTTCTACATATATAATCTCCAATATTATTCATTTGAGTCAGCGAGACTTTTAACATCCTCATAAAAGCTCTCCTCTACCCTAAAGCCTACCTTATAACAACATTCTAGCATTATGTCACTGTTACAACTTATCCTAAAAATCAAAAAGAAATCCCACATTTTCTACTCATAAAATCTTCACTATTTTCCCCAAAGCATATCCTTTATTCCCACAGTTTCCCCTTTAAATTTGGTGTACAACTTCTTTTTAACCCCAGCAATTTATCTTCTAAACAGAATTCAGTTCATTTTACTCCTTTCTTTAGAATTAACAATCTCCGCCTCAGTTTTACTGTATCTAGATTATCAAACAACCCCAATCATTATAAAATCCTAGTAAAACCCCTTTCACATTAAACAAATTAAATCTTAAATCCTCTCTTTTTGACACATCTCATGTGGCAAAAAACTCAACATGCTCCACCCAAGCTTAACAAATTAAAAGGAAAAAGGTTAGTCATTTCATTTCCCAGAACCGCTCAGCAATTCTCCTCTCCGGTGTTTTGCTTCAGCCCTGAAAACCTGTGTTTAAGGAACAAAATCAATTTAATCATCATGTCAAATCTTCTCCAACTCGTTGCTCCATGCAAGGTCTGGATCCTTGGAATTTCCTGAAAACAAAACCTGTAGTTTACATTTCATACTCTCCCTTTATGATCCAGTCTGTGTCATGACAAAAAATAAACTTGAACAGAACAGTTATTAATCCTGAGTTACCTCAGTTAATGGTAACTTGAATCTCATCAAACAATGTTTCCCTTTTAGCATTTAGCATTCTCCCAACAATATAATGTAATCCCATAATCTAACCCCCGTAAAAAGAAATTTTCTCAAAGCAAACATCAGCATCCCAAAATCAGCCTCCCAGATTTAAGTCTCCCACTTGTCCTGCCTATGGCAAAAGCAAAACAAAGCATCCTCTTTCTTTTCCTCACATGGTAAATTTGTCCACATTTATTCATTCCCACCTTAGTCCAGTCACTCACATTCACTCACATGCATTCACACATGATATTTTTGCTGATCTGCAGCCTCCTGCGCACGTCATCAGATGCTCCACATCAGCAAAATGAGCTCAATCATTCGTTTTATTTCGTTTTCCTGTTTAGGAAAATAGTTCTCTATACTTTTGACTGGATTGAATCGATACAATCCATTTTTAGACAGAGACTTGCCGCCAATCAGTCTCTGATTGTAATCAATTATAATTCTGTAATGCCCACCTGATTTTCGTACTTGGTAATTTTGTCAACGCCGTCCGTTCACTCTCTTCCAGGCCTGCTTAGAACAAAAATGAAAAAAGAGAGCTGATTATTAGCTCCTCAAAGTACAAAACAAAATCACCTGACAGGTTTTTTCTAAGTGCACTGTTATAAAAACTATGGGCCCTTTTAGACATGTCCATGTTTATCAAAACTCCCTCTATTAAAAATAAAACAACAACCTCAAAAATCTTCAACAATCTTAAATTTCACCCGTTCAACACACGAAAACCTCGTCAAAGATCAAAGACCGTTTTCATTCAGCACAAGATAAAAACCAATTTCAACCACATATCATCCTTAAATTATAAATTTCCTGTCCAAATCTGCCCCTCTGAACAGACCTGACCACCGTAATCAAATATCCTGATACTTTACCATTATATATTTCTCCCAATACTCTTCAACAGCCACTGCTCTCTCTTGAACTGAACCGAAAGCCTCCGACACACACGCACACAGGAAGTGTCTTTGTCACTCACTCACTCCAGCTAATTTGCATAAACCCACAGCTCAACAGCCAACTTAACAAGAGGAATACATGTTTAAACTTTATCACGTTATTGAATTATTTTCATTTTCTTTCTATACTAATCACTTACTTTGATAAATCAGTGCAAGAGCACTCCTGAGTCACTCTTATAGACACTTTTCTTTTGTTTTCCATCTATTTTAAATCTTTCCATCAATTGTATTAACCATTCACACCATTCTCTCACTCATACAAGCAGCAAGCAGATCTTCATTGCATATGCTTATGTTCTTAGCCAGGTTTTTAATCAATATCTGTTCATTAAGCTTCAGGAGCTTGTCTTTATAAGGTTAATGCATTTTCTGTTTGTGTGTGTATGGGTATATGTTATTTTGCATCTATGACTTCACAGTCTCCCAGACTTCTTCCCAACTCTCCAGTTAAGCAGTCAGTTTTCTTTTTCCCCGAGTTACTAACCCACATTTTGATTTCCCACCTTAAATTACCGCCCCTCCTGGTCTTCAGCCAGGAGCTGGGGCTTGCTTTTCAGGTTCCTGGACACATCATGCTGTGAACAATTCAACCAGAAACTTGCCTTAACATATCCATTCATGTTAACCTGTAATTTCTTCAGACTCCTGCATCTGGAGAATTGGCCTGGGTCTGCTTTACCCCTGAAAATAACAAACTAAGACATTTTCATTATTATCACCAGTGGTTAAATAACCCATTTCTCTATCTCTGATCAGAAACACCAATTATGCCATGCATGTAAGCGTGTTCTTCCCTGCATTTTATGTTAATTGGGTGTAAACTGCTTCTTCATTAAATTAATTCATTGAGTTCTTCGTTGCCTTGTGATGTATTCATGTTAATGTACACTACGTGTAAGCTGCTTCTTCATTGCATCCTATATATTCATATTTAATTTATGCATTTCACCACTGAGCTTTAGATTCAAACTATCTCACTTCTGATTCATTTCAAAAATAATCTCACATGTAACAATTTGTATGTGTGTTTTCTATTCATTAAGGTAATGACAATTATTTTCGTTCATTATTCCTACCTTTTCTAATGTTTACCTCTTTGTTATGCTGTAGTGGACATCCCTAAACAATTCATGAGTTCAGGTTTCAATTTTCAATCCAATTATATCCTATATTCTCGCAGTCAAACTCGTCCAGCTTCATCTCTCACTGGTCCTCTCTGCACAATGTCCTGTTCGGGCTTCAAAGCTCCAGCAAACACAGTCTCAACTCAGCTGTTGTCTTCTTCTCTGTTTCTTTACAGTCTTTCTTTCAGATTAAGTCCCAGCATGGCAAAATATCACTCAATGTCCAGTGCTCTTCCACAATTCTTTATCCCACTGTTCAACTGCCCAGCCTGTATTTTCACAGTACATGTTACATTACTCTTACATGCTGCTGCTGGTCGTCAGTCGTCATCAGGGTTAATGGATCAGTGGCACTGCCGTTTGCCTGCTGTATTCAAGTCCACAATGTTCTATCGGTCTTCATCAGGCGATTGACTGTCCTTTGAACTTCTTCTCTGCTTCAGGGACAAAGTGAGAGATCCAGCCGCCCAATTTCGAGCCAAAACTGGCTTATTCTCCCAATTCTTTTAATCTACTTTTCTGCTGCTGAACTCAAGGTTGCAAAGTTGAAAGACGCCCACCTGTATTGACCATATAATTAGTATTATATTCATTTTTTCTTAAAGGCTTCATTTGCTCCCATTTCCTCGTCTGTCTCTCTGTGTTCTTTCTGCACACACTCAGTTCCCATATATGGGCATGCACAGTTCCTGTTCACTATTTCCTGTTGCTGCAGCCCCGATACACAGAGCAATATTTCCTGTTCCTCAAACTAATCTAACTCCTTTGTTTTTGTTTTCTTGAATTAAAAACACTTTCAAACTTTAGCACATCCTACTTTTTCATCACCCAAGAAATATATTTCACACTCCTTTATTCCATACACACCTTTAAAAGTTCTCACCTCTTTCAGACGCCATAAATCGTCTCACACGCACTGCCTTTCTCTCACTCAGAGAACTCACGCAGAGTCACTCAAATCAAATACTGACAGCACTCACACAGTTAAAATCACTCGAAATACGCTTTCATACGAGTATTTTGGACATGCCTTCCATGATCAGAAAGAGCAAGTCAAAAGAAAAAGAAAAAGAAAACTGAAACCTCTCATCATCCTCACGGCTTCTCCCCACACACATAACTGAAAAAATAAAACACACCAACATTTATGGCTCACGAAATATACATCTATCAAAATTCAGTCATTTACTATGCATCCACACTAATATATTCACACTGTATTTACACTCTCATAATAAGCAAAACCAACCTCTTATATACAGGCATTTAGCAAAAAGCTCAGTCCTCTCGAAAACTGAAACCACCCTCTCTGCGCGTCACTGCTGCTCATTTGCATTTACACACACAATCAGTGCACATCCGGCTGTGCATCACTGACACAGAGACTGATCCTACTCATAGATCTCATATTTTATATTACAGACGTCTTAAATTACAACTGCACAGATTTTTTTAGGCCTTTTCAACTCCTATGTAATTTCGATAATAGAACATAACGGCTCCAACCGATCAGTCCCAGACTTTTTGTGCTCAATTCACCAGGGCGGTCCCAGACTGTCCTGTCCAGATCTCTAAACCTAACTTAATTTGCCAGCATGCCCAATAAGCGCAAGAATAGGGGACTTGAACCCCTAGCAATTTCGGAGTTTCCCAACCTCTCCCCCGCTGTCGACGGTACTATCCCTACTGTCCTAGTAGGTCTAAGGTCAGCGTCCTGCCTTAGTGCAAGCGTTACCAAGGAGAAAATGCGCTTCTTAACAGACGCCGCTGTCGTCCTAGAAAAATTTAGAATAATTTGAAACAACAATCTACATCCGGAACAGGATTAAGATTGAGGCAGATCTCCCGTTGTGGACATAGGGGACTTGAACCCACAAAAATGACCATCACACGTAGACCAAATGACCAACGGGACTTGAACCCACAAAATGACCAAATTCCTATCCTTCTAAAGTTCACTTCGCAGTCCAACTGCTTTAATTCTCTTTTCATTCCTTTATTCTCATTACTCAGTACTGTCACTTATACTTCCTTATCATTACTTCAACCGGTAAACTTCATGAAAACTTCACCAAAATTAAAACAGACATTCACCAGTAATTTTCAGTGAGTAGACTTTAATTTGACATGCCCAATGTGACACCTTTTGGAAATATATTTCAACAGGCAGTGTCTTACCTTTAAATGCCCCGGGAATGCCTGCTCACTTTCACCACTGATTACCGTCTGCCCGTCCAATTACCACGGACCCCGGATCTCACCAAAACCCCAACATTCCCTCTCTCTCACCGGAACGAGCCCCCAAATGTTAGGGTTCAATGTTGAGAGAAGAATCCATAAAAACCACAGATCCAGGCGTGTGCAATTTAGACGGCATTTTAATGAACACATGTGTGAGTTCAACAACCCAATCAGTGTTGAACTGTCTTTCTCATATTCAGACAACTGTTTTATGGGGTTAAGAATTGTACAGCCCCCTTTTCTGTTACTAGGCAGATTTACGTCACACCAAAACCACAATGACTTTTAACATAGAACATCATCTTCGTGTCGACGGCTGATGCTTCCTGTCTCCATTCTCGCTGTCGCTTATCTCCCGGAACATCAGTTGCACTTCCTCTAAGTACTTGGCACACTTCTGCATTTCTGCCCTACCAAAATAGACCTGTTATGGTGTGTGTGTGAGTGCGTACGCGTGCGGCGCGCGCATGTTGTGTACTGCGTGCGTGTCATGACCTCTCACTATTTGTCTGTCTGTGCGTGCAGAGTTTGCATCTGCTTTTCTGATCCTTAGTTGACCTTAAACTGAACTTTCCCTATCAGTGATTCCTCTAACTAAGTGTGTGTTAATCAACGATACATGCATAACACCCTGCTCTTTGGCTTGCAGTCACTCTGCTTTCGGTTTCACTTCTGCAAAACATGCTCTGCAGACGCAGCGTTTCGTTTCCTGTCTCATTTTAGCACAGAGAGTATTTTCCTGTCTCTGCCCTCTACACAGAGATCATAAAAGCATTAATAACATTTAAATTATAGATTCAACAGAACCATTTAAAATGGTTCTTCTTTGGACCTGTAATAAAGACTAATATAATACCAATATATTTGAACATCTGAATGCATCTGAATGCAACATCACATGAAATGGTAATGATGATTATAAAATAGCAGCAAATAATAGCAAGACAATATTTCTATTCCTGACAATACTGAACCCTGAATACATATTGAACACCCAGTGTGTTTGATCGGCATGTAAATATTACACAGAAAGCTCTTAAACATAGAAAAAAAGTGCTGGTGTGAAAGTGTGAATGAGGCATGCTGTAAAAGGCGCTTTAAGAACCAGTCCATTTAACATTTCCCACCACTGGCTGCCTCTCACAAACAGGTTTGAAGATGAGATGAGAACCTGAGCTGTCTGTGGCTCGAGCTTTTGTGTTTCTACTGTCAGGAAAAGGAAAACTGACAGAAATAGATACACAAGGTAAATCTGTAGTTAGCAGTGTGATGGTGGTTACTTTAAAAATGACATTAATAACCTTTAATTAAAAAGAAAAAGAAGTATTTAGTCCCTATAAAAAGTCGTTAATTACATGACTTTAGCTTTACTGCGCAGAGTTAGTGTTTCTGTGTACCTGTAGGTAGCACTAATTGGAAGGTTGGTGGTTTGATCCCAGTCTGCTCCAGTCTGCATGCAGTTACTCTGGAGCAAGACACTGAAGGTAATCTTAATCGTTATACCCTAAGGTAATTTTCACTGAGCGACTCTCCTGTTCGTGCTAACAGGTCTCATTGCTCTCTGTTATGACTTTTTTCTTTACATTCAAGGCTGCTGTGATTAATTAATTCCAGTTTAATTTCTGCATAATGAAAAATGCACGACGCCGTTATTGGTCATTTATTTTTAGTGCATAATTTACCACAGTGTGTGTAATCAGACCCGTGCAGGTAGGCTGTGTTCGGTGGATCTCCCCCAGGTGCTGGCTTCTCACTGTGGCTCAATGAAGTACTCGGTGCCCTCCAGCTGTTCTGTTCCAGCGTTCGGTGCTGCAAAGCAGCTGCCTCACGCCAGACAAATGGCAGACCGCTGGCGAGCGAGGCCTGAGAACTGTTTGGGTTTTGCCGCATGCTCACAGAGAAGCTTTTCCCTCCGAGTTTTCTGACGTGTATCTTGATCACATCTGCGCTCGTGTCTGCTCGCGTTGTGCACCAGATTTTAATGAGGACACACTTATTTCTAAGGAACTCCTTTGTACTTTTGGGTTATGGAGCTCATTTAAATACCACCACCGAGTTACGTGCAGACATTGAAATATTTTCTAATTAGTGCATTAATTAGCTAAATGAGTGACCTCATTAGCATAGCTGGTTATGTTTAATATGTCATGGTAATTAAAATGGCATGTTAGACAGCTCCAGTCCTTCTGGTTAAGACACAGAGATGAAGTCAGTCAGCAAAAGAAGGAAAAAGGCTGCAAACCAAACATTTTAGGGTAAAAGGACAGTTGTTATTCATCTCTACAGTGTGAGCCTGGTTCTACCAGAGCTTCCTTACTGTTGAAAGGGAGTTTTTCCTTCTCACCATCACCGAGTGCATCCTTAAAGGGGTTGTCTGATTGTTGGGGTGCCTGCTGTTGTGATTTGGCACTGTATAAATAAAACTGAATGGAATATTTTAGAATAAGTCTTCTCTTGTAAAGTTGACTATTCATTACAAATTGTGTTTCTCAATTCAACAGGTTCATTTATTCCACATAATTCCCCAAATAACTGAACGAGTAATCAGCATTCTCTGTTTTTGACTATTATTAGTCCTTTCCATACAATCAGTCACTCATATAGCCATACTTGATAGCCTGTGTGACCATCAGTATGAAGGTTTATCTCAGTATGGACCCTTATAGTGTGGAAATAGATGATCTCAGAGACAGCAATAATGTATTGAGAGCAGACAGAGTTAAAATAGAAAGTTATACTTAATTTTATATATGTATATATTTTTTTGCTCATTAACAGGTGGATGAAAATACAGTTACTGACAGCAAGACACAGAAATGGAAAGCCAGGCACACATACGATACATTTAGACTTGAATATGGTCTAATACATCCATTTACCAACTATCTGGATGGATGACTCTCAACGGTGCTGTTCCATAAGGGTTTTCAGTAGTTTCTCGCCAAGGTAATCAAAATCACAAAAAACCCATGTAAGTAAACCAGGGATGTCAAACCCCTGACCTGATGACACAGCATCACTGTTAAATGCTTTCTGGACTCTGTGATTGGTCTAAAATGCTGAAAGTTGCATTAAAAAGTCATTTGGTGTTGGTCAGTGAAAAAGGAAAAGCATCAGCATCCAAATATACCCTCCACTAACTGAGCAGGTTTCTGCATTTTATAATTGAAGTCAACAATAAAAAAATTACTATAATTTTGTCTGTAGATTTTTATCTGCTCTCAGTATAAACTCTTATTCCAGTAATCACTGAGGGTACCGTGGCCATTAGAGACTTTGTGATCATTCAACATCTGCATGGTGCATGAAGTAACTGCTGCTGTGGCTGTGTGCTGCTATGTAGAACCAGGAAACACAAGCAGCTCTATCTGTGTTAGCCAAACAGGTAACACTTTCACACAGAGATCGATGTGGACCTAACCCACCCTGCACACTGACCCCAAACAGGCAGTTTCGCACACGCTGCATCGGGGATTTGTGAATTTGAAGCTTTAACAAAGCAGGCATTTATGAATGCCTGAAAGGAGCATGCTCATTATACACGCAGGTATGTGGATGTATGATGGTTTCCAAACAGCACACAGGCCCTTTCAGAGACCAAAACACTTTCCAGTCCTGCTTCCCTCGGTTGAAATATGAATGATGTTAGGAAACCGTTTGAGCGTACACGGATTGCTGTGACTTCAACAGAAAAATGCACCTTTAAAGGAGAAAGTGTGTGTCTACGTGTCGGAGAGGGAGAGATTGAGAAAGAAGATAAAAGGCGAGTGAGGCAGGATGAAGAAATTTAAGGAAAGGAGAGAGACGAGAAAGACTTTCAATCTGTCTCCGGGGAATTACCTTTCTTGTTGATGCTCCGGCTCGGAGATAATCAGGTGTTGCAATTCAACTTCCCCAAGGATCCCCAGAGCAGATTACAGAACAATAAGCCCATCCCACCACCACCACACACAAAGTACACACAGTTGTGTTCCATCCTTTTGTCCACATTCACATCCCAGATGCCTTTGGGAATATTTGAGAAAATTATCTTTGTGTGTTTGACGCATGTGTGTGCATACAGTGCGATTAATGTGGTGAGTGATGCACCTGCAGCACATTTGTGTGTGTGTGTGTTTGAAGCAGCAACAGGAGAGAGGAGGTGGTGTTTTGTGTCTTCAGGTGGAAAAAACCCTTTAAACACACACTAGCACACACTCACATGCACACACTTCGCAGAGCTATGAGCTGTGAACAGCAGGGTGTCTTTATAAAGTCTGTGTGTGTATGTGAGTCCACACACGCACAGAAATGCTGTAACCTTCCCAGCATTCCTTCGGTGTCCGCTGTCAAACTCTTTTATTCCACGTTAGGAAACTGCATTGCTTAAATAATGAAGTGCCACTGCTTTAATGTTTGGCTGTGCGCCTTGAGGAAACGCTCCTCTTTGTTTTCTTACTGCTTTAATAGAGAGATAAACATTACACAATTTCCTGAATCCTCTTTGAAGCAATTGTTTTAAAAACTTGCAGTTCAAGTCTTCTGAGTTTTTGTAGCTTATGGTTTCTGCGAAAAGAAAAAACAATCGAACATCTTTTGAAATCGATTTTACTCGGTGTCTCAAATATAGATGCTTTTTTTGATTGTTGGATATTTATTTTCAAATGTAGCAGCTCATGCACATAATTGAACATAATTGAGCTGTTTAGGAATGGCTCACAGAGACTTCCCAACTTGTGTAAATCAGTAATTCTCTTTTTTGGATCTTCAGCATGAGGCTGCAATCACAAAACTGCCCAGATGGAATAGGAAAGTTCTGCATGTGATCTTTGAACAGTGCCCTAAATTATAAGTTCATGTGATTAATGACCATCTACCCAAAGCAGCGAAAATTAGAGCCTGAAACGAGCTCAAAAAGAGAAACGTTTACTGAAATTACAGTGCAAGCGCAGGTTTTTCTCCCAAAGCAGCACGGCTGTTCTGAGCAATGAGAGGCAGTTTGTTTAATATGAGGGTGGTCTCTGTTGTTAGAAGTTGTTGGAGACTGTGTGTGGCTCTGTGGTTTGAAACCTTTTGCCCTGAGTTTGAGTCTGCATAATTACAAAGTGACGCTGTTTAAAACTGAAATGTGTCTTTTACAACTGACCTGCACAAAGAAGAACACCAAACCCATTTACCATCAGATCATAACCTGGCTGTGTGTTAATAAGATACTGCTACTGTCACGTGCATGAGTGGGCGTATCACATTTCTGCAGGCTCTGTGGGGCTGGAGGTATTTATCATGAATCTAACTGACATTTTCATGGCGGATCGATCTCTGACCAAATAAGCATCTTGTATAGGGCTTTCCCTCCCTCTGATATTCCATACTAAGTTCTGTTTAGCTTGGTTCAGCTCTGCTCTGTTCCAACATTATTAAAGACTCGAAACATGGCTGTTTCTGCTCTAAATATTTGTGAGTGAGTGAAGAGCCACAGTTATGAATAAAGACACTGTACTGGTTTTGCACCAGAGAAACAGATTCCAAGATAAACAGATGAGTACATCCCTGAAAAGGAAACACTGAACACTTTTTTTGGTTGTCATCCAAGATTTTACGGTGCAAAGCCTGATGTGGTGAAGTCGACCTGTAGCTTTAGTCCCAAAGCATAAAGTTGCCACCTCTGTGCTCAGCTGTGGGGACGGTTTTCTTTGGGTCATGCTCAGCATTTCCACCTCCACCACTTCCTCTGCCCACAGCACTTTCTCCTAAGCTTTCTTTTAATCATTTAGATCTTCATTGGTAAACTCAGGTCAGCCTGTGCATCTGCCTTCTTGAGCAGGGGGCTTGAATGTTATTGTGTTCGTGGGCACTGCGGTTGTAGCTGCCTTGAGATCATTAACAAGCTCCTCCAGTGTAGCTTTGGGCTCATGCTATGTCACCACGGCGACCAGGCATTTCATTGACTTTGTATTACTGCTTCCTGACTTTGTACTTCTACGTTGTTGTTTGACATTTCTTTGTGAGATCAGGACAGTTCAGGCGTGTGAACGAAGCCCTGGTGTGTCTGTACAAACCCAAGCTGAGCACTATAATCACACTTTGGCGGGTTGAAAAATGGAGAGCTATTCATAAAAAAAGAACAATGGCTAAGTCATCGATTCAATCATCTCCACAGATGGTGCTGTCATTTTCCTCTTAAGAGATACTCATCTTTCCAAGACTGAGATCAATCTGAGGAGGCCATCCATCTCAGCATCTTTTTTTATCTGCTGCGCCTTCTGCTAAGGTCAAATCTCCCGTTGCTAATCTGTCTGTCTACCTGTCCGTCTGGCTCCCTGTTGTCGCTGTTTGCTGTCGCCCCTATTTCCTCTACCTGACAGGCAGTAGATTGTGTGGAGCTGCAGAGGTTTATGTGTATGAAATTGGCCTGTTATGGCTGTGAATGTGATTTAAGGGGCATTTTAGGTCATTCCAGTCTTTCAAATTTAATAAAGCGCTAGAGGAGGAAACTTGAGTCACATGATTGGCCTGCGCAAACTGCACTGACCGGGATCTCTTCAAGGTGAACGGCCAATCTTTAAGCACTCATATTCTTTACGGCTTAGTAGGTGGACGTTTAAGACCATCAGCGACGTACTTAATCCACGATTCATTTATTAAAGTCTCATTTCTCATTACTAAGCTTTTTCTATTTATCTTAAATAGACTCAAAGAACAAACACGTTCCTCCACAGTGATTTCATAATGATAGGCTCAGCTTCTCTCTGTACCAGACCAGCCTTAATCTCTGCAACAATGACATTCTTCACACTTGAAATCACAGCAGAAATTCACTGTGAAACATAGTTTCCAAGGACAGATGATGTGCCTTCAAAATTATATCAACTTGCACCCAACTTGCAGAGATTTGTCGGCTCTATGAGAGGGAATATCCAGGTCTCCTCTGTGGAAGTTAATCAGACAGTTAATCTTGTTACAGTGGCATTAATGAGTAAGAGTGTAGCTTTCAGCTAAGTCATGTACATGCACAAGCATCAACATATCAACCTTGTTTCTCAGAGTTGGATGAGAAAATTGGCACCACTCTCATGTCTTTGCAATGAGTGTAGAGGCGAGGTTTAGGGTGTTAGCTTAGACAAAGGCCAGAGCAGCAGAATCATTCTGGTGATTCTGAAACTTCCATCTTTTATTTTTTACCCCTCAGCCATCAAAGACTGGTGATCATGGTCGGGCGGGCGGTGTGGACGTTTGACTTTGTGAACATGATAACTCAAGACAGAGGTGATGTGGTGTTGGTGGTGGAGTCTGTTCCAGCTGGTGGTAGGAGCTCTGAATAAACAGTCATTGGTTTTTTGTTCACTTTGCACTTGTTTACAGGCTTTTGTGCTTTAGTTGGATATCACCAAATATGTGTGGTGAGGTGTAGGGTTATCAGAATCTTTATGCAGTAGTTTATTTTCTTATATGATTGCTTTAATTGCTTTAGTTTTATGTCGTGTATCAGAAAATTGTTATAATCCAAAGAATCCTTCAAACAGTTCAAGCAGCAGTCCAAAACCATAGTCTGCATAGAAAATATGGATAGCCACTGGTTAGAAATGTCTTTTTAAATATTTAAGTTTGGGTGATTTTTGCCTTGATTTGATTGGACAGTTGTGACAGTAGACAGAATAGTGGGAAGAGGCGGGGAAAATGATCCTGTGTGGACTCAGACCCGAGCTCCTGCAGCACAGTGGGCCTCCAGCTCGACCAGGTGAGCTACAGCGATGCCCTCCCTGGTCTCTTGAAACTGGATGTGATGACTGAGGGCAGATCTGACTGAAAAACAGTCCTTTGGGGTTTGTTGTTATGGTTCACCGCCTGTTCCCAGCAGCTCTTGCAGTGAACCTTCTGGGGAGCGGCTGCCACATGTCACATAACATCCAATCACTGCACGTTACTGAGATCAACGTTACATACTTGTCAGTGGGTTTAATGCTGTGGCTCATAAGTTCAGGCTTTTGCTCAGAGTTAATATGAAGCCCACATTAATCATTTCTGCAGCCAGACAGAGTAAAGTTTTTTTAAACTGCTTTGAGGCCATTTTCTTAAAAATAACCAGATTCTTTAATGATTGGTTGGTTGGGAGACCTCTGATACAAAGCAGACTAATGATAAAATGCGATCAGCTAAATGGACCGGCATTACATTGAAGTATGCAGTGTGCTGAACACACTTGGCATATTCCCAGCCTTGTGTGGCTGGCGCTAATCACTCTCTCCTAACTGAGGAAATGAGAAGCTAAATCCTGCTTAGTGGCGTATTTCCTTTTGTGATGGAAACGTGATCTCCTGTATGAAATTCTCACAGGAAATATGAATCCTCTTAATGCTCTTTTTATATCTCGCACATTGATTTTTGATTAGTGCTCCTTCCATTCATGTATCATCGCTTTGAAAACGGAAATTTGATCTCAGGTATAATAATAAAGCACTCGAAAGAAGCATAGTGGGGGCTCTAATTGCAAAAACTTTCTGATGTGAGAGTTGTACGAATACATGCTCCTTACAATAGCTGAGATCAAAGCGGGAATGTCGTAGGTCTCGTTTGTTCGGCTTATTTCCCCGGTGTTTTTGTTTCTTTTCTTCTGGATGTAATCAGAGTCGCGCAGCTCAGGTGGAGTTGGAACATTGGCTATGACAGGAAGTTTGTGTTTAGCTGTGTCTAATAACCAAAGGAAAATATATTTTGAATTGCATCAGAAGAAATGGAGGGACCAAAAGTTATGAAAATTGATTGAAACTGAGGACAGTGCAATAAAACTTTCAACAATAGAATAAAAAGTCTAGTTGTCATGGTAACGCTAAACCTGCCCATCCTAAATACAAAGAAGCTGCAATATTTGTTCTGCAGCTTAGCAACTAACAAACCACGACACATGTAAAAATGGCCCAAAATAAAATTTATTTACATTTTGTAATAAAAAAAAATCTCATATCCACCTGGTTACAAACTTTGTTGCATTTTCTTTTCGGAGCCGCCTTCAGTCAGTCGTTCTCTTTTATTGACAATTCGATAAAATCAGATGTTGAATATTGTACTTTTATACATTTGTTTTGTTTTGGCCACACAGACAGTAGAGTTCAGTCATGTGAAGATCGTCAACAACCAACACGGATGTGCTGTCAGTCAGCGCTGTGTCTATTGCTTTTTCTTCTGGGCTGGTTTTTCAGAACAAACCTCTGCATGCACAAAGGACAAAGCTGCTTCAGTTCCTCTCTTCAACAGTTTTTACCAGAAAAATGATATGAAATAATCTCAAAAGGAAGAGTGAACCTACAAATTCCCTCAGACTGGCCTGTGAGAGAGTACCAGAGCCTCTTAATGCTTCTCAAAGTCTCTTCTACGTCTTCTAGTGTGTAGGTGATGTCTGTTGCTTGTTCAGAATAGAGGATACAGAAGAAGATCATGTGGGTAAACGACAGGTTTTCAGCCCTGTGAATAACCGTAACCTCATTTTCTAGAAAGAAGGTAAAAAAAAAAAAAGCAATACAAATGCAAATGACAATTAATTACAGGTTAGCAAGAATAGGTGGGATACTTAATAAAGGAAATAAAGAAAGCTGACATCCTGGGAGGTGTACAGGTGCCTCTGTCAGTGCGCCCCAGGGTGGCTGTGGCTACAATGTAGCTTGCCATCACCAGTGTGTGAATGGGTGGATGACTGAACGTGCAAAGTGCTCTGGGGTCCTTAGGGACTATGTAAAGTGCTATACAAATACAGGCCATTTAGTATGTAAAGCTGGACACCAAAGACACCTTTACATACTAGACAGAGAGCCCGAACTGGAAAGGATGTGCAGCAGGTCAGGCTGAAGGAGGATGGAGATGGAAATGTGTTAGTGAGAGAGAGAGAGAGTGACAAGATTGAGATGGTTTGCACATGTGCAGAGGATGGATAATGGATGCATTAGACAAAGGATGACAAAGATGGAGCTGCCAGGCAGGAGGAAAAGAGGAAGGTGAAGGAGGACATGCAAAGTGTTGGTGTGACAGAGGAGGATGCTGGGATATGGTGAGATGGAGGCAGATCTGATCTGGCGACCCATAAAGCGAGCAGCCAAAATGGAGCTGACCACTGATCACTGTCAAGTTGATTGTCAAGAAGTTCATTCAAGTTGCAATTTATGGGCTTGTAGTAGAGCTGGGCGATATAAGATTTTTTCATATCACGATATGTTTTTTTCATTTCAGGCGATAACGATATATATCACGATATAAGCCAAATAACTATATTTGTAAGATTTAAATGTGCCGTTGCTCACAAGTAAAATGTGAAATAATTAGCAGCTTGTTTTAATTAAAATATTTATTTCCCATAATAAGTTCAACAGGGTAGATGTACTTAAGGAACATGAGACTTCAGTTTCAGATAAAGGCAAATATTGTAAACTACACAAAAGGCAGCCGCTAAAGCGTTTAAGTTTCAAAATAGAACAAACAAAACAGACCACTAAATTGTCAATTCCACTTAGAAACAAAATATTAATTCTAAAAATAAATCTTAGGTCATTTTACAGAAGAACAGACAAAATTGACTAACTTTTGTCAATATCAAATAAACTGAGAAACTAAAAGGAAATTCTCAGGCTACGTCCACACGTACACGGGTATTTTTGAAAACGGAGATTTTCCGTTTTCGTTTTAAAAAATAATCCCGTCCACACGTAAACGCAGAAATGAAGGAAAACGCTGCTAGGAACATGCCAAAGCAACAGGTGGCGATATATTCCTAACCGTGTAGAAATGTTGGCCAATCAGAAGTCTAGAAGCCTCGGTAGGAAATAGTAAACAAAGATGGGACATAGAAACAGAACCGAGTCGTATGTGTGGAGGGACAGTAACTATGTGTGTATATGTAAGCATTTAAACACTGCAGAGAGTACAATTAACAGTAACAGTATTGTAGAAATTCATTTCACCGAAACAATAACGTGGCGCACAGTGTGGCGTCAAAAAGGCGCACACCTTTGACGCTGCGTTTTCTCCGTTTTCTCGTCACACGTAAATGCAAAACGCGGTTTTCGAAAATATCCACCCTGGCAGGCGTTTTTAGAAATCTCCGTTTTCAGTGACTGAAAACGCCGTTTACGTGTGGATTTAAAGGTGCAAACGCATAGAAAAATCTGCGTTTTCAAAAATACCGGTGCGTGTGGACGTAGCATCAATCTCTCCTTGTTGTATAGCTTAGCTTTTCAAACAGTTTTAACAGTGACTTTAGTCTGACAAAAGCCGAATGACGAATTAGCGCTTTCAGTCAGAGATTGAGCATGCACCGCTTTATTGTACTTCCAGACTTGCTTTCGGCACAATTTACAGTGCGCTACTCTGTTTTTGTCAGACTTAAATAGCGAAATACCTTCACACTCACGGAACTTCTGTGGCCCTTCTGTTCGACAAGCTCTCCGGCATTGGAACCATCATCTGCTTTTTCTTCGGTAACCTTCGCTCACGCTCTCGGTTGATTTTTCTCTAGTCGGCAAACTCATTTCCTTCGTTACCTGGGCGGCCCGGCTGCAAAAACAAATACACATGTGCGCCTTGGCGCTTGTGCTGTACGTAACAAGTCACGTGACGTGACGCTGCGGCTGTGATTGGTTCAGCTCTGCGCTACTTAATTTGGATTGGCTGTTCTTTTTTTTTTTTTTTAAGAGGACAAGAGAGATGAGGCCTATCGCAATAGTTTAATTTTTCTATCGAGAAAAAGTTATTTCGCAATACATATCGTTATCGTTTTATCGCCCAGCTCTAGCTTGTAGTCATGAAAAGTTGGATCTATTTATAGCAGCGAAGATCTTAAAACAGAGTCACGTAACAATTCCAGAAGCTGAATTCCCACTGTCGTATTTTACACTTACTTGAAGTTCTCTGTGAAACGCGATCAGTCTTTAAACTGAACTTTAGCAGGAATTAACATCGCTGCCACTGATGAGAAAACAGTTTTTATGCATGACAGCACTGTGCTCACACCAGTACACTGTCTTTATTAAATTCTGCCTAGTTGCATTCTGGAGTGATAAAATGATCCGTTGGTTATGTCTCTGGTCTGCACTGTCTCTCCAGCGCTGTGGAGTTCAGTCACATTAAAATGCAACAAGATCATTTAAGAGGTAATTAGATTTCCCCTGTTGGTCATCCTCCTTTGACTCGGTGCTCGATGCTCATACCCCATAGTTTATAATGCGTTCTTGTAGTACACTTTAACGGGTCACTGCTCAAGCTCATCTCCGTGTTGTTCGCTCTGCCTCTCAGATGGATTTCTCGCTGCGAAGACAGCGAGATAATACTGCGACACGCACGAGGCGCAGGATGCTAATGTTGTTTGATCTGTTGAAGTGTGTCGTGGAGCTGTATCTCGTCTCCATACAAATTAGCATCCATGCTGGTTAATGTATGTTGCTTTGTCAGTGGCAGGCTTTTATGCATGAATGAAATTCAGACATTAATAAAAAATGTGACATTTTTTTCTCCTTCCTTATCAAAACAATGGAGGTGTAGGAGAGCATACGCCGCGCCCGTCCTCGCAGCGCTCTGATTGCTCTGACACTGATAGAATAATTAGTTTTTTAAGGCCGTAAGTTAGAAAGTGACACCGGTGACAACAGACTCTTTAGAAAGCATCTCATTGTTTTTTCTAACTGTTGCTCTTTCTGACTTTGAGAAACTCTGCTCAGAATAAAAGGGGTTGGTTAGCTTTCTGTAAAGCGTGAGCAGATTTTGACATTTTATAATGCATTATTAATACTTGAGTTTGGTCCCAAGGTCAAAGGAGATACTTGCTGTCATTTTTACATTAAGAAGTAAAACGAGGAATTAGAACTTTTGAGCTGAGCAGCTCACGGTTCAGCTCTGCAGCCAGACTAATGCATGCTATGCATCCGTTTGGTCACAGTATTCTTAGCAAAGGCATCACAGAGACTATAATGCTGCAAAAGTCCAATTATATTAAATGAAGCTCGTGGTGATGAATGAAGATCATACTGTAATTGGTAAATAGTAGAACAATAATGAATGCTACTAAGCTGCTATGGAGGCACACTGAACAGCCTCAACAGTGAAAAACATTTCTAATCATTACTGTAAAATGAGTATTGCAGTCAGATGTTATGATACTAATATATTTGTTAAGGAGGTATAGAGTGAGCCTGCGCTCTCTCTCCACTCTGTACGATATCTCATAAAGGCAAAAGCTGCAAAGCATCCTTCTCATGAAGAAAGCTGTGGAGGTGACTAAGAATAATGAGTCAGGCAGTGCTGTTCCCAGCCAGTCCAACGCCCATGCGTTCCCTCTTGCTCAGGTTTTTGTTTTTAATCATCTGATGCTGACACTTTCAGTCTGGTTTAAAAATGTATGAACTTTATTAGAGGTCTCTGCTTTTTGAAATCAATACTTTTGCAATTTGGCAAGTCTCAGAGAGGTTGGAAAAACAGGCGCGCCCACGTGCTCTGATTTATTTGGTAAATGCCGTCTTACAACAGTGGACTTTAAACTTGTGGCAGTATGGATTCTAGGGAGATAATGATAATAAATTACACTCATGAATTATTCTTTTTTTATTGGCTCAGGATGTCAGTTCTGATCCATTTGGGCTCGGGATGAATCTTACCGACTTTGGCAAACCCTCGACTTTTCCCGTGAAGTTTGTTCCATTTAGGCATGGCCCCTCGGGGTGAGTTGTAATCACTTTGGTGTTCCTGTGACTTTTAATCTAACACCACCGTAAATCCATCCAATTATTGGCCATACTCACTTTGCTTGGAGATTGCCTGGGGGCTGGAGCTTAACCCAGCTAGTGCTGTGGAGAGACTGGGTTGCCAGTCAATTACATCCATATTAAAACAGTCTCTGTCCAGACGAGCATTTTATCACAGTTTCAGAAACAATCTCCCTCGCTACTAACATGCTCGTAAACATACATCACGTACACCGGGCACCTTGGACACGAAGCAGAGGGTTTGTGCATTCGTAGACTGCGGAGGACCCAGCAGCGGTATAAAGTAAGACCAATGGTTTCTTGGCCTGGATCAATGTTTAGATGCAACAGTTTGCAGAATATTGCTATAAATATCAAGAAAGCATAAAAAAAATAATATTTGTATTGTTATATAAAATATAAATGTAATGGTGACATAATCTACATTTGAAAGGAGCCAGGCGTGGTGGTTCTGGCGCCTGACCTGAATGGCTCCTGGATGCTTCTTAGGTGAGGTGTTTTGGGCGTGTCCTACTGGAGGTCGGACCCGTGATGAAGAGATTATGGCTCTTGGCCAGCTTGGGAACACCTTGGTGTCACCTGGATGAACTGCATGAGGTGACCAGGGAGAGGCAAGTTTGGGCATCTTTCCTCAGACTCGTCTCCACCATCTGAACTCAGATAAGCGGCAGATGGGTGGATGGATGGGTGGATGGACATAATCTACATAAACTCGGTCTGTTACTGAGGATGTAATATTTCCATTTGTCGTACCTTGTTTTTATGTGTCTGTTCCAATACCAAACTATTTTGTTTTTTAATGAGGCAACACGTGGATCGACTTAAACACTCGTCACTGTAAGAATACATCCGCTGTGGGTTTATATCTGCAATCCTTTCATGATGTCCCTGAAGTTTTTGATGAAGCTAAAGAAGTACTAGTACTAATATGTGGACATGTGTATTTTCCTTCCAGTGAGTCCAGTGAATGAAGTTTGGCTCCAGAACAAATGCATGCCAAAAACAAACGAGGATGATGTAAGTTTACTTGCCAACTGGACAGTGATCTGGCATGTGAGAGCGAGCGTGACTACTAAAATTTGTTCTTATCAAACATCATGTTCAAACAGCGCTCTGATCAGCAGCGGAGGCTGAAATACAAAGATAAAATGAACAGCTGTGTGTTTTAATTGTTGGAGTAAGATCAAACACAGTCCATCTCAGACTGACGCGTGCGCCGCTGTGCTTCTGAGACTCGTCAGAAGTTTGTTTTCCCTGAAACACCTCATGAAGAAGTTTCTATAGCGCTTCTGACTTGGCATTCTTGACTTGATAACCACCTCTGGGCTGCAGTTTCTCATTTCAGAGTATTTTATTTTTCAATCTCAGACAGGCTGATATCCTCCTGTTGCATCAAGACGCACGGATTGTTTCAGCAGTCCAAGATTTCATCACAAAGAAAAACTTTTTGACATGAAGAGTTCGGAGCTGCAGCAGAGGAACTTTGCTTTATGTAAATGCGCAGGTGTAAAGTGCGAGCTGGAGCTGAGCTCTCATGCAAGCCTCAAGATAGTAACCTCGGTGGGGCTCAGCATTTTTTTTAGGAAATGGTTGTTGTTATTGACACCAGTGACCTTTCAAGTAAGAGGTGGGGAAGCACCAATCGGCTTATAAAGAGATAAAATGAATATTGAGCAGATGTGAGTTCAGCTGATTGGTGCAGCCCTCCTCGGTTTCTCATGTGGGGAAATGAACTCCCCATCCCTTGTGTTTGTGCTCAGAAACATTGTGTTGTTCAGAACAGGGATGACAGATGAGACTGAGCTGTTCTGTTATGTTGCTTTATAACATGAACTGTTACTGGACTTATATATTGGGTAGCTACCTTCCTGCTCCTGGGAAGGTTCAGCACTATTCCAGGTTTTCCCCATGTGTGGATAACGGCTCTCACCGTGCTTCACTGGACTCCCAAAGCCTTGGAGACGTCTCTGTGGTCCTTTCAGACAGATGATGTCACTGACTTTGTTCCTCAGCTGGTTCTTTAGATCGTGGCGTGATCGTGATGTGCTGCTGGTTGAGATCTTTTTGCCTGCTTTTATGGCCAAGTAGCTCTGGATAGTTTTTTTCTCTTAATAGATACAATGATTATTTAAAACTGCATTTTGTATTTACTTGGATTATCTTTATTTCACATATAAACGGAAGAGGGCATCTTAGCCGTCTGTGTTGTCATATACAGGTGCATGCCCAGCAAATCTGCAAACAGTAACGTCCTTTAAGTATTTCATCAGACGCGTGCATTTGAGGAGTCGTCGGTAACTGACCCACTGGATTTTGTAATTTAGGTATGAGGGGGTTTGTATATAAGCAGAACTTTCTCAAAGCTGTCTCAGTGCAGACTTTAATAAGCTGTAGGGAACATGAAAAATAGACTCTGTTCAACTCTGAATCCTCCAACTGCTGCTTGTGTTTTATTGTTCTTAAGGAAAATCTCATTAAAAAGTGATGTATTTCCTGTTTACAGCCTTTAGTCTGACACCTCTGTCACACCTGAGTTATGCCTAACTGGCAGCTGTCACCACGCCACACAGTGAGACACAGCCCACTTAAATCTGTTAGTAAAGCTCTGATTGTAGTGTCAGACAAACAGCGTTCTTTCTATTAAAGCATCGCAGCAGCGATGTACATACCCTATGTACACTTGATATAAAAACCCTCTCTATAATAAAGGGATCCAGGCAGCTTATAAATCAGCGATTGCCTTTATGTGCTCAATGCTGGGAGAGATGTTAAATCCCTCTCGGGATAGTGAACATTTTCCACCCATCACTTTTGTGATTCATGCAGTATACCAACCAACTCCTCCTCGCCTCCTCTCACTGCTGCTCTCTGTTTTCAGTCCTCTGACTGTGTCAGTACATGAAAATGATGTTTCTCCATGCATCCCATGCATCAGCTGTTACACGTTTTGTTCCAGTGTTATTAAAAAAAAACTCCCTAAAACTAATTAGATCAGATTTTGCCAGCAGGCATAAAATAGTTATTTAGTTCAATTTTATTCCTTTCAATATTGTTTTGTGATTGAAGATTAGTTTTATTCTCAGTTGTTTGATTTCAGGGAACTTTAATTAAATTTTCTTAAGTAAATAATTTGCTTGTGAAACTCTCATGTTGACTAAACTTGATTATTGCATTAGATTGATAGCATGCCAGCATACTGTGTGTTTTCAGCACGTAGATGTTGATGCGTTATATGAGTGCAGAGAACGCTGTGTGTGTTTGCTGTCTTTCCATGTGAAAGAATCAGTTCTCATTAGCTGGATCTGCTGAGTTTATGTTATGGCTAAGATCATCGCTAATGACAAGTGCATTTATGTGTGAGGCTTTAAAGCTCAGGGGCATAGATGGGCTTGGCGGGACTCCCTTGGATCGAGTCCAGCACATCAGCTGTCACTGCTTCAGCTTCCATATATCTCAAGATAAGGTTCTTCCTGACAGGAAAGTGAGATTGTGAACGCTCTCTGGACCCAGGAGCTCTGTATTTTAAGTTTTTAATGTATTTTAATGTATTTTTTTTAATAAAGAAGACAGAGGAAGAAAAGTAAAGGAGGCGTAGGGTCTAAAAAGTATGAAATGATTACTTGACAAAAGAAATTATGTAGTGAGAGATGATGGAAGACGCCCTGCAGCGGAGTGGCGACTTGTCCAGGGTGTACTGCTTTAACATGATTATCTAAGGCTAGCTATGATTGGTTGTAACTCAATGTGATATTAAAATCATTGCTAATTTGCTCTGGCCAAGAAATAAAAAAATAAAAAGGCACTTCTGAGAACTCATTAGAATGTCTGTTAATACTTTAGTTATTGAATGCTGAGAAATACTTTATTTATTCCATACTTGGCAAATTCTTTTATCACATGAGTTGAAATAATTTTGCAGTAATGATCGCAGCGTACAGGTTGGCCAGTCTCAATGAAACTTTGAACAGACACACACAGAGGTGATTAATATCTATATGTTTAAAAAAGAAAACACTTATTTCAAATCCCAGTTATTGTGATTTTCATATTCACCATCCTGTGGATGTGATGCTACTTTCTGTTTTTCGTTTACGTGTCATGTTTTGGACCCAGAGTTCTGAGTTTTTGTGGGTTTATGATTTCTTTTGGCTTTGAGAAAGGATTATGTTCTGTTCTAGCTCTGTGTTAGCCACGACTTTGGGTTTATTAGTTCATTTTTGTGATTCTGTGTCATATTTGAGTCCGTGTCTCAATGTGAATAAGTTCCTTTTTTATTTTGATATGTCCTTTGACTTTCCTTGTTGTTCCTGGTTTGTTCCTGCTGTATGTCCCACCTGTTGTCCCCTGAGTTCTTTACCTTGTGTATATATTGCCTGAGTCTCCTCTTGCCCCTTGTTGTGTCCTCCCTCGATGGTGTGTGCTCCTCGGCTGTTGTCCTCTCGGCTCTGTCCTTCCTCCGTGGTTTGCCCTGGGCTCCTACTGTTTGCATTCCTGACTCCAGTGCTGCTGTTATTTTTGTATTTTTGGAAAAGCTGTTTTTGAGTTCTGTCTCCTGGGGCCATTTCTAACATAGAGGCTGCTCATCCCCTTCATGTACCCAGCCTCTGTGTGGGTTTTCCAGGTCTGCCTTCAGTTCACTGACATATAGCTCCGGCTGAATCGTGTTATACAGCCGTATGGGGTGGCTCTAACTCAGGTGAGAAAGAACATGTTGCTCTCTGTCACATATGAATCTGTGTAAATGTTAGAAAACACTTGGGTGTGGAAAAAAGTGCTTGTGTGAATGTGTGAATAAGGCATGTTGTATAAAGTAGAGTGGAAAACCATTTATATGCAGTTGAGAAGAAGGAAGAGACAGAACCTGAACGAAGGTGACCCTTTGCTATTTAGATGTCTTGGGTTTAAAGCAACCAAAAGGCTTCTTTCATAAAATAAAAACACAGCGTGAAACGGACCAGTTTCTAAGATGAAAACAAGTTTCCACAGCTTATAGTGTGCGCACACTGATGAGCACTGAGACGCATCTTTACTGACGGATATTTCACTGTGATCACAACTTGGCGATCACAAGTTAGTCATGCCCTAAAGTGCTCATCATATCATCGATATCACTGTAAATAGACACACACCACATAGTCAACATCACGCTGTTATGAAGCGGGGAATGTTTGCTGAGGTAATAAATTAAGTGGGAACGAGGACAGTTTACTGATGTAATCCAGCCTGCAGCGGTGGCATGACCGGCAGAGATGGGAACATCGTCAGCACATGTGACGTATCGAACCAAGACACTGAAGACGCTGTAAAGATATGGCACCTAGAAGTTCACACTTTGGTGATAATTCTCAGTGACTGCTACTAACAGTTTGCTTTCCTTGCGTAAATACTAACCATAATATATTAAGAGTAATGTTTATGAGTGTGACTCCCGTCAGGAAAACTGCCTGGTATTCCAGGGAAGAAAGGGCGGAGATGTGGCGGTGTTGGTTGGAGACAGAAAAACTGGAACAACAACAGAAAGGCGGAGACTCGGCAGAACAAAGGTTGAGCTTCCTCTGAGGTTCTGGCTAACGAAAAAGGACTCGGACTCATGATATTGGATTTTATATGTTTCATTTTTCTTGGGAATACCTTTTGATATTTTTTTATCAAGCAGGATGATGTGATATCTGACACCTCTCTATGTTTTATGTGTTACTGTCGATGCGTTGTTTTTGTGCGCACACTAATCTACGAGAGAGCAGAGTGAGAAGGCCAAGGAAAGATGAAGATTATGAAATATGACCGTGAAAGCAAACAACTGTGACAGAAGTCCTAAATTCATTCAGAATTATTTAGGAAACATGCCCTCTGACTGTCAGTGTGAATCCTTTATGTAAATATTTCTGGTGTTTTGCATGTGTTGCAAGGCAGAAGCAGTGTTAACTTGGAAAAAATAAAGTCACAAGACTATCGCGTGATTGCTCTGCATTCCAGTTTAAGGAGGATTAAGCCATGTAGAACGACCCGACACTCTTCAGCCGCCCGCATGAAGAATAGCAGATTTGCTTTGAAGTTAGAACTTGTATTATATTCCATGTTAGTTCAGCAGTTCACCTCACAGAATGAAGGGAGCAGATGGCAGTTACAATATTTAACTCCATTAATTTGACTCACTGAACTACAGGAAACCTCTCCATCATCTTTGTGCTGTCGGTGCCTTTTTTAAAAGGAATTATCTGACAAATAGTATGTGAGCTGTGTGGTAGAGCTTGTTCAAGGCGTTTTTGTTCTGCTTTTGATGAGTAAAGTTTTAATGTTTAATGAGATTGCTAACAGTTTTCCTCTTCTAATAAATTAGACATAGCCATTGTAACATTCACCAACATTTTGAAGCGTCAGAGTTGACACTTTGGCTGCTGCCGTGTGAGGTCGCCTCCTAATCCTAGCAAGCCTGATTAGGCCCCAGTCACACAGACTGACAAACACTGACATCTGTAGTAAAAAATGGGTATTCAACTATCATTTGGCAAGTGGTGCTGGCCGTCGCTATCGTGGATTTGGTCACACAGAGGTATACAGTGCTGTATGGAAAACCTCCTTCCCTTGGTCGCTAGCAGATTGCGTCACCAGTAGACTAGTTTGCATGCAAGACAACGACTTCTCTCGCCAAGCAGCAGCGTGACATAAACTGGAAACAGAGACTGTTCAACTTCAAAATAAGTGTTGCACATTTTGAAATGTGTTGATTGCAGCAGTGAGGCTTTAGCCAGCTGTAGCTTGTAGTTTTGCAGCTGTACGTCAAATTTAAGATACTTGATCATCACCCTGGTAGGAACACTGTTTCCAGATATTGGACAAGTACTTTTCTCTTGTACCGTCCACCAAGAAGGTAAAACAGCTTGTAAGTGAAAAAAGGAAGCTCTGTCTGTGTGTTCTTGGTTTCTGTTACCTGAAGCCAACACTTTAGATTCAGAGTATCCTGTTTTTGAAACTTTGTCTTTTGATGAGTCATAATATGTAACACGTGGAGTGATTTTATCATATGGAACAAAACCAAATTTTAAGTTTGTATCGTTTGTAATTAAATAAAATCACAGAGGAATCCTGTTGTTTGTGCTTTTAAGATGACGAGGCACACGCTGTGTATCACTTCATGAATACGTGTTTGTGTGTGGGTGTTGGACTGTTCACCCATCTGTGCAGTCCAGATTATTCATCATAATCTTAATCCCTCTGTAGATAAGCAAATACTGACCCAGTATCTCACCATCCCACTCTCTCCCTCTGCACCCTCCACGTGCTGCCACACACTACAGTGATGTTGTGGTTGCTACAGCAATCACACCCTCACAGGCAGTATCAAAACACATTCAGGCAACTTAAGAAAAACCAACTACCCTGAGCAATCATCCATTTTCACAGTAGTTTGCCATGAGTTAAATGACGTGTAATTTTCCACTGTACTGCGGACGTGTGGCAAAGTTTGCTCCCGGCCTAAAAGCAATTCGAACTCCAATTTCTACGTGAAGGGAAAAATCACTTTATTTAGTGGCACTGAGATGATTTGGACCAGGAAATGAGCCTTTAAAAGCATCAGGACAGATGGGGAGTGGAGGCAGTGCTTCCTGCTGCTGTGCTTTTTAGATGCTAAACACCTCACACTGGCTTGTAATTTCCTCATCATATGCTTCTGGCCTTCACATTCACCAGATGTCAAAGCAGTATGAGAGATTTTAAAGCCCTGTGTAAGACACTGCTGGTTACTAATATGATCAAAACTCCAAATTAGTTTTTGTGTTTGCATTCTTGCTTTTTGTGGATGCACTGCAGCATCTCGCCAAGACGTTTACCAGCTGTCAACAGAGATGATATTGTTTCCACCTCTGTCTCCTTGTGTGTGTGTTTACCAGCTTGTTTAAACACAGAGATATACATACCTGCCATAGTGCATTGTCAGTACTGCAAGATGCAGTTACAGTCAGGCCTAGAAACCAGTTAGAGACTTTCTGGCAACCTCTGGTTGTCAGTTGGCAAGTGGTTGCTGGAGGCTGCTGAAGTCACAAAGAAGGTCTTAAAGAGGGTGCTGCACCAAAAAGCTCCTTGTGGTTGCTTTGGTCAGTAGCAGATTGCTTCAGTTGCTTGTAGTTTGCAGGTAAGATGCTGATTTATCTGCAAACACTTAACTAACCACCGAGCTGCAGCGAAACCTGAAAAAAATGCAACACAACTGGAAACTGTTCACTTTCAAACAAATGCAAGGATGGTTTTGGAGCAGTGATGGAAACCTCTTTAACCTTCATCCGCTGACAGGAAGCAACATCTCACAACCTCTTGCTGATTGGAGAATACATTTTTCTCCATAACAGCTGATCTCTAGTGCCTAAAGGTGTGTAGTTGAGATTAAACTGGAAGCAGACTTCTAGTTCTCATGTGGTCCCATGTGTTATGGGCCATCATAGCTGGTGTAATCTCAGGGTGCTCTGGAGTTTATCTTGATTTTATGTTTAAGTCATCACTCCTGGTTTGAATTCGCCTCATTGAGTGTAATACTCTTTAATCTTTATATGTAATTACTTTATTTAACAATTTTACTCTCATTGTACAAAGCCAACGAAAATACAGTTTTGCTTTATTTAGCGTGTGAGATTAAAAACAAGACGGTGATTGTGATGGGAAGTATTGAGCTAACATTGTGCGTCAGCAACAGCACAAACCATTGCAAAGTGCAGCCAGTCAAGATGGCGAGCAAAGCAGGGCATGTGTGGTTGCTTAGCAGCTAACAAGTTATAGTCATTACATAGCCTTCCAGAGGTTGCCCGGGTCCGCAGCTTCGCTCTATTAAAGGCACTTATTTGTCTGGCATTGTGATATGAAGCAGAGGTTTCAAGACTTAATTTAACCGGTCCACCGAGCACCGCAGGAAGGTTAAAGAAAATCCAGTCAGTGTGATGAAATAACACAGCCAGCACGCTTTTATCAGGTGGTGTCAGGCTGTCTGCCATGACAGGGATATTAAAAGAAAAAGGGGCTAAATAATTTTTTTGAAACAACTATCTATTCATCAGACATGTTGAGCTCAGCTATCCAACAGCAGATCGTTTCTTTGTGAGTGTTCAAGATCAGATTTGGGGTTACAAGCGTATATATGGTGCAACATCGCCAGTTTAAGCCAAGTTTTCATTATTCATTACACAAGAAATTGTTAGGGAAGCCTAAACAGTTTTTCCATAAAGCTGTAAATAATGCTCAGCATACATGAGGAAGTCATACATCTGTAAAACAGCTCTTCTATAATGAACACAGGGAGAGACAGAGAGAAAGTGTTGGTTACAATGAAATGAAACCATGAATGTAAACAGAAAGTTTTGGTGTTATAAAAAACTTTTATCAGCCAAGAATGGGAAAAAAAGATGATGCAACACAGCAGTAAACTTCCCTCTGTGCCAAGCCTCTTGAAAAGTGTCTCTGACATCCAATTAAAAATGAACATATATTTTTCAAAACACAAGAATTTCTCAGTTTTAACATTTTATATCGTCTCTGTCTGTAAACACAGCTCTAAACATTTTTGTAAAGGGGATTGTGTTTCGCATGTGTTCGTATAAAGTAAAGAAAATGAGGATTAGATTAGTCAACAGCTGATTTCTGTGTGTGTGTGTGTGTGTGTGTGTGTGTGTGTGTGTGTGTGTGTGTGTGTGTGTGTGTGTGTGTGTGTGTTTGCTTATTGGCGCTAATGAGCACTAAGTTGTTGAAGATGTTGTTTGAGGTTGTAACACTTACCTTTAGAGCAGCAGGGACAGATGGCTCCTGACAATTAAAGAGCATTACCACTAATTAGCAGCAAAGATGCGCCGCCTCGATTAGCTGTTCATTCTAACATCAGCCAGCAGAAGAGGCTCTAATGAAAGTCACTTCATTTGTTTGCCTTCACAAACAAATTCCAGTTAATTCTAATGGGTTGTCTTTAGAAAGTGTTAATGTACAATCAGACTTTATTTGGCATTTGTGTAGTTGTTGACTGACAAACAGAATATAAGGCATTTCAGATATAAACAGGCTTTTTTCTGTTAATGAAATGATGAAATGAAGTAAATATCAAAGAGCTCGTTCTGAAGAGACGACTGGATGATCCAATCCGGTACCCGCCCCGCGCGGCTTTGACCTCTATGACTTTCCTGTTCTGACTCCTGAGATGCAGCCGTTTGCAGATAAAAAGTTTGGCAGACAGCACACCTCACATTAGGCTCCCAAGGTTGTTTCACTCGAGTAGTGCCGATGTTGCTTTATATATGAATTTCTCTGCATTTTTTTTCTCCCCCCAGCTTTTAGAGGCAGTCGAGAGACAAATTTGGACTAACACTGTGTCAAGCGGTGCGAGTCAAACACTTAGAAGCCACTCAGCATCCAAGGCAAACCCTCAGGTTGTGTCAGAGGGATGAAATGTTGAGATTCATTTTACGGAAAATATGAATGATGTGCCTGAGCTATCCTTTTTTTCAAATAAAGTCAGGAAGCAGAGACACTCTTATGATCGTTCATCGCTCTGCCCCTGACTAGTGCTCCCAGAGCTAAACCAACACAGGATTACTGTTGCCATAAACATGCAGGACACACACATTCAAGCACACATACTCTCTCTCACACACAACAGTGCAAATCTAATTCCCAGAAGACATTCCAATAGAGAAATAATAACAAAAAAACCCCAGTCTTGGACACACACACTACAATTACTCGCTGAATCTCAAACATGTGTAGTCTGCATGAATAAGCATCCTCCATAAACCACCTGTCTTTACTAATCTAGCCCCAAATACATCACTCGCATTGTGTGTGTAAGTGTGTGCAGACAAACCTAATGTGGTTTGTGATTGGGTAATAAGTGAATCCTCCCAACAGAAAGAGGAAAGTGTGTACGTTTCCTTTTTTGCTTCCATGCATAATTTTGGAGACTTTTCATTGGTCAGAGCGTAATATGCTGACAAGAGGACCATCTGTCTCTGCTGTGCTGCGGACCGCAGACCCCCTGCTCGCATGCACAGGCACAATGTGTCTGATCAGAACTTCCTCCCCTCTAAACGAACAATTCTTCTAAATGTTTTCTGTTCCAGTAAAACTCTCCGGCTGCCTTTTATGTCCCTGTTGTGTTGCAGAAACTGCTCAGTTACTCTTCACATCCGAACAATTCTCCTCAGTGTGGATGCCCTAAGGTTGTTGTCTAGACTATATATAGGCCCACATGAATCACCAACAGTTCTGCAGCACATTTGGTTTTCATCTTTACTCTGCATAGGAATTTTAGTCTCAAGTAAGCAATATTAGCATGAGATCTGTAAGAGAGCATCTAGTGAGTATATGCTGTTATGGAAAAATGATTTATGCAAGTGTAATTGCACACGCACGCACACTTATGCAAAACAGGGCAACAAAACAGATTGTTGTGTTAATAGAAGCTGAATATTGTTAAGCAACCTTGTTTTATAGACATTCAAACAAACATATTCCTGACCTGCCCGAGAGACTCTTCACTTAGTACGACATCATCACTAAGAAGGTTTTTGTTAACTTATCTGAATTTTCATCAGCTTATAGCTGTTTCAGCACCACGGACAGCACCATAAATAGCACAGTGGGTCCAGTGCAAAACCCTGTTTTTGTGTAATACTCAATAATACTGGTGCTCTGATCTCTACATGGAGCCCTGGATGGAGGGGACCTTGTAGTCAGTCATATTTGTACCCAGCGTTTGATCCATAAAAGAACTGCAGAGAACAAAACAACATCAGAGTGTCTTTTCTCAGCAGAGTGGAATCACAAACTAGCTTTTATTTAGACTTTTGTTTTGCTTTTTTTTATCATGTTTCTTTTTTGTTGTTTTGTTTTGTTGTTTTTATTAATCTATCCAGTATCTGAGCTGTTGAAAAATATACTGAAACGTCCAACTTTGGATCAGGATCTGATGATAAATGATCTTTTGTGGTCTACACAAGTTAAAGGTCAGCCATTAGATTTCATTGATCTCAGGTTTATACAGTGGAGTATTATACAATAAAGCAAATAACTTGTTTTGTAGTTTTTAGTAAGTTGGTGCAATGTCAGGACATCAGTCTAAAACTCCCCACTATCAATGGTACATTTAGAAGTTTTCTTTAAAAATATAAATTCATAATCTTAATTGGATAAAAACAAAATGACATAATCAAAAAAGGTTGTTTTTCACTTTTTTCACGTTGCGTAAGCCTTTGTCAAACCATTTGCATTCCTCAGAGCAAAGGGCTTCAGACATTTTCCTAATCCTAACCAAGTCATCCGACCAAACAATATTTGGTGCCTCATCGTCGAGTGAGAGTAAAACAAAAGAAACAAACAAATTGTTTCAGAAGTCGAGTTTTGCTTCGCTCAACAATCCTCTCTTCCTCCTGCAATAAAAAACAATATGTTGTTGGGTATTTGAACTGTCATTGCACCAAAATCTAAAAACTTAAGTGGCAGACACCTGAGATCATCATTTGGAAAGCTAGTAGTTCTTTTTTGCTCTTTTCCGCTAATCCCCAGTTTCTCTAGCATCCTCCCTCCTGTATCGCACTTTAGGGGATTGAGGTTTGCCATCTGCCCAGACCAGGTTGTTCTCTGCTGGGCAGCAGTTGTCTGCTGCTGCTTCTCTAGCTTCAGGGCTCCCTCTCTGGAGAGGGGGCAGAGGAGGTTAATTAGCCATAATAACTACCTCCAGCACAGATGATAAGTTGGGGCTATCCAGGCAGAATTTCACTGCAGGTATGCATAATCAGTTATCTGATTGGTTAAATCCATTTTTATATATAGCATAAAGAATATATACATGTACAACCAAAGAAATGTGCAAAGACAAAGTTTAAACTCTTGATGAAGGATTCTGTTCATTCTTGAACATGATCAGAGCAGCTGCTTATTTTATGATGTTATACACATTGTGCACTGAGCTAATTTATCAAGTAAAAGCCAAAGAGGACATTATCACTCCCACACAATGAAGTGCATGCCAACAAAAGTTATTTTATATGTGAAAGTATTTTTCTGCAAAAGACAGAGGAAGGAAGAGAGCAGAGGAAAAACAAAAGGAGGGCAGATAAAGTACAAATACAAAGAAAAAAGGAAGAAAGAGAAGTTTTATGTCGACACCGAGTTGTAAGAGGTAAGAGAGGAGAATCGAGCCGAGAGTGAAGCCGGCGAGACACGGAGCAGACGGGGTTTATCTTGAAGGCATTACAGCTGATTGATAGAATGAGAGCTTGTCTGGCAATCCAAGGCAGGGTGTCATGTCACTGAAGGGGAACAGAAGACTGGAGAGGGAGGATGAAGAATCCTACTCAAACAGAGGAGGTGTGCATGCCTACCTTTCTTTATCTGTCCAGTAGCCTGTCAGTGCACACAGCCTCCCTCTCCGGCTCGTTTTGGAGGGATTCTAAAAGATGAATGGAAGTAGGGCTGCTAGGAACACTCACAGTTCTCTATTTACTTTGTTATGTATCTTTCCATGGGTCCGACGGGCTACGACAATTTATATTGATGGTAACTGTCACAGCTTTTTACTGCACTCGTGGCTCACAGCACTTTCTGGCTTTCAAATGAAACATCTTTGTGGGATCCCTTCTCACAGCGTTCAGGTGTTATATCAGAGATTATTTTGCCCAGTCTGCCCACCCACAGGTAATCAGGCCACAGCTTGTCCACAGGCATTCACTTTGATCTTGCTGATGGATCACTTCCTGCATGGTCGTGCAATGCCAGAGAGCTCCAAGGCTCTGTATAGAGACTGGCTAGTGAGGATGTTGCAGTCAGGCCCAGATTTTGCATGCCGTCAGTGGCTTTGGCGCCCAGTTTTCTTGCTTTTAGGGATTTAATCTCCATATGGCCTTGATATCTGGCTCTGGAATCCAACAGGACTTCTTCCTTGCTAATTCTGATATCAGTGGTCAATGAAAATATTCTTGCACTACCTATGGCATACACCCCTCAGCTGCTGGTCCCGCCTGGCACCAAAGAATCAACTTAAATATCTGGAGCTGCTCTTCTTTCTTGTCAAAAAGAAAAACATAACACTAAAGAATCAATTTCCTCCCTTTAAAATCTGGCCCTAAAGAAGAAAATAAGTTTCAGGGATTGTTTTCCTTTTCTGGTAAGCGTCTATAAATCAGCTGGATTTGGAGCTTGATCTGTACAAGCTTTCCAGAAATATGCCCAAGTAACGGTTGCAGTTGGTGGATTGCTGTGCATCCTGCTGCTACATCCCCACCATCCCAATCACATGATTAGGACCTTGATCTGGAAAAGCCTTTCAGTCATCTGAGCAAGGAGGCTGGATTCTTGAGGGGGGGAGCAAAAAAAGCAAACACGGCATAAAAAAACTTATCTTTAACTAATAATGTGAGGGCCAGCTAAGGCCTCAGTCACACTACAGTAAATAATAAATAGGATGCAAGGCAACTGCACCGGTCACCTGGTGGTAGGCAACCTGTCTCAGTTCAACTCAGATTGACTCTCAGAGTACCTGGCATGGCTAGATGGCTCAAAGCTGTGAGTGAGCTGTGAGCCGAGCCCCACCTGCTCCACAATAATACTGAAATTTTATTGAAACAGAGCAGAACCAAACTGAACTTAACAGAGTGTCTGATGACAATCCTGATGCAAGGATCATACAGGGACACAGCTTGTTTTCTTTTTACAGTGAGCAGAAGAGGTTCCAGGCTTTTAGTCACATTTCTACACAGAGATCAGCACACATTGAAACCCCCCTGTATGTCTTCTCTCAGCAGTGCGCACACAGAACAACATTCACGTTTCCTTATTTCTTTTAGTTTCCTCAACAGGCACTTTTATCAAATGTCTGTACCTGACTCCGAGCGATTGTGGATCTGATCCAGGTCTCTTGAAATAACAGTTTTAAAGGCAAGGAAATCACGAGTTGATTGCACATGGTTGCAATAATTGTGCTTGCGCAGCAGGCTCCAACTACTGTTTTCCCTGGTGTGCCTGTGGCCTAAGCCACCACCGACAAGAAATAGTTTTGTGTCAGTGTTGGTAATGTGTGGTTCTTCACAGTTAAATGGAGTAAAATGACTCATGATAAGCTCATGATGCACTGAAAAGATATGCGAGACATCCTTATCCTCGCCGGTATGACTTCAGAGTTGGGTTTGCACAGAAACAACACTACAAAAATCACTGAAGCACTTTAACTGTCTTCTGTCATGAAGGAAAACATTCAAGTATCATATTTAATGGAACATTACATTGAAGTCTCCAATTTCATGGTTTCTTGTTTTATTTCATCAAACATTTTAGAATGGCCTGAATGATTGAAAGGGAAATAATTTGGAACGTAAATTGGAGGAGGGGGGCCAATCTTTCCTTTGTCTTTGAATCTTACCAGGTAATGCATGATAAGCAAGTGGTTTACAAAACAGTCAAACACAGCGGTACTCTCTGGCTTATTTGTTCATTCAGGCACAGCTGGGTACAACAGACAGCGAGTCAGGACGTTGTTAAGAACAAACGCTGCGTAAGCGACCACTAGTAGAAGGTAGCAGCAGTGGGTAGATGTCTGCTCCGCAGCGATGCTGATAAAGTGATGACAGCCAGAATGTCACTATCATCCAAAAGCCATTATAGGGAGACGAGTTAATCAGCTCCGACAGAGTGTTTTCAGAGCTGTGTTTCTTCTCTGAGGATGCAGCAGTCACAGCAGGTAAACACCTGCGCAGCGGGATCCCATTTTCCACTTCATTGAAGAGTCCTTTTGTTGTGTAGATGCACGAAAGCATAAAAACTTCATTTTCACAAACCCTGCAGAGTCTTTCAGGTTGGGTAAGGACACCCAGCATCCTCAGCTGTAAGTATAAAAATGGCTGTTGCCTAACCTGATCTCAGATCTTCCTTAGACAACACTGCTCCCCTCACACTGTCTGTGGGGCTGGGGTGATCCAGCTGTAGCTGTCACTCATGTTGTTGTCAGGTTTCAAGTTAAAAATGAACCGCCTTCTTGACAGAATGAGCTGATGGCTCAGCTGATATTTTTCTGCACATCCAAATAGTAAATGTTCTATGGTGCACACCATTTAAACTGTTTTAGCATATCCATAGTTGTTGCACATCTGTAAGCTGCTTTGCAACCCCCTTTTTAACCCCAGCACCACCTTGTTTTCTGACTTAATCGATGACATATCTGTTGTCTGTTTCCTGCTCTGTTCTGTATGCTGCCAAATAAAACTTGGATTGTCTTTGTGACTCAAAGTCAACTCAACAGTTTTCACTGGACACATAAACTTAGCCCTGATGGCTATTATAAGACTTGTTCTTGTCTGTCTTACTATTCCTAATGCACCACCGCTGCATCCTGGCAGAATGTAGAATGCTTTGAAAATGCGCTGCAATTACTTGACCTTAATTTTGTAATGCAATAATTTGTAGATGTAGGATTTTACGAGACAGACGATGAACAAAATGTAATATTCCAACAATTTAGCAACAATTTAACTATAATAATGATAAATGTGGAATTATTTCAGGGGAAATGTCATCGCTAACTGTCTGTAATAACTGGAATTCTGCTGCAACAGTTTCTTTATTGATTTGTAGCTTGGTTTTTTTGAGTAATAGCTGAGTTCTCTGCAGAGCATGTTTTAAAACCCCGGAGCCTCCATCAGGCTGAGCTCATGTAAATGTGAAGCCCTTTCAGAGTCAACAGATGTGGTGAGAGGCAGAAGCTTTATGGGTCAGGGAGGATTACATCTCCCGTTCTCTTCCACTGTCCTCTCATCCCTTCATCTCTTTCTCAGTTTTTCTCTCTCCCACCTTATTTTCCATTCTCTGCTTCTGTTTTTCCCAACATCATCTCTCCACCACCCCCTCCCCCCGCAGTCTTTGGCGTGCTGCCATGTTCATGCCACTGGCAGGTCATGGCTGACAGATGGCTGGATGGTGAGGGCCAAGGCTATAAGACACTGGGCCGCATGAAACAGGACGGGCCCCATACATTATCGAGACTCGAGGGTGTTTCTCATTTTTAACCTTTCGTTGCCCGGGGGCGGACTGAGGGAGAGGGCTGTCGACATTTGAACAAAAACCCTATTTGCTTTGGACGTGCTGTGACATTTTGAGTTCTCGTGTGCTGTTTTGCTTTTCTGAGGGGCTCTTGTCACATTCTGGGAAAGTGAAGTACCTTCCAGAATCAGACGAACTTGTATGCCACACCTCCCCTGCAGTTTGACAAGTGTCTGCTGAAACAGACCCTAATTCAAAATGTCACCATACTTTATAAAAAAGAAAAGACTGTGACTATGAATTGGCCCCAGTTCTGTAACTCTTTTGGATTATATACGATCCCTCTAACTGCAAGAACCCCTCTATTAGCAGGAAATGTCCGCACTTCTATCGACACAAAAACAAGAAGTTCAAGAAGCACAACTAATTTGAGTTTTCACATATTCTTCTCCAATTTAGAAAATCTTGTGCACAAGCTCGACACTCTTCGAGGAAGCCCAATAACATTTAGATTGGGATCTGGTGAAAGTTGCTGCCAGACTCTCTGTCTCTAAGATTAATGGCACCACAGCCTCGAGTCCCCATCTTCACCACTGCTTTGTTCTACAGTAGAGCTTTTATTTCAATGCTTACCTTGCATTGTCGAGCGTATTGGCAAATGCAAATAACACCAAGTCTCGTTATTGTCACGATTGGCTCTTAACTTTGAATCCTCACAGTTTAACTTGCAACCCTAATTATCACACACTGCTCCATGGTCCTGTTCTTGGCTCGGTCTTCCATTAACATTACCCTACCCATCAGCCACTCACAGCTGTAGGAAAAGGGATGCAGTCAGGCAATCACAATCCAGTCCAAACACCAGCTCGAGTCTTTGCCCCCCTCCAACCCAATCTGCTCGCTCCATGTACAACACCAGCAGCTATGTGTCGTTTACATGCACAGCAGCCTCGTTAAACAATGACACAGAAAATAACACAATATCTTAAAAATAGAAAGTTGAATTCGTAGGCAATAACACTCAACCTTTGTCAGTTCATTACTCTTAGGGCGTTTGCTGTTACAGCTGTACTCTGACCGTACTGACTGTGAGCTGTATTCATGAGCTGCGTAATTACCAATTTCCCAGTTGTGAATAGAGTTTGGGTCATACCATCCTGTTACTGTTTCAAGTTAGGAATGAAATTCTTCTGACTCTCTAATACATCTAAATAATCTTAATAATAGTAGGCAAGAACCCCAAACAAAAAATGTGAATGACAAACGTTTATTGATAATTCAGTGACAAGCTAGGCCAGAACCTGTGGTTGAGAGAAGGTCTCACTGAGGATTGGTGGCAGCTCCTGGCAGGAGGCTGACGATGTTGAGATTTGGGGTTTGCTGTTGTCAGGGCTGTGTGTGCAGGCGGATGAAGAGGAGGATCCAAATGCGAGACTTGGACACTGAATTGAAACTCAAACCTTAGCTTTATTGCCGGTGAAAGCAAAACATGAACTGAACAAAGAAAACTAACCACAGAGAACTGAAACACACAGGTATAATCTGATGGTACGACGCGACACTGAGCACAGGAAAACACAGGGCTAATATACACAGGGTGGTAATCAGGGAATGGGCAACAGGAGGGAGACACAGCTGAGAGAAATTGGACTAACGAGACAGGGGAGCAGTAGAACTGAACACACTCACATGAGACACAGACCTTCACAATAAAACAGGAAACAAGAAACCACTAAACAAAGACGCAGACTGAGAGGCAGACAGAATATAACACATGGAACTTGAACTACGCAAAACATGAGACACAACCAAAGAGCAAATCCTAAAACATGAATAAACAGAAACCTATAATTCTCATAATGGTCAACAATGAAAAAGAATCAAAATACAATCCAAAGTACACAATTAAACCAAGACACGAGAAACTCAAAATACTGGGTCAAAACTGACCCAGAACCGTGACAGCTGTATTATCACTGACAGTAAGGAGAAATGGTCCTCAGTGCCTCATTGATGTAGCAACTATTACTGGGAACAGCAATGTAGGCAGATGATGAAATGAGATAAGCAACGTGTTCATTTGGCAGCTTGTACTGAGAAAGTTGATGAAGTTCAGTTAGTAATGAGTAAACATCACTTGCCAACATATAAAAACCGAATAGTGAAGCTGACGAGAGAGAAGCGCAGAAGATTTTTAAAAGGGAGTGTGGAGTGGAGATTTTAAAAAAAAAAAGGGGGCATCCCGGTGCCAGAAATGAGAGCAGGAACATTTTCAAATGGTTTCTGGCTGGAATGGCGTAATTCCTTAAAACAGCATGTAATGTGTTTGAGAAGTGTCAAAAGTTTAAACTAATCACCACGGGGTGCTAAATCCTGCTGATTAAAAAACAAGCAGTAGTGGGTGAATGCTTGAGTAAAAATAAATAAATATGTTTAATCTGAAGGAAAACAGAATATCTCTTGGTACAGAAAACTTCTCCAATGTCCATGTAGAGTTAGTAAAAGTGACAACATTTATTTATTTTCCAACCGTGACTGGGAGATGGAAGAGAAGGTCCCAGCATGTAAATATACTGGCTTTACTGAAAGCTGTGAAGATTGGATTTTAAAATCAAGCTCCAGATCAGGAGGCGAGCTGATGGGACTCCAGATTCTAGCAACCTAGTCTGCTAGACTTGATTGGTTTAAAGATGAGTGAAGAACACTTAAGAGAGTTTATATTGCAACAACTGTCAAGAACCGTAGTTCAGCACACGAGCTGGACCCAGAAGCAGAGACAATACGCCAAGGTGCACGCAAAATAAACTCTATTTCTAACTGAGGGTGATCCCAGAAGGGTCAAAGGAAAACACGCCGAGTAAATGGGAAACAAAGGGACCGGGAAATAAGCAACTCGGGAACGCCGTAAACAGGACCGTGGGAGGCTGCAACAGAAAGGGGAAGAGAGTTACTGGGGAGCGGGGAAATAACAGCATACGCGGGGTAGAGTTATTAATCTTACGATCAGGGCTGGGCCGTGGGAATCGGAGAGAGGGGTGAGGGTCCGCGGGAGAGCTCCAGGGAAACAGAGGAGATGATGACCGGTGGTGATCCGAACTCCAGGCGGGCAGGAGGACAGGCAGGTGAAGGCTCAAAACACGCCGAACGGTTACCTGAGCACACAATGAAAGGATTAGCGTTGTTCAGAGCAATCAGAATTTCACAACCACCTTCACGTGGGGGCCAAGTTACCGCTGAAAGGTGACTAACGGACTGGCGTGGAGCAGCTGGCTGAGCGGGGTTAAATAGTCCACCCGATGATCGCCTGGAATGGGATGCAGGTGTGGAGTCGACAACCACACCCGTGGGCGTGGGCATCCCATCAGCTCCTCGGACACCGGGCCGCAGACCATGACAACAATTTCTTACAGAAACCGTAAGACAGTGCACACCTTGGACCATCTGTCATCCCATCCATGGCAATACATGTATGCAACTTTTGGTTGCCATGTTTAATTAAGATTAAACGCAGTCCAGCAGAATACTCAGTTTTGGAGATGGCTGAAGATTTGGCAACCTGGTGCCAGATGTGGAAGCAGACACAACTGAGAAGGAGAACAGAAAAAGTCCATCCAGCAACCCACAGCTTGAAATGGGAGATTAATTATGTTGAAAAAAATTAAAATGAAGAGAAATGTATCTGGCAACCTGATGCCAGACATGGGAATAATATTTAACCAGTAGAAGTGAGAAAGGATTCTGGCAACAAAGTGTTTTGAATGTGACTGGAACAGTGTTTAAAGTGAATCTGGCATCGCAGGGCCAGTACTGGGAACCGAATGTTGAAAAAATAGGATAGAGAAAGTGAAAACTGGCAAAGAAGATGTAGTTGAAGAAGTACCATGTGTGTTCTTAGCAGAAATTATGGAAGTTGGAGGCTCTATCGGATGGGCAGGTGGATTGGATCGTGAGGGATCTTGCCTAGTGATCTTTGGGAGGCTAAATTAGTTCTTTTTAAGCTCATCACTCTCTCTTTGAGGGATGTTTGCAGACTGGCTGCAACAACATGGGGAGACCCAGTTAGTAGTGGTGACTTGAGTTGAGGAACCTATTTCTGAATCTCAGGTGAAGAAGCAGGAGGGAGCTTGAAATCTTGATTGGAGTATAGAGAAAGTTTGGCTAGCAGATATAACTGAATGGGTTGTTGGACTGTGGGATAATTTGGCTGGTTCCCATCCTGCCGTGGTGTGTCAGATGTTGGCAGGAAATCCATCAGGTCCTTAATTTAGTCTGAGTGCTCCGTGTGTGCCGCTGAGTCTTTGTCCTGGTGCTTGGAGTCGATCAGATTGTGTGGTCTGGTCCATTTTCCTGCTGTGGGAGGCTGCTGCCACATTAATGTTGTGGCTAGTCTATGTGTGATTTTTAACTTGTTGTTACTGTTGTCTTCTGGTGTTCTGATTGGTCAGGTATCATACTACTTTTAGTAAATACAGCTGTCTCCCATCAGAAAGCTGGATTCAGCAGCCCAGATTCTTACTACAAGCTAGCAGTCCTCCTCTGTGGATAAGCAATGATACATGCTTTTAATTGATGGGAAATGAGAATCCCACTACCACCTTCTTGACACTTTGAACAAATTTCCTGATCTTACAGGCAATTATAATTTTCAGTTTAATGAATCCTGGACATGAGGAGCATTAGGCGGTAGCTGCTGGAAATGTGCTGATGGTGCCAGGACTGGGATCATAAATATACCAGCAGGCCTGTCAGGACTGCTGGGAGAGCGAAGTCGTGTTTGAGTTTACAGATGTAGAAGGTTTGGATGTCCCCCGCCTCATTTGCCATGATGTGCAGCATCACGGAGCCTGTAATGCAATCCCTTACACACACACACACACACACACACACACACACACACACACACACACACACACACACACACACACACACTGTTCTGTACATCACTTGCTATGAGAGTTACACTTGTTAATTAAGTCCGGGAGATGCAGGGGGGGCTGCTTGTCAGTGCCAGCCAATTCATAACGCTGTGTGAGTGTGAAGCTCTGCAGATGGTGGGAAGCAAAAGAGATAACAGTACAGTATGTTTCCATGCCACAGTTAGATATGGACGTGAGCCAGGCTTTTTTTTAAGCAGGTTTCTCTTAATTGGAGTCTAAGCTTAGCAAGTTTGTCTCCTGATCCAGGTTCCATAAGTAATTGTTGTTGTAAGAAGCAACGTTTTTGTGGATGTTAACTGGAAGCTCCTGATAGCAACTGAAGTACACACAACCGGCATTTATAGATTTATTTGTGTGTGTGTGTGTGTGTGTGTGTGTGTGTGTGTGTGTGTGTGTGTGTGTGTGTGTGTGTGTGTGTGTGTGTGTGTGTGTGTGTGTGTTATGTCAAGCTGGGTGTTTTCAACCCATGTTAATAACCGTCCAAGGGCTAAGTACGTCACAGCAGCTAACACTGCCCTGTTGTAGAAAGACAAACCAAGCTTTTTTTTCATAGTTTTTTCTATCAGTACTTTTAGTGGCTCCATATTGTAGTGGCTTACAAGGTTGTTGGTTTGATTCCAGCTGGAGACACAAGTCCCTTTGGGTAGCATCAGGAAATGCATCCATTGTGAAACTACTAAAACATGCAAAGCTTCCTGCACGCCTTAATTTAATGCTTTTAAAAAATATATTATTGTGTTGTTCATACACATTACAAACACATTCTGTTTTAGTGAGTTTGGACCCTGAGCAATATTAACAAGTACACATGTCACTTCAGCATTTTGTTTTCATTCATTCACCTTTATTTTGAAATTTTGAGCCATCCCCGGCCTTTCCCGTGTCCTGTTTTCTCTCGTGTCTCACTCGCTGGCCACGTTCATGCTGTGGCAGTCTTCAGTTTCATTCAGCTGCTCCCCCAGAGACGATCTTGTTCTGCAGTCAAATGGATTCAAACTGCAGCGGCTGGTCTGCAGCTGGCAACAGCAGTTAATCCTCTGTGGGGATCTGCTATAAACTGGACTGTCACTCTAACTGGACGCTGCAGCAGATGTACAGCTGGTTCATACGCTGCTATGCTTTTACCAAGACTGCAACGCAAAAAAGGGACTACCAAACTACATCTGACTGTGGGACTCGCTGAAGAAACTACTAACTTGGCTGAACCCCTTCCAGTGCAACAAGCAGATTTTAAAGGAGATCTGATTTTGACCTCGTGATATTTTTAGTAACTTACTTGGTGTATTTGGGAGGTCACAGATATGCTGATTCTGTGTCTTTAAAATGGTCAGTATTTGTATAGCGCTTTACTAGTCCCTAAGGACCCCAAAGCGCTTTACACATCCAGTCATGCACCCATTCACACACTGGTGATGGCAAGCTCCATTGTAGCCACAGCCACCCTGGGGTGCACTGACAGAGGCGAGGTTGCTGGACACTGGCGCCACCGGGCCCTCTGACCACCACCAGTAGGCAACGGGACACAACGACCGAGACTATTAGAGCCAGGGCTTGAACCGGCAACCTTCCAATTACAAGGCAAACTCCCAACTCTTGAGCCACGATCGCCCCTTTTTACATAAAGTTTTTACAGTACATTATTTGCTTGAGGTGAATACAACATTGTAAAAAATCTATGCAAAGACTCCTGTTGGTCTGTTTTAATAGCCAAAATTCACAGTGAGTCAACATGCATCCATAGAACCAAAGAGAATCTCCTCCTAACCTTCACCAAGTGTGTGAATTTAACCCACAAGTTGCTTTCACAGTCTGTAACATGTAACTATAATGCAGTGCAGTGTTAGATGTGGTTTGTAAGAGAGGAGATTGGAGCAGAACGCCAGTGATTGGAATTCAATTTTCTAGAATCATGTCTCTTCAGGATCCTCCCGCAGTCTCAAACTCTGAATCATTAATTCAGTTCTCACATCTGAAAATCTCTGTTTGTATTTCAGCAACAGTTTTTCAGTAGTTGTGGCCCAAAGCATGTGGCCTGCCTGCTCCTAAACACACTGACCCGTCCCAGGTGAGACCTCTCTCCCCCCGGTGATGAGCAGTAAATGTGTCCCAGCACCACAAATGAATAATATATGAATCCCTCTGGAACGTCTGAGGAGGCTGCCTGATTAAACGAGTCTCTGAGTGTACTGTGCGTGCACGTCTGTGTGTGTGTGTGTGTGTGTGTGTGTGTGTGTGTGTGTGTGTGTGTGTGTGTGTGTGCGTGCACGGTGTGTATTGACTAACCAGTCACATCTTTCCTTGCTGCTATCGGTGCAGCTGAGGTCATCTGTGTCTGTGCTCCCCCCAGGTCAGCACATTATCTAAATGATTTAATATCACTGCAGCCGCTACGACCCTCTCCTGTCATTGTGCAGTGGAGCAGGCAGACTAAGCACTCTAGGATGAATTCTGAATACTTAATCGTATTTTTTATTGCTTTTGTAACAAAGTTTTGTATTACACAGATCATGAACTTTTCCTCTGTGCTATATATGTAGCTTTGCCTTTATAATAGAGACAAAACTATGTTGTAATAATACTGTAACAACATCTGGTCATGATATTGTTAAATTCTTCATGTTAGCGTCAAACTTTGAGTGATTCGCTTGTTGCCCATCGCTTTGTAGCTGACAGTTGGTCACTTGCAGGCCTTCCAGGCTCTGGTTGCCTTAGTAAACCACTGCTGCATCAGGCACTAGCCACCAGCTGTCAGTCCTGTCTGGATTCCCTTTAACCCGGAGACTGCTAACTTTGTGTCACCAGCAGTTATTTTAGTTAAGGGAAAGAAAATGAAATATTGCAAATAAAATAAGGCCTTCTGTCACTTCCTGTGTGGATGTCTTTGCACCATTAACTACCAAAGGTATGAGAAAAATCAAAGGAGAAGCTGCCAGGAAGCCATTATCCTCCAGTGCTGTCCGACCACCACTGAACTGGGCACATGAGCTGAAACGTCGAGACTGGGTCAAGAAATATTAGAAGATGGTCTTTTCAAAGGTTTTATACAGTGATGAAATGAGAGTGACACTTGGTACACCAGACGGATGGGCTCGTGGCTGGATGAGTGACGGGCACAGAGCTCCAATCTGATATCAGCCAGGTGGAGGCGGTGCATGGGCATGGATGGTGTTAATAAAGATGAACTAGCTGGAACGTTATGGGTTGAAGATGGACTGAAAACCAGCTCCCAGAGACACACCTTAGAAGTACTCCACTGCATGAGTAGCGCCTAAAGGACTTAAAGATGAAAGAATAATGGCATGCCCCCACCCCCCCTCCTCATCTGTCGTACTTTCTGAAACAGGTAAATCACAGTGAAGGAAAATGGTAGACTTCTCTGTAAGTTTAGAGTAGGTTGGAGGTAGGTTACATCACACACAACTCGAGTAACTTGGCAATCAATATAATGTGATGAACACAGTAAAAGGTGGAAATGCATTAACATTAGCTTTGATAATGGGACCGGCTCATGTTGATGCTTTCCTGTTAATTCTTTAGTCCATCGCTGCTGTGATGGACATGATATACATGAGAGTCACAGGAGGATGAGAGAGTGTCTGGGTTTCTTTCTTCTTTTATGCTTTAAGGAACAAAGTTTGCGAGTGTGTTCCAGACTGGAGGGAATAACTGTGACGCTCTCAGTCTTCCCTTCCCTCTTCTTTTAATTCATTATATTCAGCTTTGTATTGATTCACCGTCACAGAGGAGCACCTGGGGAAAACTTGTTTGCTGCTGGCTTCCCAGGATTCTGCAAACTCAGGTTTATGATTAAATATACAGTGAAACAGGGACTGTAGCTGTTTAAATACTGAAAGATTAATTACGGGCTCAGCCAGAACAACATTTCCTGCCTACAGATATGTGCTTTGCTGCTCTGGCTGCGGCGTCCATCCAGGGAACAGCGCTGTAGTGCACAGAGAGTCTTTTAACACAGAGTTCATTTATTTTGTACGCTTCTTTTCTTCCACCTGGTTGGAACTCTGGTATAAATCTGCAGATTAGAGAATAATGATCTGGCAACGTGGGTGTGCCTGTTTGTGAACCTCCGTTTGTTTAAACGGTCAGTAGGGGGCGACTGGTTGTATAGAAGCCTTTGGCTCATTTGGTACCTCAGTAATTACTTTCCCAGTGACCTTATAGACTCACTGCGTTCAATATTAATGAATCTGGCGTGTATGCTTTTGGGTGGTCACTACCATATGAGTGTCCTGCAGATGCTAGTGGAGAACACGATAAGGATGTAAGGCTTCACCTCAGTTCAAGGACATCCGCTGCAAAAAGATAATTAAATGCTTCTTTTTCTTTTGGCGTCTCCCTTTAGGGGTCGCCACAGTGGATCATCTTCCTCCATCTCACCCTATGCCTAACATCCTCCTCTGTCACACCAGCTCTCATCATGTCCTCCTCTGAGGTCTTCCTCTTTTCCTCCTGCCTGGCAGCTCCATCTTCATCATCCTCTGTCCAATATATCCACCCTTCCTTGTCTCCACATGTCCAAACCATCTCAGCCTCTCTGACTCTGTGCTGTCCCTCTGATGGACTCATTTCTAATCCTGTCTATCCTGCTCTCCCCTCAACAAAGATCTTATTATCCTCAGCTTTGCCACAGTATGGAAAGTTTGGTCTTTATGGTCCACAAGATTTTAAGCCGGATGCCCTTCCTGATGCAACCATCCATCCTCAGGACTGGCTCGAAGGGTACAGCGGCTCATAGCGCCCCTGTGGAGGGTTAATTTATATAAGTGAATGTTTGTTAACTTAGTGGATAACCTTAACAGGGTAACTGTTATTAATGCCAAACACAGATTTACACATATTCAGAGGCAAGGCAGGGCTTGTGTAGTGTAGTTTTAAATGAATCTCGTATTTTTTGAAGCATTGTCTGTGAAATAGTAATGCATTCATAGTGAATTCAATAAGGACACCACGTCTTGCAGCTCTGACTTCGAGAGTGAAGCCGGTCTGCTGCTTTCTGGCTGTTTCCACCAAGGACACTGCGATGCCCCAAGTGTCCCCCAAAGCAAGCCCACCACCATCACAAACCCACAGCTCCCTCCCTCCTCCTGTCTCACACACACAATCACAAACACAACAAACTCATGCTCACAGAGCAGAGAACCGGTCCACTGACCCGCAGTAGCTGTCAGATATTCCTTGCTGTCTCTCATGCAGATGAATCAGACCGCGAGAGAATGAGGAAGGACAGGGACAAGTGACAAGACTATCTGAGTAGACAAGACTTTGTGTTTTTCTTTTTAGAACAAAAACTGCTGTGGGTACGAAGGGGAAAATGTAGGATGATTGTAAAATATGATAATGTTTAAACAGCTTCTATCCCAGATCACAGCAAAGAGACAAACCAGCACATGAAGAAGAGCCTGGAGGATGAACTGTGGGAAGGAAGACATGGTAAGAACAGCCCTGTTCAGTCACAGAAGTAATGAAATGTGCACCGTAATGAGGAGGTTTTATTTTCTGAGGGCCAGTAGCAGTCACCTTGTCATTGTGCATTATAGTGGTGCCCAACATTACCCTTTTAGCAACCACTTACAGCACCGAGGGACACAGCGCAAGCAAACAGAATGTCCTTCAGACTCCGTCATGCATTCAGCTCTAAGAAATAACACCATGATTCAGCACCAGCCAAACGAGACATGTCTAAGCGTGTGTTACAACTGAATGTAACAATGACTCCAAATGGACAAACTGGAGTTTCATATTTCTGCGTTTTTGAACAGCTTCTTCAGGACTTGTTTGGATGCCCCGGCAGCTAATGTCACAGCTTGCGTGTGAAAGAAAACTGAAGCAGCTGCCGTCAGGACCACATGAGAAAAATCACTCCAAACAGAAGATGTCAAGTGATATTCACGTCGCAGCAGGCACGCATCGTTTTGATGTTACAATGCCCTCAACCCACTGTGGCATTTTCTCTGAAAGACACAAAAACAAGGCACCGCAAATGTCAGAGGGTCACAGAGTGCTCTTTGACCTTTATCCAACTTTGTCTGCAAACACTAAGACATGCAAGAACATTTCCTCTTTCACTTATCTTGACCTGCAGCAGGAAGTCACACGTAGACCTGATCCTGGAAGAAACGCCTAATGAAAGCAGAACACTCACAGGAACACGGTCTTTTTATCTGGTCTGAGCTTCCAAGTCTGCAGATGCATTCTGTTTCTCTGCTAAGAGTCTATCAAAACTGAATTCATTATAAATGCGCTCACTAAATGCACGTCTGGAGCCGTGCATCAAATCTATTTCACTTTAACGTAAATCTGAGTGACTAAGGCCAGGTTAAGAGTCAAAGTCTAAGCTCTGGTTCTCTGAAATAATAAAGTGCACTCTACTTTTATTGTTATTTATGCATGCATTAAAATATTACTAACATTGAAATAATGTCCTACTTTTTAAGTACTTTTTAGTGCCAATATAGGTCAACAGTTTCCCCAAGGCCCTTTTATATTGTAAGATAAAGACCCAACAATCGCCTGACCCGCAGGGCAAAAACAACATGAAAGTATGATTTACACTTATAATAATATTTTTTTGTTTTAACGGCAGCGCATACCTGAGGTTGACCCAAGCTGGCAACAGTTCATGGTGCATTAGTCACTGCTGTTCACTGCAAGCAGCACATCACGATTCCAAGTAGGCGCTGCTGTAAATGACAGAGTTGGAAATGAACGTTTTGCTGTGTGTGACAGAGTAAGGAACCATTACTGCTGTAATGCTGGAATCATAAAATGGTTTCAATAGTTTGTGCTTTTCGAAACTCACTCATCGTACTTTGACTAATATGTTAAAAGCCAGAATCCAGTCAGAAAACCAGATATTAATGCACTTGAAGTAATAACCGAACCCTGCGTATCGTCCGGCCCCCTATAATTTTAATATAGTTTGTACCAATGGGAAATGAGTGACGTGCCTTTTATTAGCTTCCATGAATCATTCCGTATACTACCTTTAATTTATGTGCTGGTGCTTGTGTGGCAGCAGAAATAAAAGTGTGTGTGACTCTCGTTGGCACCTTATCAGTGAGATTAGCTTGACTGTGAAACACTGTGATGGATATTAGCGCTCAGTGCTGAACATACAAAGCTCTTCAGCTCACACAGAGAGCTCCACTCAGCATTAGTGTGATTGATCTGCAGAGTCAAAGGAGAAGTATTTTCATTTAGCTCCAAATGGCATGCATGTTTGGGGGAGGGATATTAATCTCATAGAGTCCGACTCCTGATTGTGCATTGTGCCTACCCGAGAAGCGAGCGTATGAGCTTATTTCATCCAAAGAAGGCTGAAATGCTGCCAGTTGGTTGCTGGTCGCACTAAATGCTCGCAAATCAATGAAACAGCTCTTGGACACATTTCTAACAAAATCACAGAGCCTTTAAAACAGTTCGTCTGGGTTCTTATGTGGTTTTGTTAAACACCCAGATGAGAATTTTTGCTCTCACCCTGGAGCTGTAACTTATTTGACTAAATTAGTACTCTTATGATGTGCAAATCAACCAGGAATAAGCCCATTGTGGGCTTAATAAACCAGGACATGTGGTGTAGCCTAGTGCTTAAAGCTGAAATTAATTTGGCAGATTCTGAGGACAACAGGGCAACTTAAGTGCTGCTTTGGCTTCAGTGTCAATAATGTGCAGAGGTATTCTGAACTAGTGGCAGCTGCTGGAGTGGAGGGAATACCTCTCTAATAAAGGAAGGAAATGCTCTTCGTGTCCATCTTTCTCCAAGCTTGGCACATATACTGCTGCTGACACAAGTGCACCAAGGCTGTTTGGAGGCAATCACTGTGGTAAACCTATTACTTTTGTTGCTAGGCATCGTATTCAAAAGGGTGATTTGGGTCGCCCTTCTCTCTGGGTGCTCTTAGGGCTGGGATATGCTGGTTGACGTATACTAGATGTCCGTGGTGGCTTTGGACACTGATGCAGACTTTCTATGTTCTTCTTTTCTTTCTGTGTAACAGTATTTAAGCTTTTAGACTGGTAACAGAGACATTATATAAGAAGGGTCATGCCAGTCAGAGAATCCTGAATCTAAGGGACAGTTCTGCTAATGGTGATGGGTGTCCTGTTCCTGCTCAGAGAGCCAATCAGCAGCTGAAACAGATTATCCAAACATGCTAAACTGATGAAATCACCCAGCAGAGATTCATACCTGTTTATGCTTTACGGAGACCGAAGCATGATCACATAATTATTGCAAGTATAAGCAATGAACTTGTGATCTTGTTACTTCTTGAAATGGATGCAATGAAATAATAATATGAAATCTGTTTGTGGCGACTCACTTTGATAAATCTGCAAAAATTGCAAATCTTCTTCAGTCTGTTGCAAATCTGTTACCGTCTACATACACAGAAAGTCACGTTAAACAAAAATGCACTTGCTCACATTCAGAGTCCAACCAGAGCCTTATATGTTTGCAGTCAGTCTGAGTCTGGCTGCAAGTGTTTGGAGACAGGTTTCCTTTGTAGTGGAAATTTATCACCATAGATTGAGGATGTTGCATATTCAAACTCCGGGCAGTTAGTTGGTTGCAATCGGATTCTGATGGCAAACAATCCCAAGAAGACAAACACAATGACTGTGCAACCACAGTGGAGTCCTGTTTTTACTGAAGTGGGACCGAGCTATTAGCTGTGTGGTAACAGTGAAAGAACAAAGTTTATGAGGGAGATGTACAGTGCAACTACCAGGGACAAAGAAGCTTATTCAAACCTTATTTGGAGACACAGTTATAATCATTTTAACCATATTTTACTGGTGAGTCCATACATGTGTACTGGTGACCACAGGAATAAAAGCTAATTTACATAATGCTTTAAAATCAACAAGACGATATCATTTTTAGAGGGCTGCCGAGCTGCCGAGAAGGATTTTGGATATGCTTCATGCTGCAGGAGTAAAACTAACCACTGTTTCAATAAACAGAGGTTTCCAACACTTAAACAATTAAATACCTGTTGCTATAGGCTGCACACTTCCCATTGGACACCATATCTGCTGGCTTCATATCTCCGTTAAGCTTGATTGCTTTAAGATATTTAACAGAGAGACTGCATAGAAATAACTTTTCTTTAACCTCTTAATATCCATTAGGCTGCCAGTGACCTGTTACTGCTGGGTTTTAGTTATTTGGAATAGCAAAGGGGAAACCAGCTGAACTGCAATGCTAAAATAGGGGGAGCTGAACTGACAGGTAACATTTTGTAGTCTCTGAAACGGTGTCTGTTTAGCATGTGGCTAAATTAAACCTAATCCGAAGACGAGTGCATTGTCATGTTTGGGTTTCAGGAAGGACAGTTAATTGCTTTGTGTATGTAGGAATCTGCTCTTGTGTTTTTGGCACAGAGGCTTTGTCACAGCGTGTGAGATTGTTGCACAAATTCAATATAAATATATACACTGGCAGAGTAAGTACACAGCTGAGGGTTAAACCCAATTATGTCCCCATTTGTTTTGTCACAGGGACTAGTCACAAGTACATAATTGCATCTAATCTAAGCATCATCGTGGCATAAAACGTGATACGCCAAGGCCTCCAGCCATCGCTGACAAGACCAGACGCTCAAAGACCACAAAGGGACTCTTCAAAACCCATTTTCTCTTTATTACACGATGGTCACAAAACTAATCAGCAGGAGTCTAAAAGCGGAAATATACCCAAATTCAAATGAAAATCAACCCATGAAACTGTTTGGTTTATGGTGCAGAGTGTGGACTCCAGATGGTAATTCATTTCTGGGCCACATCGGCAGCTGTCTGTGGGCAACATTTGGTTTTGCCTGACAGCGGTGATTCACTGTGAGCGTGGCTGCCTTGACTCAGCCAGATGCCAGGTTTGCTGTGACATTTGGCCCACGTCTAACCCAGAAAGCACTCGCTCTATGTCAAGCCTCTGCAGCTCGCATTGACTTTAGGCCTGCGTCTACACAGCTGCCCGCAGTGCCAAACCTGAGCATCAGGGTTAGGCCCAGATGTGTGCTACGTCTGGGATTTCCCTTTGGCTCAAATTTTTAACTTTACTTCCTCCTGTAGTCACCGTGACACCATCGATCCTACAAGATTTTAATGAAGAGGCTGAACGATGGTGTGCTTCAGCATACGGTTCTCCCAGTTTATTAATGTAAGCTATTTTTTTCTCGTTGGCTCCAAAGTCTGTGATACGATTTCTGGGTACTTTTACTGAATGTTGAATTCAAGTCTCCACTAATTGTTTTTGTTTTGTTTTTAACATTTTTCAGATTTGTTGCTGGAAGGATTTGAATGCCTTCAGTCTCAAACCTCGTTATAACTGGTTGTTGTCTTATGAATAAGCATATCTTTCTCCTTGGACTTACTGGTGTCACGGTCAGCTCTGACAGTGTGAATGATTTCAGGGGCTCGGGTTGTGACGGTGAAACGGCTCCTCCGATTCCACCACCTGGCTTTTGTAGCTGTTTGCCTTTGAGTTTTGTCACTTTCTCCAGGCTACAATTACCTCTGTAATCTGTATGAACCTCTCCTGTTTGTCTGGGTAAATGAGCTAAACCTCAGTCTGATTTGAATATCTGTATTTCAAGCAACAGTTTAACTCTTTACTGTACAGAGAACACAAAAGGTGCAGTTTGTCTGACATGTTTTAAATTCTCTCCTCTTCCTCTCTCTGTTCGCACCTCCTCTTCTTTCCTCCTTACAACAAACCTGCTGTTCTGCTGCTGTGTGCTAATTGGCTTCCCGAAGCGCCAGTAACAGAGTTTTTTCTCTCTCAGTGTCTCCAGGGTCTCTTCTTTTAGAGAACATGCATGCCCTTTGTCAGGAATAGAAATATTGTCCTGCTATTAGTTGCTGCTATTTTTATAATCATCATTAACATTTCAGTGTTAATAGTGATGTTGCTTTCCTGGATGCATTCAGATGTTCAAACATATTGGTATCATATTAGTTTTTATTACAGGTCCAAAGAAGAACCATTTTAAATGGTTCTGTTGAATCTATAATTTAAATGTTATTAATGCTTTTATGATCTCTGTGTAGAGGGCAGAGACAGGAAAATACTCTCTGTGCTAAAATGAGACAGGAAACGAAACGCGTCTGCAGAGCATGTTTTGCAGAAGTGAAACCAAAAGCAGAGCGAGTGCAAGCCGAAGAGCCAAAGAGTTAGTATGCATTTATCTTTGATTTAAGCTTTTAGTAGAGGCTTTTGATCAAAACATTAATTCAGTAGAGTACACCTATAGGGATCACTGATAGGGGAAAGTTCAAGTTGCTTAAGTTAAGGTCAACTAAGGTTCAGAAAAGCAGATGCAGTACAGACAGACAAATAGTGAGAGGTCATGACACGTACGCAGTACACAACATGCACGCGCCTCGCGCGCGTGTACGCACTCACACACACACCATAACAGGTCTATTTTGGTAGGGCAGAAATGCAGAAGTGTGCCAAGTACTTAGAGGAAGTGCAACTGATGTTCCGGGAGATAAGCGACAGCGAGAATGGAGACAGGAAGCATCAGCCGTCGACACGAAGATGATGTTCTATGTTAAAAGTCATTGTGGTTTTGGTGTGACGTAAATCTGCCTAGTAACAGAAAAAGGGGCTGTACAATTCTTAACCCCATAAAACAGTTGTCTGAATATGAGAAAGACAGTTCAACACTGATTGGGTTGTTGAACTCACACATGTGTTCATTAAAATGCCGTCTAAATTGCACACGCCTGGATCTGTGGTTTTATGGATTCTTCTCTCAACATTGAACCCTAACATTTGGGGCTCTCGTTCGGTGAGAGAGAGGGAATGTTGGGGTTTTGGTGAGATCCGGGGTCCGTGGTAATTGGACGGGCAGACGGTAATCAGTGGTGAAAGTGAGCAGGCATTCCCGGGGCATTTAAAGGTAAGACACTGCCTGTTGAAATATATTTCAAAAGGTGTCACATTGGGCATGTCAAATTAAAGTCTACTCACTGGAATTACTGGTAAATGTCTGTTTTTAATTTTGGCGAAATTTTGATGAAGTTTACCGGTTGAAGTAATGATAAGGAAGTATAAGTGACAGTACTGAGTAATGAGAATAAAGGAATGAAAAGAGAATTAAAGCAGTTGGACTGCAAGTGAACTTTAGAATGATAGGAATTTGGTCATTGTGTGGGTTCAAGTCCCATTGGTTATGCAACCCTTAAGAACTTTCTCGGAGGTGACGCTCCCTGCTGGATAGAGAATCTATCCTTCACCTAGCGGCGACTAGGGATAGTTTCGGGCAACATTCGAGGAGGACTCGGGAATCTCCAAAACTGTTGAGGGTTGTCCTTAATCTTAATCCTGTTTTGGGTGTAGATTGTTGTTTCAAATTATTCTAAATTACTTTAGGACGAGGAGTCTGGGACCCTTAAGAAGCGCATAGCCCGGACGTTGCGATCCCTCCTCGATGCGGACGCCATTGTTGACCTACCGGCGAGTAGGGTTAGCTCGGTTTGGCTTGACCGTGGGGTACAGGGCATCCTGAGATAAGCTAGGGGTTCAAGTCCCTATTCTTGCGCTTTTTGGCTCTACGATAAATTTGGTTAGGGCATTAGCAATCGGGCCACCGTCAGGGACGGAATACTGGCTAAAATTGGTCGCAAAAAAGTCAGGGACTTTTATCGGTCGGACCGTTATGGATAAATTTGTCGAAATTTATAGGATTTAAGAGGCCTAAAAAATCTGTGCAGTTGTAATTTAAGACGTCTGTAATATAAAATATGAGATCTATGAGTAGGATCAGTCTCTGTGTCAGTCATGCACAGCCGGATGTGCACTGATTGTGTGTGTAAATGCAAATGAGCAGCAGTGACGCGCAGAGAGGGTGGTTTCAGTTTTCGAGAGGACTGAGCTTTTTGCTAAATGCCTGTATATAAGAGGTTGGTTTTGCTTATTATGAGAGTGTAAATACAGTGTGAATATATTAGTGTGGATGCATAGTAAATGACTGAATTTTGATAGATGTATATTTCGTGAGCCATAAATGTTGGTGTGTTTTATTTTTCAGTTATGTGTGTGGGGAGAAGCCGTGAGGATGATGAGAGGTTTCAGTTTTCTTTTTCTTTTTCTTTTGACTTGCTCTTTCTGATCATGGAAGGCATGTCCAAAATACTCGTATGAAAGCGTATTTCGAGTGATTTTAACTGTGTGAGTGCTGTCAGTATTTGATTTGAGTGACTCTGCGTGAGTTCTCTGAGTGAGAGAAAGGCAGTGCGTGTGAGACGATTTATGGCGTCTGAAAGAGGTGAGAACTTTTAAAGGTGTGTATGGAATAAAGGAGTGTGAAATATATTTCTTGGGTGATGAAAAGTAGGATGTGCTAAAGTTTGAAAGTGTTTTAATTCAAGAAAACAAAAACAAAGGAGTTAGATTAGTTTGAGGAACAGGAAATATTGCTCTGTGTATCGGGGCTGCAGCAACAGGAAATAGTGAACAGGAACTGTGCATGCCCATATATGGGAACTGAGTGTGTGCAGAAAGAACACAGAGAGACAGACGAGGAAATGGGAGCAAATGAAGCCTTTAAGAAAAAATGAATATAATACTAATTATATGGTCAATACAGGTGGGCGTCTTTCAACTTTGCAACCTTGAGTTCAGCAGCAGAAAAGTAGATTAAAAGAATTGGGAGAATAAACCAGTTTTTGGCTCGAAATTGTGCGGCTGGATCTCTCACTTGGTCCCTGAAGCGGAGAAGAAGTTCAAAGGACAGTCAATCGCCTGATGAAGATCGATAGAACATCGTGGACTTGAATACAGCAGGCAAACGGCAGTGCCACTGATCCATTAACACTGATGACGACTGACGACCAGCAGCAGCATGTAAGAGTAATGCAACATGTACTGTGAAAATACAGGCTGGGCAGTTGAACAGTGGGATAAAGAATTGTGGAAGAGCACTGGACATTGAGTGATATTTTGCCATGCTGGGACTTAATCTGAAAGAAAGACTGTAAAGAAACAGAGAAGAAGACAACAGCTGAGTTGAGACTGTGTTTGCTGGAGCTTTGAAGCCCGAACAGGACATTGTGCAGAGAGGACCAGTGAGAGATGAAGCTGGACGAGTTTGACTGCGAGAATATAGGATATAATTGGATTGAAAATTGAAACCTGAACTCATGAATTGTTTAGGGATGTCCACTACAGCATAACAAAGAGGTAAACATTAGAAAAGGTAGGAATAATGAACGAAAATAATTGTCATTACCTTAATGAATAGAAAACACACATACAAATTGTTACATGTGAGATTATTTTTGAAATGAATCAGAAGTGAGATAGTTTGAATCTAAAGCTCAGTGGTGAAATGCATAAATTAAATATGAATATATAGGATGCAATGAAGAAACAGCTTACACGTAGTGTACATTAACATGAATACATCACAAGGCAACGAAGAACTCAATGAATTAATTTAATGAAGAAGCAGTTTACACCCAATTAACATAAAATGCAGGGAAGAACACGCTTACATGCATGGCATAATTGGTGTTTCTGATCAGAGATAGAGAAATGGGTTATTTAACCACTGGTGATAATAATGAAAATGTCTTAGTTTGTTATTTTCAGGGTAAAGCAGACCCAGGCCAATTCTCCAGATGCAGGAGTCTGAAGAAATTACAGGTTAACATGAATGGATATGTTAAGGCAAGTTTCTGGTTGAATTGTTCACAGCATGATGTGTCCAGGAACCTGAAAAGCAAGCCCCAGCTCCTGGCTGAAGACCAGGAGGGCGGTAATTTAAGGTGGGAAATCAAAATGTGGGTTAGTAACTCGGGGAAAAAGAAAACTGACTGCTTAACTGGAGAGTTGGGAAGAAGTCTGGGAGACTGTGAAGTCATAGATGCAAAATAACATATACCCATACACACACAAACAGAAAATGCATTAACCTTATAAAGACAAGCTCCTGAAGCTTAATGAACAGATATTGATTAAAAACCTGGCTAAGAACATAAGCATATGCAATGAAGATCTGCTTGCTGCTTGTATGAGTGAGAGAATGGTGTGAATGGTTAATACAATTGATGGAAAGATTTAAAATAGATGGAAAAACAAAAGAAAAGTGTCTATAAGAGTGACTCAGGAGTGCTCTTGCACTGATTTATCAAAGTAAGTGATTAGTATAGAAAGAAAATGAAAATAATTCAATAACGTGATAAAGTTTAAACATGTATTCCTCTTGTTAAGTTGGCTGTTGAGCTGTGGGTTTATGCAAATTAGCTGGAGTGAGTGAGTGACAAAGACACTTCCTGTGTGCGTGTGTGTCGGAGGCTTTCGGTTCAGTTCAAGAGAGAGCAGTGGCGGTTGAAGAGTATTGGGAGAAATATATAATGGTAAAGTATCAGGATATTTGATTACGGTGGTCAGGTCTGTTCAGAGGGGCAGATTTGGACAGGAAATTTATAATTTAAGGATGATATGTGGTTGAAATTGGTTTTTATCTTGTGCTGAATGAAAACGGTCTTTGATCTTTTGACGAGGTTTTCGGTGTGTTGAACGGGTGAAATTTAAGATTGTTTCAGATTTTTGAGGCTGTTGTTTTATTTCCAGAGAGGGTGTTTCATTAAGGCAGGGATAGGTCTGAGAGGGGCCCCAAAAGTTTTTTGTAGTAGTAAGTGCACTCAGGAAAAAACCTGTCAGGTGATTTTGTTTGGTACTTTGATGAGCTAATAATCAGCTCTTTTTTTTTCATTTTTGTTCTAAGCAGGCCTGGAAGAGAGTGAACGGACGGCGCTGACAAAATTACCAAGTACGAAAATCAGGTGGGCTTTACAGAATTATAATTGATTACAATCAGAGACTGATTGGCGGCAAGTCTCTGTCTAAAAATGGATTGTATCGATTCAATCCAGTCAAAAGTATAGAGAACTATTTTCCTAAACAGGAAAACGAAATAAAACGAATGATTGAGCTCATTTTGCTGATGTGGAGCATCTGATGACGTGCATGAAGGCTGCAGATCAGCAAAAATATCATGTGTGAATGCATGGGAGTGAATGCGAGTGATGGGACCAAGGGGGAAATAAATGAAAGGACAAGTGGGAGACTTAAATCTGGGGATGCTGATTTTGGGATATTGATGTGTGCTTTGAGAAAATTATTTACTGGGGTTGGATTATGTTATTACACTATAGAATGCTAAATGCTAAAAGGGGAAACATTGTTTGATGAGATTCAAGTTACCATTAACTGAGGTAACTCAGGATTAATAACTGTTTTGTTTAAGGTTGTTTTTGTCATGACACAGACTAGATCATAAAGGGAGAGTTGAGTATGAAATGTAAGGCACAGGTTTTGTTTTCAGGAAATTCCAAGGATCCAGACTTTGCATGGAGCAACGAGTTGGAGGAGATTTAACATGATGATTAAATTGATTTTGTTCCTTAAACACAGGTTTTCAGGGCTGAAGCAAAACACCGGAGAGGAGAATTGCTGAGCTGTTCTGGGAAATGAAATGACTAACCTTTTTTCCCTTTTAATTTGTTAAGCTTGGGTGAAGCATGTTGAGTTTTTGCCACATGAGATGTGTCAAAAAGAGAGGGATTTAAGATTTAATTTGTTTAATTTGAAAGGGGTTTTACTAGGATTTTATAACGATTGGGGTTGTTTGATAATTTAGATATGGTAAAACTGAGGCAGAGATTGTTAATTCTAAAGAAAGGAGTAAAATGAACTGAATTAGGTTTAGAAGATAAATTGCTGGTGTTAATAAGAAGTTGTACACCAAACTTAAAGGGGAAACTGTGGGAATAAAGGATATGCTTTGGGGAAAATAGTGAAGATTTTATGAGTAGAAAATGTGGGATTTCTTTTTGATTTTTAGGATAAGTTGTAACAGTGACATAATGTTAGAATGTTGTTATTTTTAGGGTAGAGGAGAGTTTTTATGAGGATGTTAAAAGTGTTATGGACTCAAATGAATAATATTGGAGATTATATATGTAGAAATGATTTTTTCATACACATTGCATTTTTGTGCCTTTAATGGAGTTGTGGCTCAGAGAGTCGTCTCTTGAGGGTCATAAACTTTTGGTTAACGTTATGATTAGCCAATCTACTGTGAGAATGACCTGAGTTTTGAAGGATTGCACACGCTTACAGACATATGGAGTTCTTAACACACATGACAGTATTGACTTGAGGCAAAAGGCCTGAAATCCATTTAGCATTTAACTGAATAGGAGTTTCGTTTGTAACTAAATTGGGTGACATGTAAAATATGGAGATAACACATGCAGTTCTAAATTAGTCCTCTTATATAAAATGCAGTTACAGGATAACAAATACTTGTTGAAGGGATCAAGTTTTTGCTTTAAACCAGGTCCAAGGGGAAAAAAGCTTATGTATTTTGGTTAAAACTGATAAAATATAATGACTGATAAAATACACAGAAGTTGTTCCTAGGGAGCTTTTAGCTATGATGAAAGTTATTTAGGAGTAATTGATTGTATGCTTAAACTTAGTTGATTAAAGTGGTTGTTTTTCTTGATCTTTTAGTAGAATAAGTAGTTTTCTTGGGAGAGGTGACTTTAGGTGAGAGGCACTTGCAGCAGCTACAGTTTTGTGCATAGGATGCTGATAATCAGATAAGGAACCAGAGAGGAAGCACATGCAGAGACATGCTTCCTTTGATCCTCTTAAAGACAACGCTTTCAGAGGTTCACAAATGCTGAGTAATGTTGAATGAGATATGAAAATAAATGTCGAAAAACCAAATACGTAATTAGGTTCATGTTTTGAGTAACATTAGGTTGAGTAACATTAGGTTTGAATAAGGAAGACAATTGAGGGACATAAGGTAGGAGAGCCGTAGTAGGGAGAAAGTGTTTTCTATCCTTTACAGGAGAAGATTTCCACGAGAGAGGGACCAAGGACGAACCTGATTTTACCCATGGAGTGTTCTTAGGGGAGCTGGCATTTCTAGAGAGGGTCAGAGTAATGTTATAAGTGTATGGTGACCCTTTTAAGGGTCACCAAGAGAGGGAGTGTCAGGAATAGAAATATTGTCCTGCTATTAGTTGCTGCTATTTTTATAATCATCATTAACATTTCAGTGTTAATAGTGATGTTGCTTTCCTGGATGCATTCAGATGTTCAAACATATTGGTATCATATTAGTTTTATTACAGGTCCAAAGAAGAACCATTTTAAATGGTTCTGTTGAATCTATAATTTAAATGTTATTAATGCTTTTATGATCTCTGTGTAGAGGGCAGAGACACAGGAAAATACTCTCTGTGCTAAAATGAGACAGGAAACGAAACGCGTCTGCAGAGCATGTTTTGCAGAAGTGAAACCAAAAGCAGAGCGAGTGCAAGCCGAAGAGCCAAAGAGTTAGTATGCATTTATCTTTGATTTAAGCTTTTAGTAGAGGCTTTTGATCAAAACATTAATTCAGTAGAGTACACCTATAGGGATCACTGATAGGGGAAAGTTCAAGTTGCTTAAGTTAAGGTCAACTAAGGTTCAGAAAAGCAGATGCAGTACAGACAGACAAATAGTGAGAGGTCATGACACGTCGCGCAGTACACAACATGCACGCCTCGCCCGCGCGTGTGCACACTCACACACACACCATAACAGGTCTATTTTGGTAGGGCAGAAATGCAGAAGTGTGCCGAAGTACTTAGAGGAAGTGCAACTGATGTTCCGGGGAGATAAGCGACAGCGAGAATGGAGACAGGAAGCATCAGCCGTCGACACGAAGATGATGTTCTATGTTAAAAGTCATTGTGGTTTTGGTGTGACGTAAATCTGCCTAGTAACAGAAAAGGGGGCTGTACAATTCTTAACCCCATAAAACAGTTGTCTGAATATGAGAAAGACAGTTCAACACTGATTGGGTTGTTGAACTCACACATGTGTTCATTAAAATGCCGTCTAAATTGCACACGCCTGGATCTGTGGTTTTTATGGATTCTTCTCTCAACATTGAACCCTAACACCTTCTGTTCCTCTGATTATGCCCCCAGAACTCAAGCATATTGCACTCTTAAAGCAAACACACTGCCACAAATGCAAATGTCTTGTTCAGACGAAGGGGGAAAAAAAAAAACCTTCCCAATCTGTTTTTGTTGAATATTTTAAACTGCAGCAAATGCTGATGTGTGCTAGGAGAGGGGGCTGCTGGACGGTATTGTTTTGGGGGTAGCAATTCATTTGCATAAAGATGACATTTCTCTGGATCTAATTTGTTTATTTCTTTCAACCAGAAATATGCCGAGGGTCACAGAGGAGGAAATGCCACTTGTTATTTTGTTTGCCTGTTTATCCCACAGCAGTTTTTACTGCCTGTTTAACATGATTTTAACTCGCATAAATCTAAAAACTCTTTGTTTTTGTGTGTGTGTTTGTCCAACCATATGTTCTGCACTTCAAATAGGTCATGTATTTTGCTTATTGATGATGATTCTGATAATGGCTGTGTAGCTAATCGGCTATAAAAAGGCATTTCTCTTCTCTAGTTATTATCTGTTTTTTTCCAGAGTAAATTAAACTGATAACCACAAAAATTTGCAGATCTTTCGTTCAGGAAGGCCGTAAGTTAAGCTAGGTTGAAACCTGAGGCTAGAGATTAACACATTTATTTAGCATGGCTTTGTTCTACTATATATGTTGCTATAGATTTATATCAAATTATATCTGTTGTATTCAGCTCTCACGTTAGTGACTCTATACTTTCTAATGGCTGCAATGAGGCAAACCTGTGGCTGCAACAAAAACCTCTCAGCTGACCTCGATGAACCCTATCCACACGAGTTCATGGACTCAGTCACTACTTTCATGTCCTAATGAGTAAAATATTAAGTTCAGTTGCAAATAATGGTCACTATAAGGGTCATAAAGGAGGATTATTCAGGTCAGTGAGTGTATGTTTCCCAGGCAGATCCAACTCCCTTTACAGTTAGAAATAGACTAAAGTGCTGCTTGTTTGGAGATGTTTGACCATAATGCAAGGTTGATGTGGGCTTGTTGTGCAGTCACATGATCTGGGATGTGACTTTGAGTTCAGTGAGTTGACCATGAACTCTGTATACCAAAATATTCTACAGTCAAATGTGAGGCCGTTGTGAGGTCATGCAACAGGACAGTGATCCTAAGCACAGCCGCAGATCTGCAATAGAATGGCTGGAAAAGAAAAGAATCAAAGTGTTGCAATGGCTCAAACTCCAGAGGTCAACCTGACAGAGATGCTGTGCTCTGAGTTTAAGAGAGCTGTGCATAAATGAATGCAATGAACTGAAGCCCTGCTGTAAAGGTAAAGAAGGGGGGCTATGATTCCTCCATAATGCTGTGATAGATTCCTTATAAAGTCTTATAGAAAATGTTTACTTCAGGTTATTCCTGCTAAAGGAGACTCTACAACCTGTACTCCTGTGCAAACTTTCTTCATGGTGATCTATAGAGTAGTTATTGTATCTATATATCCACATATAAATGGATAAACATCAGCTGGCCATTAAAGTATTAAATTATGGCATCCTGCTTCTTTTTGAACCTTTTTACATTTTTTCAAGCTCTTTTAAAGTGTAACAACGGTCGACAGGAAGAGTAGAATATTCAGATATGTTAGCTAAACTTGTAGCTTTTGCTTTCCCTAATAACAGAAGTGTTCAGCTTACTTTGGCAAGCTGTGCTCGCACTGCACTTGTGGAAAGTGAATTTAGAAGAAGAAGGAACATAACGACTGACAAAACACTGCATAATCAAGCAGGTGTTGTGTCTGATTGCTGTTATCGCGTGACTTTCAACTTGATGCCAGCGGTTTTCATCCATCCTTGGACGGCTGTTTGCACACTTTGATTTATTGTCTGTTTTTGAATTGTTCCTTTCATTTGCTGTTTTAAAAGGTGGGGGTGTGAGGGTGGGGGTACGTTCAAACAGGCTTTCTAACTGAAGCGCACGTGTATGTTCTGAAGCGGCCAACTTTCTCTCATCTCACCATGAAAGTGATCCAGCTGTTTTCAAAGTAGAACGAGAACAAAGTATCATCTGTGTCTGATAAGAAAATCTCTTCTCGTCTTGCGTCTCGTTTATTTCAAGAAAACTTTTCCGAGAAATGTCTTTTACAGCAATCATATTGTCCCGATCATCCTCTCGTATGAGACAATGAAACCTTATCAGTGCTGCTGTAATGTAATTAGTGGAGCAGTGGAGCCGTCTGTTGCAGCAGAGAGCCATATGGATTTACAGGAAGACCCACTCAATCTGTATTGATTTCTGAAAGTGAGCGATTGGAGAATCCAGACTGCAGTCGAGCTTCGATCGAAACGTAGATTACCCTCTTGTCACGAACAATTCCCGTGGTGTGTGGGTTTTTTCTTTTTTTAAGGACACACTCGTTCCTGTGTGTGCTGGCATCACAGTATGTGCGTCTCCCCTGAGAGCCATTATGGATAATGTTTTTGACTGAGCTGAAGAGGGAAACGAGATCTGCTATCTTTGCACGCCCGCACAGACACAGTATGTAGACTGTGAGACAGACAGGAAGAAGCAATGGAAGTCATTTATAGCGGCCATCGCACTATGAAGACAGCAAGATGGGGAGAAAATGATGGCAGATGGTTTTAAAAGGTTGTTAGCATGGTAAAGGAGGGAAATGGCTTCATAATGGAATCTGCCTCTCTGATCTTTAATCTGCAGTCTGTCAGATTTTGAGTCAGAGAGACGGCACAGAGAGGGAGAAAATAAAAACACGCTGGATTATTCCACAGTAAACAATGAGGTGAGGGTTATCACAGAGAGGGAGTAGGGACGTAGAAAAGTCTGCTAACTGCAGACAGCAAATTATGAACAATGTCTTGCATCATCTTCCTCAAAGTCCTCAGCTGAATAGACCCTTTCAGACATCTTCTTCATTACATTAATGCTTTTAACCATGACTGTTGTATTTGAAGAAGCCCAACAGGAACACCAGAGGAGGACAATGAGAAACAACCAAAACAGGGATGGCTTTACACTGATGACACTGATATTTGTTCCCCTCCTCATCTTTTTTTCACACTAGTTTTAGCATATGTCAGTGTCACTGCTGGTAGCATGAGGCGACACACCTGGACCCTACAGAGGCTGGATAGGTAGTCGAATCCTGCAGGATGGCTCATCCAGAAGGTTTGTTGTGTCTCCGTGACAGGCAGACAGGCAGTTACTCTAGGAGTGCTTGTAGAAGGCCCTTAACCCAGGACATGTATCTGCTCCTCAGGGTGACAGGATGAGCACTGCCAGAGCTACAGAATGACCTCCAGCAGGTCACTGGTGTGAATATCTCTGACCATCATCATAGACAGACTCCATAGGGGTGGCCCAACGTCATCTAGTGAGCCCTGTGCTCAGCCCGATTGGCATCAGCCATAGAATACCAGAATTTGCAGGTCCACCACTGCCCACCTGTGCTTTCACAGATGAGAGCAGCTTCCCCCTGAGCACATGTGACAGGCGAGAAAGGGTATTGAGAATGACAGTGATATGACAGTGATCGGAGGTGCATTCATGGACCTCTGAACTCTGTGTGGACACATTTCAGCCACAAAATGAGGATCTGACATCAGTGTCAATGATAATGCCTGTGCTAGTTAGCTAACTGTGGGAGATTTTTCTTCTCTAGCATTACCAGTAAAACCACACATTACATGCTTTGTGGCATTTGCTCTAAAAAAGATATTTTGTGGTCAGAGGCATGACAACCCATATGGAAAAGAAATAGGAAAAACTTATAAAAGACTTGCATCAGCTTTAGCTTGCTTCATATAGTGAATCATATAAGGCTTATATGGTTTACTCATGAAAGTGGCCACTTTCTCATTACTTTCATATATTGTTTTAGGAAGTATCCAAAACATACAAGTTCCATTTATATGATTTTTTAAGGGATCTTATATCTGTTTTCACTCTTGTATGCTTTTCATACAAGTTTCACACAAGACAGATTTATATATATATTTTCCATATGGGAGGCTACAAAAACTCAAAGTGCAATATTGTCGGTATAATGTTTGCATTAGTGAACAATGTTTCATGTTTAATATGGGAGGCAGTGAACATAAGAGTGGACACACACACACATACACACACTAATTGTGTTATTCTTACAAAATATACATGACTGTCGTGTCTGTGTGGTCATGTTTGACTACATTATGGCTTCAAGTTTGTGTATGATTATACCTGCAAGTGACAGAAAATTAGCATTAAAGTGAAAAGCAATAAAGCCAGTGGGAAAGTGTCAAACACTGCACTTCCTAGAATTTAAGGCTGGCTATTAAGTGAAAAAATATTTTCAGCGTCTTTCTAGAAAGCTGTATGGCAGTGAATTTTTATACAAGTCACCCTTTTAAACTGGCTTTGACCTCCTAGCTCTCTGCTAGACAACAACTCTGTTAATTCGAGGACTGAACTTCGTCTCACGATTGTCTTTGGAGTTTTGGGACTTGAAAGAAAACAGTGAAGTTAATTATTTGCTTGTTCTGCAGTACAGACCTTCCAAATGGTTTTTGAGTTTTGTCCAAATGTATAAGTGTATGGCTGAAATCTACAGCATATATAAAGACTGACATCCAGGTTTTGGCATGCAGTGACAGCGAGTACATGCTCAGTCAATCGCTCATAATGACTCCAACACATCTGTTTTTCAAGCAGCAGCTCCAACAACACTTCCAACTCATCTTTTTAGGCTCTGTGGTAATTGGGGAGATTTTTGTTGGTTTTCCATTCTTTGGACAGCTATATGTGTGTGCTGTCTCCTTCCACCCGTATTCTTTATGCTAAGCTAGACTGAACACCATCCCAGCTTTCGCTCTGTACAACACATGAGATTACTATTGATCTTCTTATCTCACTTGAGGAAATAAAGCAATCGGGTATTTCCCAGAATGTTGAACTACTGTTGTTCCTGAAATCCATCTACGCTTGAGAGACTGCTGTTCTCCTCCAGTGCCGGGCTGCTCCTCCTCGCACAGGAAGTGCCAGATATCGTGCGGCGTTTCAGTTCTGTCTGCGACACCTCCCTCTCCTCTGGAGACAGAGGTTTGAATGCTAAAAATGCCCCCAATCTAAACAGATGTACGAAGCCAGCAATGCGACAATTCCACTTGTAAAAATGGCTAACGCGTCTGCGTCCCTCTCACTCTGCTGTGGTTACGCTGTAAGTACAGATCTGACTTGTCCAGGTGTGATCCATTAAACACATTATTCATACCTGAGGGGAGAGGAGGAAGACAGAGATCACCATCTGCTCACAGCTTGATTAAATTAATCATGTGTGAACTCTGGCACAAAGGCCCCCATCCCTCCCTCTCTCGCTCTCTCTATGAGACATCACGCTCTCTCTCTGTCAGTATGTGTGTCGTTGTATAATAAGCAGCGAGAAACTTCAAGTTGCCCTTTACTTCAGGGGATCTGCAGATGGGCTCCCGTTTTGCCCCAGCCGGGAGCCACACAACATTTTGCAAATGACTCTTGTGCGAGCATGCTCTTGGCAACACAATCAAACGCATAGCAAGCTATGGAAAAAGCACTTTTTGTGAGTCATCGCTCGCTTTGATACGAAAAAGAAGCCGCCGTGTGGTTTGAAGGGGACTCGGAGTCAGTACAAAAGGCAAATGAATTGCCTGTGTTTTCCCTTATGCCTCTTTAAATATTGGAACACAAAAAGCTTTCACAGGGAGATAATGTTGCGGGGCTTGCAGAGCAAATGAGATTCTCTCCACGAAAACAAATTCTTTCAAATCCTCGGGTGTGTGTGGGCGCATGTTTGTGTTACAAGTGCAAAGCCTGCTGGGATAGGTTCCTGCAAAACAGCAGTGTTTCGGAGCAGGGCTGATGAGCAACTTGAAAGTACACGGAGGATGTGCGGAGGTCTAATTGAGTGTTTTTTGGGGGGGTTTACATCCACGCATGCTGTTTTGCAAATCGGGCTCATGTCCCATTTAAGGTCTTCGTCGGTTTAAGCTGTTTGTATCCCACACATCAGCCAATGGGGTTGAATGAACACAAGGTTGCTGATTTTACACTGAGATTTAACACGGAGAATCAAAAACAAGCATTCCAAGCATTTCATTCCCTCAAAATAACAGCTGATTGCTAATAGGATACAATCTCCAAATCCTGAATGCTCCTTTTTGTCGTGACATCATTCAATTATTCCTCCCCAAATAAGATCCAGCTCTGAATCATCATCACAACCCTCCAGCAGTTCCACTCCACGCTAACGGCCCCGTACTTGTATGCTAATAATAGCGACTCTGTCCTCAAAGACGTCTCCATCACTTTAGTTATGAGCATTCTTCTTCTGTCTCTGGATTATTTTATTCTCTGTTCTTCAGTGGATGTTTGCGAGTCAGTGTTTGGTTGGAAGTTTGACAGTCAAAGGCACAAACAGATCCTGTACCCAGACTGCGTGCAGATGTGATATTCCTGGATTTTATTCGCAGTTCAGTTTAGACTTTAAAATCCTTTTAGTAACTCTTTAGCCCTTTAACTGAATTCCACTTCCCTCTGAAAAACTGCCATCCAACACTTCATCTCCTCATCTACCAGCCGACTGTCAATCAAAACGCAACTGACAGCCCAGCTGGTGAGCTCTTACGGATCGTGCTGTTGCCCAGCCAGTGTTTGAGCGACAGCAGTGTGCTGGAGGTGGCCAAGTTTTCCATCATACCGAACGAGCACCGCATTTTTACATGACATGATCATCAAAACAGAATAGTGCTTTAGAGTTGTTATGTTTTGTATTTTCAGAAATGATGCTGGTAGCAGCTTTGGTGATGAAGAAACTGTCAGAATGTGTCTGAAGCAGCTTTTAGGAGGCGTTCAGCAGCAGTAATGGCTTGTTGCTGAATTTCTTCCAAACTCTATAGACTGTTTATAAAAGATAGATGTAGCCACGCTGGTGTCATCCAGTGTCTTGGCCCTGTTGTGAAGCCTCATGCTGTCTGTTTTTGCCATTATCTTGTTGGTTTTGTTTTGTTAAATGTGACGCAGTGAGGAAGGGAGGATGGTTTCTCACGTGGTAACGACCTTTATCATTCAGGACATCGTGCTGTATTGTTTTAAGACTTCAAACTAGCACTAGAGCCCATAAACTGATGAAGAAAGTGTTTACTGAGGTCATAAAGAAAGGGAACTGAGGCTGGTGTTCCCATAGACGTCTTTTCAGACCTGGAGGTACGTCAGTGTTTGGCTGGTTGGCTGTCACGGATCTACGAGGCGTCCGATTCCACGACTATAAACCCTTGTACAGTTTTACATTGGGGCCTACAACTTGTCTTTTATTCTGATTAGAGGCAGTTAGAGCTGTTCTGTCGAAGGAATACCCTTCACTTATTATAGCAGGAAATATTCTGATTAGTTTTAGACCACAGTTATTTTTTTGAACCTACGACAGTTGATGCTGCAGACACTCAGCTAAACAAATGTGTTTTTCTAATTATTTTATGTAATAACAGGTTTCAACTGTGCTACCATAATTGGAAAATATGTTTTCTAATAACCAAGTAGCCTTTTAAAATGATGATTAGCAATAGGTAACACAGTGTGCCGTTGAAACACACTCGTGAAAAAGCTTCTACATAGGTTAAAATATTCAGTGATTTACTATTAATGATGCCGTTTTGTTATATTTGATTAATTTAATCTAATTTTTCTTTTACTTTCCTTTAAATAAAGGAACATTTCTTAGAGACCTCCTCTATATAAATTCACGTTGTTCGTTCGAGCTTCAGTAAAAGTGGATAACGATAGATTTCACATCCAAAATAAACAAAATCAAACATTTGCAGCCCCTCGTCCAAATAAGAGTGTTTGCATCGTTTCTTTTAATAATATATAAATTTAGTTTAGAGCACAGCTTCTATATTTTTGGTAATCCTTCGCATATTGTTTACAGTGATTCTAATCTGGAATAGTCCTGCTCTCAGTCCTGATTGAGGCCGATCTCAGCTCTGATTGCAGAGGTTGTGCTGAGGCTGGAGAGCCGGTCGCAGCGTGCAGCCTGCTGAGCCAATCGTATGTCAATTTTGCATAAAGTGACTGGAGGACAAGGTGAGCCACTTTGTCACCCAGCAGTGCGTCTCATTTCTAATCCATTAGGTTGTAGGGAGTCCGGCTCTGATGCCCTCAGGTTTGCAGGAAGTGTGTGTGTGTGTGTGTGTGTGTGTGTGTGTGTGTGTGTGTGTGTGTGTGTGTGTGTGTGTGTGTGTGTGTGTGTGTGTGTGTGTGTGTGTGTGTGTGTGTGTGTGTGTGTGTAGGGAGCTGTCATGGTGTCTGTCTGAGCTAATAAAAGTGTGTCTCTCCACAATCTGATGAGACAAAGCTCAGGGTTTCCTAGTTTACAGATGCCCGGGGATGAATACCTTCTGTCACATCCCTTTTATCCTTGTTCTCCTCATCACTTTCTCTGCCTCTCCTCCTCTCCATCACTCTCTCGTACCTCACTCAGCATCCTGTCGGCACTTCTTTGTCCTCTGTGTTTTGTGCTCTTGTCATCATTATTTTTTGTTCCTCCTGTCTTTTTCCTTCTAGATTCCATTTTATTAGATTAGTAGATGACGTTTTGCTCCCTTGCATCACCAAACCTTCTTTTTAAGGCCATAAATGCTGATTTTCTTTCCAAATTTTGTTACCTCACCCTGATTCTTTTCTGGATTTGTGCATTGTGTTGTGTGTAATTACAGCTGAGCAGATATTGATGTAACGCCAACTTCCTACGCCCTACAAGGGTACAACTGGACAAAGTTGCACTGTTTGCTGCAGCAGTGCAGTCACGGCTGCTGCTGGACTCAACAGTGAGCATCATGTTTGTGTGCTGACTATCTCACACCGTGTGTTTGTGTTTGCCTGATCTGCCAGTCAGGTCACGTTAACATTCATATGAAGCATGAGTGAGACGTATTTTTAAATCCTGGTGAATTTTAAAGCATATTTCTCATCCCAGTCCAGGTCCAACGGTTTCCTCCTGATACTTAATGGAAGCCAGGGTGGCGTTGCCAAACCTGCATGGGCCTGTGTACCCTCCACAGATATGCCATCACTGATCCATCACCAAAGTCGTCACACTGAAACATGTTACAGGCAGCACAATGTTCTCCACACATGTGCTCAGGGTGAACCTGCTCTCATTTGTGAAAATCACAGGGCGGCAATGGTGGAACTGCTAATTCTGGTATTCTATGGCAGATGCCAGTCGGGCTCCATAGTGCCAGGCAGTGAGCTCAGGGTCCACTAGATGGTGTTGAGACTGTTTATGATTTTGGTGGGATAAGGGCCCTCTACGGCCCTGTCTATCTCCTGGAATCTCCTCCATGCTCTTGTAAAGAAAAAAACATGTCAGTGTCCTCCACCTATGAAACCATTCCTGTTTTGGGGATTGTGTCATTGTTGCCCCTCTAGAGCTCCTGTTGTTCATTTCATGAACACCAAAGCAGCTGAAACTGATTAACACCCCCTCTGTTGCTTAACTGACCAGATCAATATCCCAGAACTTAAATTGACTTGATGCTGTTCTCTGATTAAAAACTGTTCCTTTGATATTTATCAGTCGTGTATAAACATAAAAGCATATTTGGTCCTCAGGTTTCCTGTGGAAATCCACAGTAAATGACACACACACACATTCCTACACTTGTAGTGTGCTAAATTTGACTTTAATATTACACTGTCACGCGCCATCAGCACCGTGTCCCTGTTGCACCTACATCATTTGTACAAACATTCCACTTGGTACTGTGTAATACGCACACGGACACAACCTCAGCATTGTCCCACTTTATTCTCCCTGACGTCTTGTACAGAGCTATGATGTGCCCTCCAGCTGTGCTGTAAAGGGTAGCTTGGTCCAACTGAATTAGTAATGAGGTTTGTCTAACACAGTGCGGTGCAGGTCACAGCACACTCCCTCTGCTCATCTGTTCTCAACCCGAGCACAGAGCACACACACACGGGTTCAATCTGCCATCCATCTCTCTTTTCCCCTCTCCAGTTTTTTTCTTTTTTTGTCTGTTCTGAAAAGCACAATGCATTAACTAAATGCATCAGTGAATATAAATGGCTGCAAATGAGGTGACTTAAAACTCTTAAAAACTTTGCATGACTCAGAATGCATTTGTGGCCAAGAAAAATGGAACACCGAATCATTTGCAGTGCTTTTAGGGTGCTTATTATGAGGCTATGAGTGGACTTGGAGGGAGGTGCCATTTCACCCACGAGGGCACTGAGTATGTTATTACCAAAGGGGGAAGTACTGCTGTTCAAAGTAATAAAAAAAAGCCATTTGCCGTAGGAAGGAGGCACTTCACAGTCCTCCACTGAGGGCTGAAAATAGAAGTAGAGATATTCGGCTGGTTGGAGTCAGAATCTTAAAGTCAAACTACAGAAACCAAAATTAAATCACAGTACAAACCTGTGGAGTATGTTACTGTGATGTGCTATAATCACCTGTGACCAAAGCATCCCAGTCTGGAGAAAGCTCCTGTGTTTGAAAAAACACCACCAAGTCACGATCACGTGATCGAGTTTGTGTTTTGTTATTCATCCCTCTAAAGAAAAAGCAACTAAAGAGCTCAACCGAGTTTTTGGACAATTTTTGCACCTCTGCTTTTTTCACGAACATAGAAAAGAATAATTTATCACCTTTCAGGTGTTTGAAAATGTATCACCATTTCGTGTCGGACATTTGTTTTTCCTTTTTCTTTTTACCTCCGCAGAGAAGGTCGTGTTTTTGGTGCGTGTCGATAAATGTGAGAGCTCGAAAATGTTTTAGTCAATTCTGATGAAACTTTGTAGGGGTGCAGAGCAGGGTGATGTTAGCAATCCTTCAAAATTCAGCTGACATCCACCGACGTCTGCAATGTCACCTTAATAGCAGATCACTACATATTACCCATTACTACATATTATTCTTGTAATCCAAATAAAGCCCTGTCATGCTGTCCTGATCCTGATCAATGCAGTTTGGTTTGTTTTTTTAAATATCAGGACCAGAGTGTGACCCACCTCTTTTTCAGGCTTTTTTAAATTTGTCTTTTGTTGGGCATCGTGTTCGGTCATGTGTTGATAACTTGCCCAATATGTGACTTCAATTCAGTACAAAATTATCCCATACATAAAGGATATTGTCTTATTAAATATTTAATGCAGAGCAGTGCAGTTGGCAACGTCGCACATAGTTTGGGGGGCAAAGACACAGTAGGACACAGTATCTATAAAAGATGTGCATGCTGCAAAGGAGCACGCTAAAGCTCAGATTTTCACTTGAATTCACTTTCTGCTTGAAACTTAAAAAGTGGAAAACATTCACCTTCAAAGTAACATTTTTAAAAAAGTGCTTTTACTTTTACTAAATGCTCTGTTTCTGGTTTGTGTCACACTCACGCCGTGAGTAGTTTGTAGACAAGTCACCGTCTTCCACGCAAACCCAGAACCCGTCAATTTGCTGGTAGTCGGTGTCACCTGCTGACCACCGGCGACCACTTCCACAGGTTCAAGAATACACGTGCCGATGCTAAAAGCTGATTGGGATCTGGGGAATTTGGTGAAAGCCTTGGTGTCTTTGTAAAGTTGTGGTGCAGTATGGTGCGTTATTCTTACTGGAGAGACCATTCGTGTTGGGAAGCGTCTTTACCAACCACCAGGTTTGAATGCTGTGGCAGACTGGTGTACCCTGACTCACTCATAACAAGCTCATGGGTGATCAGTTGCAGTCATGATGTTGTTTATTGTTCAGTTGGAAGTTGTAGATGAGAACTTTAAGCTTACCGACTTTCCCCTTTTGAGCAGAAGGTACTAAATGTTGCCACCGTGTGTGAAATAGAAACCTGGCGCAGCACAGTGGGTCCTGCCACACGTCAAATGTCTTACAGCGTGACAGCCCAACGCTACAGTATGTGGGCTCCATGAAAAGGGGTTCAAAAAAGTGAGTAGCAGGTTATAAAAGTTGACAGCGCTTTGAGCAACTGTCACCGCTGTCATGGGAAAAGAAAACAAATACTTTTTGATCTTTTTGAAAAATTGAATTAATTCATATTTCTGTTTTTTATTTTGTTTGAGTTTAACTTTAAGCGTTCAAACCACTGTGGTGTATATTAGACATTCAAGATCGTGACTTCCACGCTGGAGTCTCGTGGCTCAGTGTTCAGTTCATTTTTATGGATTGAAAAAAGTTTTTGTTTATATACTTTCTGTGTTTTCAACACCTTCACACCTGAGTGAGGAATTCCAGCCGGCCTCAGTTCATGAATATTTCATTTTCTCAGATGATCCCCATCTTCTGGCGATTCGGACAAACAACAGACCGCTGCATCCAAATTCTGCAGCCTGCACAGTGAAAACCGGAATATATTGAAGCCTCTTCCAGCCTCTGTGCATGCTATATGTTTTTTTAATCGATCATTTCAAACCACCAAATATGCCTCAAGCATGTTTTTGGTTGTTATTGTTTTCCACCAGTTCAGTGCTGCATGTGTGGTGCAGAAGTCCGAGCTGATCTGAAAACCAAATAGTGTCACATTGGGGCACATTAGAGGATTTGTATCCACTTCTGCAGAAATGAATCTGCGCAGCTGCCAGACGGTGTTATTTGGAATGACAATAAAAATTCCTTTCTTCAATCGCATTTGAGTTCCATCCTTTTTCCTGATGCTGCAGAAATGATTCTTTCAGTAAACGGGTTTTGTTTGATAACCACACAGAGTGCTTTGATTTGGTCAAAGTCATTTCTCCTGAGAAAGCACTGCGAATAGAGCTGAAGGAAGTTCATTTGTCATTACATCCTGCAGTGTAATGTTGTCAAAAGCATCTGGCAACACAGTGGTTAGTGAGGGTGATGAACGCTGCTGACGGAAACTACGTCTTTAAATGACCGTAACTCTGTTCTCGTTGGTGCTAGAGACAAAATTCAAATGGTTTCTGAAAGAAACGCTCATATTCGGTTTATCACAGAAGCACAAAGCATTCACAAGGTGCAAAATAAGTCCAGGCAGCCTGTGTGATACCTAGGTGAAAAAGGGTTAACTGTATAATCACATTCATCGACCGCTCCCTCTCTCTGTCCACAGAAACCCCTCTGAAGGATGGGGAAGATGCGGCATCCTCGTCAGACGCAGCCTCAGACCCCGCCTCCTCACTCTTCAACCACTGGGGTCACGACCTTGGCCCGGAAAGCCGAAGGGTTGCCCTCAAGAAGTTCAGGTACTATGGCTACAACGGTTACCTTAGCGACCGCATCTCCCTCACCCGACCGATCCCAGATTTACGGCCTGACGGGTGAGTGTCGGTTCACAGCTGTATGCGCTGTTCTCCTGTAAGGATTTAACAGGATGTGATTTTAGCTCACAAAGCTTCTGAATGTCGGCGTTTCCCCTCAGATGCAGAAATATGTCCTACTCATCAGACCTTCCCCAGCTCAGTGTCATCTTCATCTTTGTCAACGAGGCCTTGTCGGTGTTGCTGCGCTCCATCCACACGGCCATCCAGAGGACTCCGTCCCACCTGCTCAAAGAGATCATACTGGTGGATGACCACAGCAACAGCTGTAAGAATCTTAAACCTTCCTCAGCATTTCTTTTTTCATGTCTAGCTCTACTTGCACATCTTCTGCTTCCTTAAGGGGTCACCACATTAGATCATCTTCTTCCATCTCACCCTATCCCTAATATTTACCCCTGTCACTCCGACTCTCTGCATGTCCTCCCTCACCACATCCATGAACCTCCCTAGATGTTCATGGATGTGGTGAGGGACGTCCTTTCCTCCTCCTGCCTGGCATCTCCAGCATTTCCACTCTCCCTCCTCTGCACATGTCCAAACCATCTCAGCCTCATGTCTTTAACTTTGTATCCAAACCGCTGAACCGGAGCTGTCCCTCTGATGTACTGGCTTCTAATCCCAGTGGAAATCTTAGCTCCTCCAGCTCGGCCTCCTGTCTTTTTGTCAGTGCCACCATCTCCAAACCAGACCTCAGAGCGAGTCTCACTACAACCTTGTAAACCTTCCCTTTCACTCTTGCTGCTATCCTTCTGTCACAAATCACCCCTGACATTCATCTCCACCCACTCCACCCTGCCTGGACTCTCTTCTTCACCTCTCTCTCGGATGGTTGACTCAAGATATTTAAACTCATCCATCCTCACTACCTCTGCTCCTTGCAGCTTCACATTTCCACCCGTCTCCGTCTCATTCACACACATGTTCTCTTTTGCTTCTACGCTCGCTACAGATCACAGTGTCATCTGCAGATGTCGTGATCCATTCCAAGTTGTATTTCTTCTAATGCTTTAACGGTGCTTTTTTTCTGGGGGGTTTCTAATCAAAGTCTTCTTGATCTTTTACTTCATGTAGTACTGGGTTCTATGTGAAACTGCAGAAACTTAGTCAGTGAGGAAATCCATATTCAGAAAGCTGCAAAGTGTCATTTGCAAGACAATACAGTTCTAGCTTTTAAGACAAAGATATTGCTGCCTCTAGGGAACTGCAAATAAAACACATCTTCTGAGTATAAATTAGTGTGTCTGTATTTATATGTACATTTCAGAAACAAAGGTCTTCACAGGCCTCTTCTCTGTATGTAGATTAAGATTCTATATGCATTAAATTATTGATTTTTCAGTTCTTCAAAGCAGCTCTTTGGCTGGTTGTAACAGCATCATATGTGTAAGATCAAAGCTGCTCAGTCGCAGCGTTATTGTGTGTAAACAGACTCCAATGATAAATCATTAGTTTTCAAGAGGTCTCATGTCAGGTGGAAGAGAATAATGCACGGATAGAAATAAAACAGTATATTTAAAGCTAAAGTCACACTGAAGCCTGACATGATTTCACTGTGGGCACAGAAATGAAAAGTCTAAACAGAAGAAGACAGAAAACAGTAGAAATGAAGTGGCGTGGTAGACGGCCTCTGTAACACCGTGGCATTTTGCCCGTAAACGTCTACAGCTTACAGGAAATAGTATTAAAGGCTGCTAAAAATATAAAAACTACATAAAATAAAACAAAACACTGTTCTGCTGTCAGTGTGAGAGGAGTGGACTGTTAATGTTTCCAGCTCTCACGCATCCAGCGTGTGGCATTAGCCCGGCCTTTTGTGGACAAAACAGTCATTAAGCTTCTTTTTTAGCTTTAACATTAAGCTCGTTCCACATTTCAGCTGAGGCAGACAGACCTGTGAGGCTAATAATGAGACTCGTGAATCTCTGATCCACCCCAATCAGTCGCAGCAGATGGCCCCGCCCCTCCCTGAGCCTGGTTCTGCCGGAGGTTTCTTCCTGTTAAAACTGAGTTTTTCCTTCCCACTGTCGCCAAAGTGCTTGCTCATAGGGGGTCATATAATTGTTGGGTTTTTCTCTGTATGTATTATTGGAGGGTCTGCCTTACAATATAAAGAGCCTTGAGGTGGCTGTTGTTGTGATTTGTTGCTGTATAAATAAAATTGAACTGAACCTGATGCATTTCATCCAGGTTTGACAAAACACTGACACGAGCTGAAGTTGTGTTTGTGGCTTCCAGCTGTTTCACTTTGATAAAACCCTCAAGCTTCCTCAGAACCTGGGAGCTGCACAGCAGCAGTTGTTTTGTTAATTATTTCCACCTTGTTCTTAATGTCTTGCTTAACAGTGAGTTTCCCCTCACAGTGAGAAAGTTCTTGGTTCAAACCTGTGTGGAGTTAGCATGTCCTCCCTGTGCCTGTGTGGGCTTCTTCCAGGGAAATTTCAAACGAATGTGTGCCGACACATCTAAATGCTTTGGATGAAGAAGCATGATACAGTTCAGCACAGCGAACTATCAGCTTATTCCATTATTCAACTTGTTCAATAAATACTAAATAAAGTAAAGAAAATAAAGTAAAAAATTATAGTGCTTCACAATCGAGGTGCTAAAAAAATAAAGATAAGAAGCTGAATTTTTTGAAAAAGACCACTGAGTGGCTGAGAGGGAGAGAGCTGCAGAGTCTGGATCCACTGCTGCAAAGCTCTGTCTGCTTCCCCTCTCAGCCTTGTGTGCTGCACAGTTAGCTGATGCATAGATGCAAAAGTTCACTGATGTCCGCCGGTGCTTGTCCATGCACGGCTCTAAAAGCAAAAACCAGAATTGTAAAATGGACTTTGAAGTTAACTGGGTGCCAGTGCAACTGCATTAGTAACAGTGTGATATGGGAGTAGTTAGAAGTCTCAATCAGAAGCCTCGCTGCAGCTTTCTGAACAACCTGCAGACGTTTCAGGGAGGTTTTGGTAAATCCAATGAACACAGATACACAAATCCAAACATAATAAAGTAGAGCCAGAAATAACAATCTCCAGTTCAGAGCGTGGCACACTGGTAAATCGACTCAATCTTATTTAGTGCTTTTCAACTCAAGCACTTTACGAGCCATTCACCCATTCATACAAGCACTTTTTTTCTGTGCCTGCGGTGCTTTCTATCTAACACTAACACTCCAATGAACCCATCAGAGAGCAACTCGGGGTTCGCTATCTTGCACAGTGATAGCTTTGCATATAGACTGGAGCAAACGGGAAGTGAACCACCAACCTCCCAACTGCACAACCTCCTGAGCCGCAGGAGATGTATATTGTCTGCAAGTATTCATGTGAACATGACCGTTTTTGTCCCTCATGTGTTGAGTATTAGCTTAACAAATGAACTTGAAATGAGATCAAAATGAAATCTGCTGATTTTCTGACCGACAGGGGCTCAAACACATCTACTAATCCTCTGACCATAGAAGCGCTGTGTATCCAATATGGTCCCTCCACGGATGGTTTGTGTACCATTAAATTAACCCAAGGGTTAAATTTGAAAAGTAGTTCAAAATAAAACCATAAATGCCTTCTAGTGGAGGTCGGAGGTGATGGCTAACATCCCGTCAGTTAGAAGACCGGCTCCAGCATTAAGCCAATATTTTAATGAATGCTTTTAAAAAATAAAAACGATTTTGAAACACCGTTCCCGGTTTTATTGTTTACGCAAATTAGCTGCCTCTTCCTTCGGCCGCTCCCTTTAGGGGAGTCCACAGAGACTCCCGCCTGACCTCATCTGTCAGTCTGTCTATCACCACTGCAAACAAGAAGGGGCTCAGAGCCAATCACTGATGTAATCCCACCCCCACCTTCATCCCATCTATCAGCTCCTACTCACAGCTCACCACCATCATATGCCTTCTGTAGATTCACAAAGAGCTTCTCTATACTTCTCCATCAGCACTGAATCCAAACATTAGTGCTGTTTCTCAGCATGAGCTCACACTGCAGCTCACTGATCATCACTTTTCTTCTTAACCTTGCTTCAGCAACTCGTTCTCATATCTTAATGATATTTCTCATGAGCTTTATTCTTCTGTAGTTACTACAGCTCTGCACATCAGTACCAGCACACTTCTCCATTTCTCAGCCATCCTTTCATTCTCCAAGACTGTGTTAAGTCTGCTGCCCTCTCTCCTAAACATCTCTGTACCTGCACAGGTATGCAGTCTGAGCCTGCTACTTATCCAGTCTTCATCCCCTTCATAGCAGCTCTCTCTTCCTCCTCACTAATCCTCTGCACTGGTTTACATTATGGCTAAATACGTCTAAATTGAAATTTGCTAAAAATTTGTCCATCAAATATTTTAATGTTGGACGTCACTAGAAGTCTTTCTTTCTCTCTCTTTTTTTTTTTTTACATCCTTTTATGCTGCTGTATGTTCCAAAGACACAACTTTAACTGTATCAGTTTCCAGTTTTTGTTGCATTTCTTCAGTTTTCACATCGGTTAATAGAACGAGCGGATGCTTCAGTGCACTGAATTCTGTTCTGTGCAAGTTCGTCCAAAGCAACAATAAGACAAAGTTTTTGACACGGTTTAGACTATCAGCATTTAAAGAATGAATTCACAATAATGTCATTTACACTAGGGGTAGGTGATATGCATCCTTCTGTTACATGAGTTACTGTTATTGATGATTAACTACCTTTAAACAATGTGAATCTGTCAAGGTGCCAGGAGCAGCAGCATTGTTCTGCAGTAGCAGTGCCACAGCAGGGTATACAGGGTCAAATGCAAGCGGTGTTATTAATGGAGGTTTTAAATAAAAGTACAACATAACTGTTTAACTCTTCAACAACATTAATAACTAAGGTGACGTATCCTTGTAACAGGAGCTGCACAATATTGTCAAATAATAAAGGTGAAAAATCGTTTCTACCTGGGATGTATCTCACTGTCTTTCTATCATATGGAGTGCAGCTGGCACATTCTGCAGCAGTGACTGAGTCATTTGTTTAATTTTGGGTCGCACATCAACGGCTGCTCGTATCACCTCTAGCGTGTCTATAGTTGTACTCGACAGTGTGTTTTTCCCTCAAGTTTGTTGTTTCCACCTTTAGCAGTTTAATTTTCCTGATGACACTTGACACAATGTCATGCAGAAATTTTTACATGATGTTATCGTGGGCGGTATGAGAGTAAAAAATGACATAAAGCTGTAGCAATATGCAGTTAGATTGTTTGTTTGTTTGTTTTTCTGTGTGTTTTATTTTAAAAGTGTAAATTTACTAAAGGGATTAATAGAGTGACAGGATATATTAGCTAATATGTAGCTGTTGTGTTTCCAAAATATATAAAAAACTAAACAAAAAAAGAGTGAGGACTGACGAGGGGTCAGTTAGCTTAGCTTGTAATAGACTGATGGAAACCTTAATAGAGCAATATACAAGTTTTCCAATGTAACTTCAACCTCATCTTAGGCAAAGGCTAATTTTAGCCACTTGAAGCTGCAGATTTCATCTTTGGTCCCAAGTGGCAGCAAAATTTCTTCAACTCAACAAACTTGTTGGAATGTTTAAACATAGAGTGAAATGAAAAGGGCCAGCCAAATGAAGAGCTAGTTAAAGTCACTCCAGTTTGTCTTCACATTATAGGACAGAGATCCAGAGTTGAATAACTGCAGCATGCACTAGCACCTTTAGTTGAGCTACAGCCTCAACTGTTCCACGTTTTATGCCCCACGTATATTCTGCCTAGGATGGAGCACGAAATCAGGACAGGTGTAGGCATTAGCTGCATCACTGGTGCATGAACACAAAGTCAGACTTATTATAGCAGTCACAGGCAAAGCCTCGATGTGGCTTGTCTATTTGACTTCCAGTGTTAATAATTGCATCACGTACAATGAAACATATTTCACTGCTGCCAAATCTATAATTACCATTATGAGAAATCTGTCCGTACGCCCAACGCCTGCAGATTTTATGGGTCTGCCACTGCTCCTCTGTTCTTCAATAATACAATATATCAGAGTTTAGTTATGGTTGCTGCACGGGGTTGAATGCTGATTAGTGGAGCAACCAAGGGAATGAATACGTTTAACATTTAGCTCAAATTATTCTCTCCTAATGCATTACAAGCGTTCAAGTTAGCAATTCTTCGGGAAGTAGCCCATGATTTAATGTTTTTGCTTTGGAATGAGTTACAGCTGCATGGAGGTAATTTATAATGAAGGCAAGTGATGAAAGATAACTGAGTAAAAGTGCAAGATCATTAATGCTGCTTATTGATCATGCAGGGTGTAATTATGACAAATGAGGGTCAACTGAGGCTAGATGAAGGCAAAAGTGGAAATGCAGGCACGCTCGCTAAGTGTTGCCACCAGAATACTAAATTAGACTTGAGAGGCTGTGTTCATATCACTTCAGGGGGCTTATCAAAGATCACTGAGCCATGCAAACCTCCATTAATAGCACAATGACAATACTTTGAATCTTTTTGAAAGCTTTATATGAATTCTATTATAAATACAGTACTGGGAAAAAGTCTTCCTTTGTGTTTTGCTTGGAAAACGGGGAAATAGATGCAATAATGCATTGAAACATGTGAACATACATGGAAATACAGTATATAAGGCAAAAATGGTGTTTGTAAAATTATACCAGAGGACCAGCTCCTGGTTGATAGAGCAGTACACCAGAACTCTAAGATCAGGCAGACGTGAGAACTGTCTGGATTGACCACAGGAAAGCCTGTAACTCAATGCTCCACACATGGTTACTGGAGTGCTTGTCACTGCACTGATGACATTTTTCTAGAACATAATGTGACTGAAGGCCAACTTTTAACACACACAAGTGCAGACTACACAAAGATGATGACTGTCCCTGCTGCTGCTCTGCATATTGTTCAGCTCAACACTAAAAGTAGATACGAATATAGATTATGGAGTGGAGTGACCATCAGTCACCTCCTGTGCATGGATGACATCGAGCTGCATGCCACGAATGAGCGAGACATCAACTCACTAATCGTTTAACATCTGCAAATACGTCAGGAAGATTGCCCCCTGAGATGAGCTACTCCAAGAGTCCCTCAGGCAGCTGAAGACAGATGGTGATGAGGGACAGGAAGAGGAACGATCATGGACAACTAAGTATCCGTATGAGATGTACCATCGACAGACAGAGGAAATGACTGGCATCCAGAAATCCAACCAGTGTCTAGAAAAGGCTGGCTTAAAGGACAGATCATGGCAGCACACCAACAGGCCCTAATAGGCAGGACCATAGAGGCAGGAGTCTACCACAGCTGACAGGATCTAAGCTGTAGACTATGCACAGGTCCCCCATTTAGAATAAATAAAGAATATAAGAATTATAAAGAATATAAGCTGTGTTGTTCTCCACCATAAGGTGGTTGAGAACAACACAGCTAAGGTCCTGTGGAACTGTGATTTCTGGACAGACAAGCAGCTGCTGGCCAATCAGCAAGACGAAGAGGTGGCTGACAAGGAACAGAAGACTGGTGTTCTGATAGATGTGACAGGAACAGCAGGAAGAAGGGGCACAAAAAAATCAAGAACTACCAGAGGCTGAAGAAACAGCTCGAGGAGATCTGGACGAAAAAGTCCAAAGTGGTCAGTCAGGGCTCTTCCTCTTCACTTGGCTATATTTTATGTGAAAACATGTTGCATGGTGTGGGCCGGGCTAATTGGGCTTGGTGGGCTTGATTTAATGATTTCATTTTTTTTGAATGCTTAGAAGCCATCGCATATGTACATATAACACAGTAAGGTGCTTTTCAGATCCTCCCAACTCCTGTTGTAAATGAGCCCATCTTTCTTCCAGGTCAGCGGCAAACTGTGGCTCATTAAAGAGAAACAGAGAGACTAGAGAATCCAGGCTGATGGTAATAATGAATAGAAAAAGAAAAGCAGCAGCCGTAGCCTCCAGGCAGGATTACAACACAGAAAAATCACAAGCAGGAAATGAAGACGTCCGCTGTTCCACTGCGGGCAGATGTTATATACGTGTGCCGTAAATATTCTGTGCATGTTTCTGTCTGTCTGAATCAAGGTCTGTGTGAAGTCACTCAGGAAGAAAAAGAGAGGCAAGAAAAAATGGAAATGGCTCCAGGGCTGGAAAAGTGAAGATAATGTGAAAGAGCCTTAACTCACTTACCGATCACAGAAACACAGTCAGACCAAGCATCATAAAAGACAATGAATTTATTTTTCAGTAAGATCCTTAATGACTGACTGAGGTATAAACAGCAGGAACGTCATTAAAGAGACCCAGACGAAAAATTGTATTCTTATAGGGCCAGAGAGTCTTTTGAGGTCCAACTCTGATGTTGAATAGTCAGGTCTGGCTAGCAGTCAGTTGAGGTGCGTTTGGATCAGCACTGCCATTGTCAACTTCAGAAAATCAGTCACACCACCAGGATTGACTGTCTCGGTCACAGCTGCTGTAAATATTTCAGATAGGAGAGGCTCCACTCTCCAACCATAAACTACACCTGTGACGAAATATCATCATCACTGCTTTTTGTGTGTTCTCATCTTTTTGCTTGAGAAATACTCGGTCTCAATTTTATAACTTCAGTTGCAAATGAAATGCTTGGACTGAGCTCTGCTCCAACATCATCACCCTCCTGCTGTTTTGCATACTAACAACTTCCTGTGTTCTTCTAGTAACATCAAATACCTTTAATCTGAAAATACTGGTCTTAAAAAAAGCAATATAGGTTAGTGAAGGGGTTTTTTTTACAGTCAGGTTAATATCCATGCGAAGTTGTGATTGCAGTTGGTGGAAAAACAGCATGACCAATATACTTTTTACTGGTCCCAGCACAAGGAGCCGTCAGTTGGTTTGGACCCTGATACGAGCCATGATGTCATCAGTGTTTTCTCCAGAACAAACAAACATACTCTGTGTGAGATTGGTAGTTTGTCTCTTTATTTTTATTCTGAATTATAAAGAGAACAAAGTCTGAACTATGACGAAACAATCCTTGTCCAAAACCAGTATGTGCACATATTTGTCCACAAATACCTGTAAAGTGTATCTCAGCCGCTGACAGTGTCGTCTCATTGTTCTTTCCGTCTTTTAGAATTATACCTAATGCTTCGGCCATATTCTTGACGGTGTACTCAGCAGCGCTTCCTTCCTGCAGCTCATCAGTTTAACTCAGCCGGTGTCCTCCTGCACTGCCTTTCCTAGCATTTGGAATTATGTCAATACAGCATGTGTGAGCTTCTGTGGAGTATTGTCGATTAGATCAGTCACACAACAGATGTCAGTGATCGTACTTCTGCTAACAATATGTTTAAATCTGCATGTGTGTGTCTCTCTCTCCAGTGGAGCTAAAGGAGCATCTGCAGAACTTTGTGGATGAGACCAATGTGCAGCACGGCCCGGGGTTCATCAAGGTGGTCCGCCATGATAAGCAGGAAGGACTGATCAGGTCCCGAGTGAGCGGCTGGAGGGCAGCTTCTGCCCCTGTTGTCGCTTTGTTCGACGCACACGTGGAGTTCAACACTGGATGGTGAGCAGTGTTTTTCACTTAATTCTAAATTACTACTACAAGCTCCGTGCAGCTGCTGGCTCACGCTGGCAGCGAGTGTAGTTTTAAGGACATTTGCACCCAAAGACACTGTGAGGTCCACAAGAGAACAAGATTCTCTCAGCATATAGTACAGGGCTGATGCTAATGGCATATAAATAACAATAATAACTTTTCAGAATCAAGAATGGGATCATGCAGGTGCACTGGGACATGTTCCATAATTAACACCAACACACAAACTCTTACTTGGATTCCACAACGTGCATAGATGTCGTACATTTGCAACACCAGATTAGCACCAATTCAAGCTGAAAATAGTTCCCGACAAATGGACAGGTTACTCCTGCTTTCAAAAATCCACGATGGCTACAAGCTGAAGAAAACAATACAAGTATATAATCATGAGGCATATGGATTTGAAAAATAAAGCCGTAGAGAAAGGTGGGGGGACTGCACTTCCTTGATTTGCAGCTTTACTGCAGAAATAAACATGTTCACAGGTTTTATGTTTCCACAGCAAAATTAACCCTTCATAACAGTGTAAACTAGTGTAAACCACAAGTGTATTACAAGCCCAGCCACCCACCATCATGAACCCAGTTCATTTCAGGTGGTGTCATGATGGTGTACGAAAGGGTGGCACCTCAAGCTGGAGAAAGAACCTGACACAGCCACTGCAGGCCCTGCTAACACCTATAAAGCCTCGACACTGCACCTAAGTCATAATGAGACTCAAATGACTTCTCTTAAAATGTTAATAGGTCCACTCATCGCTTTAATCACACTCTCAGTCCTGATATATGGTGTATGGAGAAACTGAACACTTAATAGTTTTTTCTGAAGATCCTCCTTTTCTTAACAACGTTTAAATTTAGAACACCACACAACACTGGGGAAGTCAATCTAAAAGTACTGTAGCAAAATTTAAACTATTACTGCCTTCAGTAACATATGACCAGCTACTCGTACTCCATGCTTTGCTTCCATAGTGAAGTGTGTTAGTTAGTGGGGCTGCAGGCTTAAAGCAACAAATCAGAGAGGTTTGTCTCTCTGATAGAATTCACAAAGATAACACGTGAACTGGAAGGGAAACGGCATTTTACGTAGTTTCTTACTCTATCAGAGAAGCCCACTGTGAAGCCGAGATATCCTATAATTCGTCATCGACGGAGGAAAACAGGATTAACCTCTGAGCCCTGCATTCCTCCATGAATTTCTTTCAAATTTAATGTGAAACATTAGAGAAAAGAAATCATAGCTTCCCCACAGATGTCACAGATATGTCACAGATTGATTCTCTCCACCTGATCTTCATCCAACATGTCCATCAGACCCTCTCCCTACAATCTTAGCATTAAATAATGCTTTGATTTTACATATCATCAACTTATCTCTGTTAAGATTATTACAGACCACAGGCTTTTAACCTGTACCTGTGAGGAAGCCCAAACACACAGATGAAGCAAATATCCCAGACTGCCTTCTTTCATGTTGGATCATTTGATAGTTAGGGTTGTCTCTGTAATATCGTGGAGTCTTTACTTCAGTGTAAAGCACCTTGAGGCCTTGTGAATTGGTGCTATATAAAACAATTAAATTGCACTGATTGCACCAGCAGCAGTGTAAACTAAAGAGAATTATAGGTAATGCCCAGAAAGGAGGCATCTTTTTCCTTCGTTTATTACAGCAGCGGTTGAAGAATTTCAGCACACAATGGAAGAAATAATCTATTTATAAGCTGATTCATGAAGGGATCGCTGCATTCCTCCGACTACTATAACAAACTTGCGGTGCTGTAACCCATTTTCTCACATATTCATCAGTCAGACAGGTGCAAACCTTCAGTTCCAGAGAGCCACAGAGGCAGCTCTGACATATTTATTTGAATTTTAGGCCACAAAGTTAATCGTGTGAAAGGCTGGCAGTGAAGTGATTTAATTCCAAACACCCGGGTGGATAAAAGAGATGAAGTGGTTGAGGTGTTCTGCTAAATAAAGGGGTGCTTAATTAAACCTGCAGCGCTCTGGTTACGCACTTTGTCTTTCCTCCGATCAAGAAAGAAACACATCTGCAGTGACTACATCACAGAATCACTTAATCCAAGTAGAAACGAGGATCTGCTCAATGAAACCTGGACTAAATTCTGCTGCTTGAATGTCAACGATAATATCTGTGCAGTGAATATTGACACAACAACGCACCAAAAAACCAAAATAAATAAAGTTTGATTTTTAGTATTTCATACTTTCTTCTTGTAGGCTTTAATAAAAGGTCATTGTAAAGCAATAATGCTCATGCGGGCTGACATTAAGCCAGAATTATAACAACAACCACAAAGTAAAGGCGGCTGAGGTAGTGGCGCGTCTGCGTGCTCATTCTTGGAAACATGTTGTGTTTTTTCTGACAGTGTCGAAGGAAGCAAATATTTGCCACAATCATCTTTGTGATGAAAAGAAGAGATCGGTATTTGCATTGTGAAATCTGATTTTCCCTTCAAAGGAACTCTGAGTCTGAATACATGTCCAGCTTTTTACGCCTCAGTCTGGAGGCTGACAGGGGTTGTTGTCATGGAGAGTGGGCGGGCGTCTGTGAACACGATGACGAAGAAAAAAGGCAACCTAGGATTGTTGAAATGGTACCACGCCAACGTTATAGGCACCTTACTGTCCAGGTCAGAGGTCACGTTTACTGAAAGCAAGTTAGTCACTGTTTGGTCATGAATACTATCGTGACAGGACAGGTTGTGATTAAGAGAGATTGTAAAGATTCTCCTGTAGATTAACATTAACATCAGCAATTAGAATCTGATACTTTTTAGAAAACAAACAGTTGTTTTACTTTGTGTCAGTTTTGAAACATAAAATCCTTTAACTTGTATGCAGCGTTTGTTGTTTACTCTGGAACACGATCTGACCGGTGACATCGAGTGGTGAGACAAACATCTCTGTTCAGTCGTTTCAGTTTGAACCCGAGCGTAACGCAACGTTACGGACATTACTCAAACCAAAGAGAAGATCATCACATGAGAGAGTGGTGTGTGTGTGTGTGTGTGTGTGTGTGTGTGTGTGTGTGTGTGTGTGTGTGTGTGTGTGTGTGTGTGTGTGTGTGTGTGTGTGTGAGGAGGGGTCTAATTGGATAATAGACTGCTGAGCTGAGTGACCCGACACTGCACTGTGTTCAGGAAGCTCGGGATGTGACAGCTGCTTGGCTTTCAGGGCTACATTACACGTAATATTCCTTCTTTCATGTTTCTTAAAGTGATTAAACTCGCTATCTAAGGACATTAGGACTTCTTGAGGGTCAGAATTGCTGGCATAGCATTGGGCTTTAGTCGTTGCTAATATCCAGCAGTACTCGTGAGCTCGGTTTGCCATCTTAGCACATCAAAAAGAAGCGCCGGGAACATAGGTGCACGTCTTTTGAAAGTTATCTTCATCCACAAACTTTAAAATGTTTCATCAAAACAAAAGCAATTCAAAAGTTATTATTGACATGTTGTTGTTTTATTTCGAATATCAGAAGAGATCACAGTCTTGATTCTATTCACACATACATACTTTTGTTGCTCCATAAGGGCCCAAATAAGAGTTTATAAATACGTTTCCATAATGATGACCACTGTAGCGGACATCACCTCAGATGCCCAAACCACCTCAGTCGCTCCTCTCCATGTGGAGGAGCTGCTCTTCTCTCAAATTATCTGTAAAGCTGAGCTCAGCCGCCCTGCAGAGGAAACTCATTTTGGCCACATTCGTTTGGTCACCAGTCAGAGCTGATGACGACAGGTGAGGGTTGCAGCACAGATTGACTGCTAAATTGGAAGCTTTGCCATTGCTGAGCTCTCTCTTCACCCCAGCAGCCTGATATGAGGGCCACATTAAAGCCGATGCCGCACCAATCAGACTTTTCATCTCATGCTCCACGTTCCCATCACTTGGGAACAAGATCATGAGGTAATCCTTTGCTTGCAGCAACACAGAGAGAGTGATTCATTGTTTATCTGCCTGTAAATAATAACAACATGATAAAACTTTGCTATCACGAGTACTTAGTCAGTAGCCCAAAATAACCCAATATAAACAAAGGCGATGGTTAAAAATCATTTTTCTGCATGTGTTTGAACATATCCAAACCTAATGTCAAGAGAGAGACTGAGCATTATAAAAAGTCCTCACACAGTTCCTTTTCATTTCCATTCAGCGGTGTCACTTTCTCTGACATGTCCTATAGAAATCACTGATAAACTTTAACACATGAGGGCAACTTTGACCTACGGAGCTCACACCTCAGTGCTCCAGTTACGGCTGCATGACTTGGAAACATGTTTAATTCAGCGACTAAAATGCAACACTGCGCTGCGCCCTTTGAAGATCGGTCCAAAGCCTTTGAAGCTGCTTTCTGAGGGTTTTGATGTTTCTGTGTACAACTGGTTCAAGCTGTAACTTTCATATGCAGTTCACACTGTTGTTGCCAATAGTTCAAATCAGGCCTCAGATAAAGGATTGATAACGGAGTCCCTCTGCAGCGGAGATGCTCTGGAGGTTCACTGGAGGTTGAATCTTTCAGAAGTAAAGATGAATGACTGTGTGAGCAAATAGTTTAGCAGTAATGTGCTTCAGTGTATTCGTGTGAGGAACTTGGGGATTTCTACGGAAGAAAATATCACAGATTGCCACAATCTGCAGAAATCGTGAGACGCTTCAGTCAAACCGTCTCATGTTTTTAATCGCCATCCATTCGGTTTCTAAATGGTTGGGAAGAGGCAGCCATGTGTCATTCACGTACACAGACTAGTAACAGACTAGCATTACTAGAACTTGGGCTTTTCTAAGTAGAAGGATAACTTTTAAGCCATTTTCCAGTTATTTTCATGTTAATTCTTCATGTTAATATGCTGGACTGTCACAGCCGTCACCTCTCTGCCCTTGCTGTCAGCACAGTAAACTGTAGTCTGTTAGCTCAGCAGGATAAGAAGTGCGCTCCATCCTTAGCATTAAGAAAAGAAACGACATCTTTTATTATCAGCACACACATTAGCTTATACACCTGTGAACGCCTCTCTTCTTCTTTCTGCTCGTCCCATCAGAGCTCGTCACAGCAGATCATCTGCATTCATCTCAGCTCGTCCTCACCAAACCTTCAAGCTTTACATACAAGTCACTGTAAGCCTTTTCCTTTGCCACCTCTCTCCTTCCTGTACACCTAACCTTCCAGTTCTCCTGTCTGCCTGATTATCCCACTTTTTCTTTGCTAAACTCTTCCTTGAAATATTTTCCTGCACTTCTTCATTCCAGCACCGAGTCTACTTGTGTGTCCTTTTTGCTGACAGCAGCCTGCAGTAATTTGTTGTCATTCTCAGCAAGTCTCACACACGCTTCCTGAGCAATCCCAGCCCATTCTTCTTTGTTGAATCTCTCATCTCCTCCAGATTTGATGTTCCTCTGACATGGAGCGTGGTCCTCAGTTCTCCCTACAGATTTTCAGTGGGATTCTAGTCCCAAAAAGTGGATTCTGTTTATCTGGATGTAGCATCCAGATAAACAGAATCCACTTGTGGAGGGAGTTCTTCACCAGCACCAGCGTATGTTTTTAGTCGTCCTATTGAACAGAAAAGGAAAAGAAGAAAAACGACCCAGACCCAGTTTTGCTGCTGACTGCTCGAGGTTTTCTTTTAAAATTTTCACATATATTTCTTTCGTCACGATTCATTCCACCGTCACTAGTTCCAAGTTCCAGAAGCACTGAAGCATCCACACAGCATAATACTCCCACCATTGTGTTTCACTGTGGGGACCGTGGTGTTCTTTGGGTCGAATGCCTCTCCCTTGTCTAAACATAAGCAGCGTCTCTGTGGCTAAAGACCTTTAGTTTCATCTCATCTGCAGAAGTGGAGTTTTTCTTGGTCTGCAGCCTCGCAGTCCATTCTTCTGCAGGTTTCTAGTGACCGTCTTCTTCGAGACTACACTTCCTGACTTGTCCAAGTCACTCACTCATGTCTCAGCAGTGTTCTGGGGTAGTTAAACACATCTCTCACTAGTTTTCTTTCTAAAGTCTTTGAAATCTTTCTCTTCCTACCTCTGCCAGGCTTGTTCTGTACTTGTGGCTCTCTTTGAATTTCTTGATGATGCTTCTCACTCAGTTCTTGACACTTGGAAACGCTGTGATAGATTTGTATATCCATCGTGTGCTTTGTGAGCATCAGCAAGTCTTTTTTCTAATCTAAATTGATTTCTTTGCATGAGGCTTTCTCCGGTGGCAGCTCAAAGACTTGCTGAAGTTTTTATACTGTGTATACATTTGAAGGTGACCCTCAGCTTTAACTTGTCTTTGGCCATCAGTGCAGAACTTTCTGAGCTCAAGTGCTCAAGTGCTAATTGCTGAGTTGAGTTAAAAAGTGCACCTGAATCAGGGCGAGGGCATCGAGCAGTCCTGCATGTAATGGTTATAAATAAGACAAATAAGCTTTCCAGTTCACTAAATAGGTTTTCCAGGTCTCATCTGCTCTTTTTTCCCTTTCTCAGGTTTTCAGCTTGTTTGGCTTGAGTGGTCTCAGGTGTGTTTCACTGTTGTTCTGATATTCACAAAATTTACTCAAGACATAAAACAAGAGATTAAAGTCCATCATTCATACCGGCTTAGGAGACGCGTTTTCTATGACTTTCTTCGTTGTATGTGCCACGTTCGTTGTTTTCTGACAGTATTTGCAGAATTGAGTGAATGACTTTCAGTAACTTTTGCATTTTGTCAAGAACTGCCGTTTTTATCAGAGTTAATGTGCTGTTGGGCAGGGTTGGAACAGGCTGCCATCATTTTTAATGGTTCATTTCACTGTTTAGCTGCACACTGATGAGTAAATCACTTCTGACAGTTCAATCTGCTGTACGGTACGACTCTGCAACAGCGACAGTTTAACATCTCTTACAGTCCCTGTAAGAAATGACTCTCTCACTCTGATAACTGTGAGAATATCCTCAAAATATTAACAGGTTTATGAAGCTGAAGAAGGCTTTTAATATGAAACCAGTACAGAAAATAATTGTATAAAAAGTATAATCCAGTATACGTAACAGGAGGACGGGGAAAGCGGTTATCTTAAGCAGCTGAGGTGAATAAATCAGTCAGTATGAGATGATGTGGCATCATAATGATAACTAGCAGCGTCGCTCCCAGTTATAGCCATTCCAGAAATATGAAAGGACTTTTACTGGTTATTGAAGATTTATATTTTCTGCTTCATTTGAAGGCAAGTGGCAGCTGTATGTAATGTTTAAGGTGGAATGTTTTAACTGTGAGTCCCTGACCGTCCACTTTGTCTTTGTTAGCTCTGTTTCATGAAATGAGCTCTAGTATTGATTAAATTCCACCTTGATTACATCAAATCCAGATCTGAGTGATGGACGTGTGGAGCAGCATTACCTGAACATCACCCAAAATCGAGCTTTATCTGAAAAAACAAAATCACAAATTCATCCTGCAAAATTACGCAGTTGGTGTAAACGGCTGCGTTAAGAAAAGAATATATATTCACATTTACACGTGCAGTGTGTAAAGGCCTTAAGGATGGCGGGCAGCATAGACAGTATACACTGGGGGGATTCACAGGTATGGAAGCCAGCACAGGTGAGACTAATCAGGGCGGGGCAAACAACTAACCAGGATGGAAAATGAGCAAAGCGAGGAATAAAAACTGACAGGAACAGAAAACAATGTTTTCAAAATAAAACAGGAAAAGGTGAACAAAAACAGAACGATCTGAACAAAAACAGAACGACTGTGATGGTGCTGGATGATCCAGCACCATCACAGTGTGAGCAGCTGATGTGAAACTCATCAGCGCTGTCAAGCTGCTAAAAGGTGAGTCCTCCTTCCTGCTCACGAACACAGAATGCCGTTCATCTTATTGGCTGAACTATAATCTGTGATGCTGCTGTATTCTTTGAAACATAGCAGAAATAGCAAACAGCAGCTGGTCCTGAAAGCCCCCTCAGAGTACCATTCTCATTATCGGACAAAGTTAAAGTCTGTTCCTGTTTTTTGGGAAAGGTAACTGTAATTACTGAAATGCTATACATTACTGGAGCAGTGGTGACCTTCTTTACTTGTTTATATATTAAAATAGGGACAATAGATGCTAATAAACATCATGTTCATGCTGAATAACAGAGTATGAACTCATAGCATTACATCTGGTTACGTAAAATTAAAAATGATGTATCATGCCTACTTAGAAATGCTCACAGTTCTGGTTTGGACTAATAAACGGTTTGAGATTTGACATATTCAGAGCACTTCCTTATTACAAAAGCTACTCCCGTACTGCTGTCTTGATTTGCATTTGTATATCATACAGCATTTTATTTACTTTCTCGTGCTCGTAAAACTGACACAAATTCGAGTTCTACATCAATTTCCCGACAGTTCCTGTTTCCTTACCCTGGCTTCAAATTCCCGTGAACGCTTGCTGACCGACACTTCCACAACAATTTGCAGCAGTGCGTACTCACAAATATCCCACTTGTCACCCAGTTTAGGAGCAATTCTTTGAACTAGGAAGGTTTATAAATGTGCCACCTGAGGTATAGACTGACTATAGGTTAAAGATTCGTTATTCCAACTTTTCGGGACATTTTGGCCTGCCTGCATTTCCTGCTGAAACTTTAAATATTTAAACCTTGCTTCCTAGTTACAGCAGGTAATCTGATAAGTCGCAGTATTTGCATTTTAATGAGGACACTTTTATTTACTGGAAATAACCCACTCTTAAGGCTGGATTTAAAATAACTGCAAGCACGCGTGATGCCAGAGACGAGCATGTTGACACACAGTTGAAATACTTCCTAATGAATCCATTAAGCACCTTAAGTAATGAGAGCAGTAGTTAATTACTGACCCCATTAGCATAACTGGTTGTGTGTAACACGTGACAGTCTTGGGGCAGCTGAGCTCTGTAACACGTTATCTTTCGTAACACATCAGCTCTGCTCAGAGAAGTCAAGTGCTGTTTTGCTTCCTAGCAGCTTCTTTGAGCCGAGGACACTTTGCGACCTCGGGGTCCTCTCTTAAAAACACTGCGGTGCTTTGCACCTGTTAATCATTCTGACAGCCGCCAGAATGTCTCACACACGCACACACAAGTTCAACATCGATTTGCAGGTAACACGTTCGTGTGTGCTGCCTTGTTTTCTTGCTCTTCAACGCGCTTCATCATACTGTCTGGGTTGGATCCAAAATAACGTTTGTTGCTGCTGCTGTGTGCTTCACATTAGACGAGAGACACTTACAAGGTTCCTAACCCTCCACTCGTCCACCCACTCCAGTCCTCCCTCCCTCTCTGTACGAAGCTCTGACACAAACCTCCTACGTGTTGCCACAGTGGGGGTATTTGTCTGTGGCTAATAAAATCAGTCTTGGCTGAGACACAAAAGAGCCGGCGAACGACGCTTTTTCTGTCAGCTTTTCCCCCTCTCTTTAAACACACTTTGTTGAAAATGTGTTTTTGTGTTTAAATGTTCCTTGTTGTGCCGCTCGTCACTGCCATAATAGCCCGCTGTTGTATTTGTGCCAGTGTTATTAGCGCTCCCAGTAACGCATCTGATTTCACTTGTAGTAATGACAAAACAGCGGGCACGCCTCTGCTCTTCTGCGTTACTTTCTTCTCCATCTCTTTCATTTGTCTTCCTCTGCTGACACCTTCCTCCTAAGCCTTTATTTTCCACGCTCCTTCCTGTGCTCCAAATCTCGGCCACCCTCTAGAAGATTATACATTTCTTTTTGCAGAAATTGAGAAATTGCTGTATAATTACCCACAAAGCACTGACTGCTCGATCTGCATAATTGCCTCTACCATCCATTGCAATTATCGGCAGTGTTGTCTATTTTGAATCAAAGTCCAGTAATTATAGGGTGTTTTATGTTAGAGAGACTGTCCGGCTGTTATCGCAGTAATCCTCTATAATCTCATATTCTCTATATGGGCTCCTAGTCATCACCAAATATGGTGACAATAACATAATTACATGATGAGGTGCATGCATGTCGGTATGTACAGAAATAGCCTGTTGTATAGACTGCACTCCAACAGAATTGTTGAAAGTGGTCTGCAGCCAAAATAAGCAGCAACACTGCAAACAAGCAGAATCTAAAAATACATTTTCTCACAATAGAGTAAGTTTCCACTCCAAATAGGAATTCAGGTAAAGTGATTGAGCTGTCTATTGAAGCGTAAAGATCCTGTTGTATTCAGGAGAAACCCCAACAATCAAGTGACCCTATGAACTGGCACCTGGCGACAGTGGGAAGGAAAAACTCCCTTTTAACAGCAAGAGCCAGGCTAAGAGAGGGGCAGCCATCTGCCACGGTTCAGAGGTGAGAGGAAAGAATAGATAAACGAGAGAGGAGAAAAGAAAAGGAGACCATAGAAAGACAGTACACACAGACTAAGGGCAAGAGAAGACAAAATGGGATGACATGCTGCAGTGAGGTGTAAACATGAGGAGTGAAAGGAGGTGAGTGGAGAAGCCTATAGTGGCATAACTAAGGAAGGATTCAGGGTCACCTGAAAGTTTGAAGCCTAATCTTGAAAGTAGAGATAGTGTCTGTCTCCCGAATCCAAACTGGAAGCTGGTTCCACAGAAGAGGGGCCTGAAAACTGAAGGCTCTGCCTCCCATTCAGATATGATTTATTATTCAATAATTTGTATGTAGAAAGGATTTGAAGATAAATTCTGAATTTAACAGTTTATGTCCAATATGGGAGGAATATGATCTCTCTTTCTCGTCCTTGTTAGGACTCTTCCAGTAGTATTTTGTACTAACTGGAGGCTTTTTAGTGAGCTTTCAGAACAACTTGATAATAATTTTACAATTTTAGATTTATTTCACATATTAAAGAGCAGTCCTACATATTTGTTTAATCTGCATGTTGAAAGATCAACAGTGACTCCAATTTTTCTCACAGTGTTACTGAAGGCCAAGGTAGTACCTACCAGACTATGTGGTTAGACACCATGTTTGTATATATGAAATTTAGACCCGAGTACAATAACCTCAGTTTTATCTGAATTTAAAATGAGAACATTAAAGGTCATTCAGGTCATTGTCTTTAACGCCTTTGATTTAACAAACTGATTAGTGCCATTTGGCCTGTGCCTTCTTATGTAAAAAGTATAGGTCCCAGGACAGAACCCTGTAGAACTCCATGACTAATTTTTGTGTGTGAGGAGGGCTTCACACAACAAATTTGAATCTGTCAGATAGATATGATTAAATCCACTGTAGTGCACCTTTATTAATACCAACAGTCAGTGTTGGTCAAGTTACTTGAAAAAAGTAATCAGTAACTAATTACTGATTACTTCCCCAAAAAAGTAATCCCATTACTTTACTGATTACTTATTTTCAAAAGTAATTAATTACTTAGTTACTTTTTAAAAACACGATTTACAACCTGAATAGGTGATAAAGCGATAGATCTTTCAGCCCAATTCTACTTTTTCTGCATAATCCATCATACAAATGTAATCAAATGGAAAAGTCTCTTTTTAAAACTTGTTTTATTAGTTTTAATCTTTTAACTTTATGCATCAAGCAAAAATTAAATTATATGCAACATTCTCTGACTGGAAGAAATTTGTTTAACATTTAAACCTATTTTCTGCACATTCCAGCACATAAAATAAAATATTTTTTTGTGTTTACACTCACTCTTTCAAATAGATGCAAGTGAAACACAGCAGAAAATAATTAAAATCAAAGACTTAGCGGTCCTGTTGCTCTATTTTCACCTGTATAGCAGGCGGATGTTTGCCCTGCTGCAGGTGCCGCAGCGGTCAGTGGAAGAATCCCAAGTTTGTCTGTGAATTTCTCGTTCTGTGGCAGCGCACTTGGTGCTTGCTCGGAAGTTTAGGGGTTTTTTCGCTGTAAAAAGAAGTTTTCTTCCCACGCACAACGGACACTAATGTTTTTGTCACTTTTTACGGAATCAAACTCAAAGTAAGGTCAGTACTTCCACGCTTTAAACGCTGCACGCTCATACTCTCTCCGCACTCGATATATTATCCATTGTTGATCTGCACACAGCTGTTGCCACGAACGTCGCACTCGCTTACGTCATTGTCACTCTCGCAAAAAAATCATGGTTTTAGTAACGCAGTAACGCAGCGTGCTTACAGGAAAGTAACGGTAATCTAATTACCTTTTTTGCAATAGTAATCCCTTACCCTACTCGTTACTTGAAAAAAGTAATCGGATCTCTGCCAACAGTATACTCTAGTCACCGTGTTAAAATGAAATCCACAGTATTGAATGTTGTACTGCTAACTAGCAGGATAGGAGCAGAGACAAGTCCTCCACTATCAGATGCCATAAGATATGCCATTCATAATGTTCAATACTGTTGTTTCAGTGCAATGAAGAATTCTGAAACCTGATTGAAAGTGGTTGAAGCAATCCTCTGCAAATGATTACCCAGCTGTTTTACGCTTATTCTTTCAAGAATTTCTAAAATAGTTGGAATGTTGTAAATGGGGCTATAATTACCTAAGACAGCTGGATCACGTAAAGGCTTTTTAATTACTGCCACTTTCAAAGCCTGTGATATGTATCCTGCAGAGATAAATTGATCATATTTAAAATTGTAGTATTAATTAATGTTAAGATTTCTTTGAACAGTCTTGCAGGGATTGAGTCTAATAGACAGACTTTTCCTAAATGCTGCTGCGAGAACATTGAAATAGTGATAACAGAAGATGTTATAAAGGAAGTGTGCTGCAAGTACTGCATGAAGCAAACATGATGGGAGCATGATTTCCACTGTTTTATTTCTATTGTTATATTTATTTGTTGCAACAGTCCACAAGGTCTGTGCTATGCTCCAACACTGATTAGGTCAGAGGTTCCCAAAGTGTGGGGCCCGCCCCCTAGGGGGGGCGCAGAGCCATTGCAGGGGGGGCGCGGTATGAAAAGAAAAAGAAAAAGAAGAGCGCTTGGACACTGTGGACAGGTTTTTGACGGGGCTCCCACATAAACGCAAAGCAGGAGATGAAGCATCGCCAAATATGTTTCCAAACCAACTTCCTTCCAAGCCAAAGACAGGAAAATATGGTGAAGCATATCTTCCCTTTGGCTTCACCTGCACAAGTGCCAAGGTAGGTCTCCCCTGCAAAATTAGTTTCCCTGCGTCGGGAGCAGCACTGGGCTCTCCAAATCACGGACAAACATTATCCCACATTCTTGATTTTTAGTTCACAAACACTTCTTGTAATAACTAACTACTCCTGACATTTTGGACATGTTAGCTCTTTATGCAGTAAAGTTACAGCAGGATACAAATAATATCAGGCTGATCCTGCCGTAATTTGTTCCCCCGGTTCAAATCACGGACAAACAGGATCCCACAGCTGTTTTTGTTTAAACCTATTTTGCACAGAGAGGCATTTTTTGAAAAATGTATTGATAGCAATGTTGAATATTATTACACAGGAAAAAAAGACAAATACACATAAAATAATCACACCGTGACGCCTCTGCCTTTCTAAATGGAGGGACAGTAACTGCGTGTGTGTATGTAAGCGTGTAAAACCTGCAGATAGTCAGATTAACAGAAACAGTATTTTGTCTCTACCTGCCATTCTGCAATTCATCTCATGTAAACAATAACGTGGCGCACAGCGTGACGTGAAAAGAGGCACATACCTTTGACGTTGCGTGATTTAACTCTGTAATCCTCGTCCACACGTAAACGCAAAAAGGAGTTTTAAATAATCTCCGTTTTCGGTGAATCGCAACGCCGTTTACGTGTGGACGAAAAGCCCAAACGCATAGAAACAGCTGAGTTTTCAAAAATACCCGTGTAGGTGTGGACGCAGCGTAAAAGAGTTAGTAGTATATTTTATTACTACCTGTAATTTATTGCCGTTTACTTGTATTTGCTTAATTGTTTACTAAATGTTTGAGGTGTGAAATAAACAGCAATGGAGTTTGTAAACAAAATATGGGTGTGTGTGTTTGGAGGATGTGTTTGTGGGGGGGTTGGTGGTGGGGGGGGCGCGAACATTTTTCTTGTAAAACAAAGGAGGGCCTGGCAAAAAAAACTTTGGGAAGCACTGGATTAGGTAAAGGTATTCATATCATTTGGATCCAGTACTGCAACAAACAACAGAAAAACAGTTTTGTCACTTTGGTCCCCAAACTCCCCCAAAGGTGGAAAAAATCAGTGTGCGTGTGCACATGTTTAAATCATTTTAAAATGATCCGACAAATATCTTACAAAAAATAAAGAACATGTATAGTGGTATTCAAAAATATTAATGATATATAGTACAGAGTCCCAAACTCATGGGTGAGTTACTACTACAGTTACTGATGTCATCTTTTATGTACAGTCTATGCTGAGGCATGTCATAATGGCTGTTGCTCCATTAACATAAGCCAGACCTTCATCTTCATTTGAATTTTTATTGTTTACAAAAAATTGAATGAAGTTAAAAATGTCAAACACAGAAAGTGAAGCTATTTTATTATACACTTCTTGTTTTTTTAAATCACTTTCAGGAAAGTGTTGCTCCTGGCTAATATGTTGTTCAAATATAAATAATTTATTTGCCATAAATTTGTAGATATATTAACTAATTGCAGTTCACGGAGGCTGGGATTAATCTATCTGGAGATCTGCAGCTAAATGAATGAGTTCCAAAGCACCTGACATGTTTTAATATTCAGCTGTGAGAGAATAATTTTCTCTCAGCTGACGCGGAGCTTCCCCGTGTGAACACTCCAGCCTTTACCTTTCTTTGATGTGAAGGTCTCACTAATTAGGTGGAGCCCAGATTTCCTCCTATATCAAGATTCAAGGGTTTTCTGGGTGGGCTCACTGTGTTTATATGTTTATATGTGCGAGTGGATGAAAAAAAAACTCAGCCAGAGGCGAGGTTTACTGCCTAAGAACAATCAGAGTGCAGGATGAAAGAGCCCCCCCTCTCTGATGCTGGGAATTTCTGATGTTATTATCGTATACATCTGTGGGCCTGAACTGATAAAACATGCATGACTGTGAGCCACAGTGCCAGGTTTATGTTTTCTCCCTCTTGGAACTGCCAGTGGTAGTTTGCATTTAGATGACAGCCTCTGACAGTCCACAAATTGAAGAGGCAAGGCTCTGATTTTTCTCATTCCACTCAGCCTCTGTCTTCTTCAGATCAATAATATTATTTTGCAATAATGTTTGCAACACACAAAAGGATCAGTAAGGTTCTGCCTCATTAGCATTAACTGAGTGCCCAGCTTTGTTAGATAAGAGAGAAACACAGCAAGCACACGATTTTGCAAAGATTGGTGGCAGATTAAAAAATTTCAGAAGGATTTTCTTTAATCTCATTTGGAGTCAGAAAATTTTGGGGGCAGTTCTTCTCAGATTTCGTTGGTGAAACAATGATTGAGAAATTAAAGTTAATATTGATAAAGCTTAAAAAACGGTACCTGCTTCTTTAAGAACTTTTGATAAGACTAATAGAATGTTTTTTTTTCTTTTTCAAACATATGTTTTATAGATTTTTGGAAAGAAAGGTAGAGATATACAAATAAATAAATAAAAAAATCTAACATTTAAGAACGCTGGTGTTTTCTGACATTAAGGAGAAATGACTGTATTACATCATGGCATTTGAAAGGTATTTACATTACCTTATAATACTGTTGCTCGATTAGACTGTTAACCAATCATTTTAACTTCGTTGTCACTGTCAGTTAAATGGTTTGACACATTGTTTCTGCTTTTCTTCTGATTGTGGTATATTTCCTAAATCCTTGAGCCTTGTGACAAAAGTTTGGGCTGTCCCATATTCCTGGAGTGTAGCAGACTTTTTCATTGTGGATAGGGAGACGACCTGAGCTTCATACTAATCCTTCACTTTAACCTCAGAAAGTCAGTAATCTATTAAACTAAAAGAAGTGATGAGAGAGAGTTCCTGCCTTCGCCGAACATTTTATGCACAAAGTGACAGAACTGTGAAATCCCTTTGAATATTTTATGTAATCTAGTGGGAGAGAAGTGCAATCAGTGGACGACTCAGAATATGCCTAGCATTTTAAGAGACACTGTTTTCCAAACATTTTTCACACACTTCATCAGAAACGTCAGTGCTGAATTCTTCCTGCCTGTCTGCCCTGAATGAGTTTGAAGATGGACCATCCAGTTATGCAGGATGTTTTAAACTGACACAGCTCCTTCCTTTAAGCTGCAGTCTGAGGTTCTGCTCATACAGTCGAACATGACTCCTTAAAAAGTGCCTCGGGTTTAAAAACAAGAGAACGTTGAAACCTTAAAGGTCCACCTTAATTGCTGAAAGAGACAACAAGTACAGATATCTGCTAAATAAATGATGCCCTGCTTTCGAGAGAAGGACTATTTTTTTCTGCTAGCTGCTTTGCAACCCACTTTGATTTCTGTCCTATTTCACTAAATATATATTAAAATCGTCTTTTGACTGTATTTTAAAACAGGAACATTTTAAAATGTCTGCTTTGCAATCTTTCAACCTTTCTTTTTTATATCACAAACCTACTCTGTTTCCTGGAAGAACCACATAATTAAGAAAGAAATGTCACAAAATGTCCGAGGTTTGAATGCCAAAGAGTTAAAAATAGACAAACAGCATCTCTGCTTGGGTGCAGACCTTATCTGCAGCAGGACATCTTCTGATCTGCTCAGCTTTTCAGCAGCAGTGCTCTTTCCCTCTGTGTGCGATCACTGCCCAGGCTGCCAACATCACCCCATGAATCTTAAGAGCTGTCCCACTTGCCAAAGTTATCATCCCACCACAGCCCCGCAGCCTTGTGGTCAACATCCGCTGAATTCCATATTACTTGATCAAGGACTTCATTTGTAGTCCTGGCTCAGGTTGGACTCTTTGGACTCACTTCAGGCCCCCAACGCTGAATTTTCCAGCCGCTTCCTGTACTTCCTCTCTGATTCAATTCTCAAATCGGGAATGGCTTACAAGGCTAAGTAGGATGGAGTCGGATCTCTCAAGGACTTCATATTCCAGACACCGCCCTACTGCTTCCACTGATTCTGCTGTCTCTGATGAGCCTTCAGCTGCACTCCTTCAGTCCTTGATTCAGCTCTGTGCTTGCTGCTCTCCAGCGGGATGACCTTCCTGATCCAGTCGAGACTGCCGTCTCATTTCCCAGCTTGAACTGACAATTCCCCCGATTGTTTTATCACATTCTTTTTTTCCCCGGCAGACTCATTCGTGTGATATTTAATACTTGTTTGACTTTTATAGGCTTAGAAATTCAGTTTAAAGAATTTTCTATTTTTTACCGTTAAAATGCAAATTTCAAAACAAACAAACCCAAACACGCGCCCGGGTTATAAAGTTCTTAAGGGCAAAGAATCTTCAGCTGACAGCAGGCAGCATCAGTAATATTCATGACAAATATAAGATAGAAGAGGAATAATTTAGGCTGTTTCCTCTGCCGGTGTCTGGGGCCTTTTGACTTTTCTGTTTTCTTTTCACTTCTTCATTTGCATTTTGGTACTTGGAGATAGTGACACTGCTGAAACAGAGCTTTAAACTAAATAAAAACTGGATAAAATTACTTGATTGCTCCGTCCAATCAGAGCAGAATCAGGAACATAAACAATGAAAATACACCAATGAGATTTAGGCTCAGTAAAGACAGTAAGGACCACAAAAACTGTCTTTTATACTTATTTAATCAAAACAAAGCAAAGAGACAAATGAGGCTCAAAGATTCAAACATGATTCAACGTGAACATTTTACGTTTTGTGCTGTTTGTTATTCCATCCTTTAGGGACATTTAGAGCAGTCAGAATTTTTAGGGTCCAATCTTGGATGTTAGATCAGTTTCCTGAAGTTTGTTATCTGTGTTCAGCTGCTGGCATCTCCTCTCTCTTTGAGACGATTGTATTTGTATATGACAAAAAGACGCATAATGAAGAAACTGTGACCAAATTAATAGCACACTAATTTCTTCTGAACCATGTGTATCAGTTTTAGGATGATTGCTCAACAAAAGCTTTCCAGCTTTTTTAAAAAAAATACATTTTATAAAAAGGCTTCTACAGAGTATGTGCACACCAAAAGAATCAACACCCGTACAGGAGTAAAAGCAAAGTGAAATAATGAATGAGTAAAACAAATATCTACCAGAATAAAATGTAATTTCTTCACTGAACGTCTCTTTAGAGGAAAAGAAAATCAAAGCTTATTAGAAAGCTTGCTCACTCCTCCTCGCTCAACATAGTCCTACCAGAAAAACTGCACAGGAATATTAGAAAAAACAAGGTAACACTATAACATAATCTTCCAAGGGGAGTAGCTGATAAAGCAGCACAGTAGCAGGCTCTTAATCAGAAAAGACAAAGAAAGGCGGCCAATCAGTCGCAGGTCTAACAAATACAGTCGGACAAGCATTTTGTGCCCCCAGGTTCCACTCCACACCTCTCTTAGCATCACTTTGTGCAGTCAACTCAAGACCCACCACAGCTTTGTGGGGTATTCACAGGCAACTTTTTGGCCCCCAACACCCCTGCCTGGGAGCCGGGCAGCAGTGCTTCCCTGTCAAATCTGCACAAGCGGATGTGTCTGCTGTTGTGCACACTGACCCCATTATGCGTGTGCCAGTCGCTCCAGCTGGTGGTTTAGCCGGTGGCACCAGTCGCCCCCTTACTGCATCGGGAAGCACGCCAGTAAACATGAGCCTCCCACCCCTCTCAGGAGCCACAAACACCCTGCCTGTCTTCCCTTGGTACTCGGGTCTTTCTAATATGACTTCAGATCAGAAGAAACTTCCCCCGGTAGCAGTGAACGAAGAGAGCAGTGCCCAGTGCCAAATCCTGTGCAGTACAGAAGAACTCAGTGTGGTTGTGCATACCACAGGAGATGTGTGCATTGGGTGAGGAAGACATAGGTTTGGACAGGCTTAGCACAGCTCTGCTTGTAGCTGATGCAGAGTCAAAATGTACAAAGACTGTTTTTCCAGTAATCTATACTTTATGGTGTTGATTCTTCTCACAACATCATGAGAGGTGATGAGAGAGACCATGTTAATCCCTGCAGCTCGCAGCGTAACACCGATCTCTTCAATAATTCGCTTTTGTCTTTATAAACACATTCTATCTGTACTTTATCATCCTGCAGGGTGGAGCCTATTCTGCAGCGAATAAAGGAGGACCGGACCCGGGTGGTCTCGCCTTCATTTGACAACATCAAGTATGACACTTTTGAGATCGAGGAATACCCTCTGTCTGCTCAGGGCTTCGACTGGGAGCTGTGGTGCAGATACCTCAACCCGCCAAAGTCCTGGTGGACGCAGCACAACAACACGGCGCCTATCAGGTAAACGGGAGATGAGCTCAGAGGCTCAGTAATGTAAAAAACTATGAGGGGAAAAAGAAATGGTTTTATTTTACTAAAAGGAACCTCTTTATGTGAAAGAAGTCCAAGAAAGTATTAATTATTAATCATTTGACTTGAAGCATATTGAAGTAGGGTTGATAAGATCACTTACTAAGCTCATTATTTTTACATTATAATTTCTCCAACACTAATCCCCATGAATAATTACGTATGTAAATTCTGTTTAGTGTAGTGTCAGTATTGTAACCCATATAAAACCCGCGGGAAGCAATACAGCTACAAAGCAAATGAAGTGTAACACATAAAAACGGTCTCGGTGGGCCGTTACATTTAACATTTAAGAAGGAGAGCAGGTACATTTTATTTCTGCTTATTTGATGTCCTAAACAGCATGCACAGTCACCGCGCATACCCACAAATAACGATCCACATCTTCAGTGGCCAGGAAAGTGTTGCCAATATAACGGAGAAAGATTGCTTAGATGCACACCAGAGGCCAGTACAGACAAACAGCCCAGTAATGACAGCAAAATTGCCTCCTCACCAATACGTGCAAAGAGGATAATATGTCTGTTGTTGAGGTTTATGGCAAGTAAATCAATAATACAGTGTTTATGGATTTGGACAAAGACAAGAGGACGTATCCTGCTCAATATTGTAATGGAGGAAGATAAATGGGCCCAATTATTTATTTCTCTATCTTCTTAAGCACTTTTGTTCAAGTGCAGATTGCTGCTGGATTTGCTCGGGAGGACCGCTTGAGAGTATTGTTACCGCTTAATGGCTTTCAAAGCAGTTTTGTTAAATCGGTATCTAATTTCTTAAGTAAACATGTGTATTGTGCTTTTCCTAGCTATCAGAAGATGATGAGTTATGGTCTTTGAGAGGCAGTGCTCGGACGCACATTGTTCCTCTGAGCTTCAGGAAATTCACCTTTGAATGCGATAATGGATACTACGTTAAAGTACTAAATCTTAATTTACACTGAGGCAGAATAAACAGTGTGGGAGAGCTCAGAAGTTCACAAAAGAGCCGTTTGTTGTTTCTGCTATTAAAGTTGGGAAGTCGCTGCATGTGTGTGCATGGGACTCAGAAATAACAAATTAATCTTAAAATACAAAAATGCAGTTTTTTTCCAAAAGAATAAAAGCTAAATACAGAACAGTGCAGACGTGTCTCTGGAGTGACCAGTCGCGCTCCTTCGTCTGGCAGTTCGACGGACGAGTCTGGATCTGGCGGTTGCCAGGACAACGGTACTTGTCGGACTGCACAAGTGTAAAGTTTGGTGGAGGGGGGGATTACGGTGTGGGGGCTCGGCTCTTAGTTCCAGTGAAAGGAACTCTTAATGCTTCAGCACACCAGGAAGTGTTTCCTCTGCACTTCACATTTAGCATCACTGCAGACTGATAATGTGAACTCCATAGCTCAGTGTTTCCTGTACGCCATAGGCTGTAAAGTAAAAACAATGAGCAGATGATGTATGAAGTGTTACATTGTGGTTACATTGTGCTCTTTAACTGAATGTTGTATGAAAAAGAATGTGTTGAAAGCCAGTGTGTGTGTGTGTGTGTGTGTGTGTGGGGGGGGTGTCTTTTTTTTGGTTTCTGGCTGTTTGCCACTGTGTGTATCCACTGGGATGCAAAATTCACCCAAACAAGCTGTTTTTGCAGCGGTGCTGTATTTCATATTGATAAGAAGAGATGTGTGCGACTGACAGCATGAATACTAATAGGAGTTATTTTTCACCCCTGTTGATTCAGTTTGATGTTGATGAAAGATTTGTGTACTCTTCCCGCCTGAATTTCCACAAAATGTCCTGAAGTAGTTGTGTTAGGTGAAGGCATCATTTTGACAGCTGCATCATTTGTGAGTATAATGCACTGCTTGGGTTTTTCATGGAAGACTAAGAACTATGTTTAGAGCAGCGAATGTGCAGTGTACTTGAAAAATAGATCTGCAGGGGCCTTGATCCCCACAGTTAGCCTCATACTGAGGCTAATTGTGGATTAGGACATAGCTGTTGTACGTGGGTAGAGGAGGATGCTTTGCATTATATTTTTTTAAAGGGCCTAATTACAGTGCATTCACTTTAATATAAAGCAAGGTTCCTTTTTTCTGTGACCTTTTCTCTTTCCTCTCATTCTAGGAGCCCTGCTCTGATTGGCTGCTTTGTGGTCGACAGGAAATACTTTGAAGAGATTGGCCTGCTTGATGAGGGCATGGAAATTTATGGTGGAGAAAATGTGGAGCTTGGAATCAGGGTGAGATGGTCTTTATAAACTTTTTTTATACCCAAACTGATGAATTTCTGAATACTCAAGAACTCCTTTTTGTCCAGCTTCATGGAGACCCTCACAAATACAGTCCAGATGGTTTTGATTAAAGTAAAAATTCATTTTTTTATGTATTAGGGTCAAAACTTTTGCCACACTCACCATTTTGATGCAATCAACAGCAGCTGCCTGACAGCTTGGTTTAACCAGACTTTAAAAACTAGTTACTGGTGAATCATGGAGGGATGATAACCTTTATGAATCTTAAACTGACCCGTCAATTCAGTTCCGTTTTCTTTATATAGCACCAAATCACAACAACAGTCACCTCAAGGTGCTTTATATTGTAATGTAAAGTCCTTACAATGATACAGTCAGTGTGCATTTATAGAAAACTGTCATTTTATGAGGAAAAAGTGTCATAAGTGTCCTTTTATTTCAAAATATATTTATTTACACCTGCTTCTAAACAACAGTAATATTTACACCTCTACTTTTCTATCTGCTCTTCTAACTCTTTGCTCCTTTTCTAAAACTAGCATGTAGTCAGGGATGGATCAGGTGACCCTGAATCCTCCGTTAGTTACGCTGCAATAGGTCTAGGCTGCTGCGGGCGTCCCATGATGCACTAGGTGTTTCTTCTTCACTCAGCCTTTTTCTCTGTGTGTTTATACAGCCTTATTAATCTCAGGCTTTTTTCCACCACACTGTCTTTGGTCCTGTCTTCCACCCCTCACCTCCCATCGGTCGCTGCAGATGGCCCTCCCTCCCTGAGCCTGGTTTTCTCAGGTTGCTTCCTGTTAAAAGGGTGTTTTTCTTTCCCACTGCTGCCAAGTGCTTGCTCATAAGGAACTGTTAATTTTTGGATCTTTATTGTAAAATTCAAGAACAGTTGCACATACCAATAAAATTGATTTGAATTACATTGATTGAGATCTCTGCCAACACTTTAAATTTCATACAGTAACCTACAAACACATGTAACATGGGCCGCCTAACAACAGCATCAGCTGCTGTCACCATCCAAACTGAACTGTGCTAAAGGACGGCTCGCCTGGCGTACAGAAAAAAGAATGACCTTTCCTTTGATAGAGCAGCATCTTTGTGAGTCTGACTCATCCAAACTGAGCTGATTACTAATGATGTAAAAACTACAAATTGTAACTTCATATGATTACGTTATATGAATATAATGAATGTAGTGCAGCTACATTACATTATCACATTATGGTGACTGTAACTTCCACATCTTCCAGTTTTCTTGTAGTTTCTGGCAAATCTGAACAGCAATACATTTTATTTCATTTTCAGGCAGCATAACTCCATCAGAACATTAAGTTACCAGAGGGACTCTATCTCTAATCGGATCTCTAGAGGCCTTGGGCTCTGCACAAGCACAGTCATCCTGAGGCTGCCAATCAGCCCCGGGAGGATGCCACAGTGTTAAGGCTGAATGTATCCGGGAGCCATCCCAGAGAAACTGTTGACTCAGGCTCGGTGTGGAGTGATTTACTGCAACCATGTCTGTGTCGTGCAGGTTTGATTATCAGGCCGGGCTGGCTGATGCTGATCTGAACCACCGAGTCAAGAAAAGAATAGATAAATAAATGAAACACAGAGAGAAGTTTCTGGTTGTTACTGTACTGTGCCCTCTAAAACAGACATGCAGCCCAGTTATCATTAACTTTGTCTGACTGCATCCATTTGTGATGCGTTGATAGTCATTATGAATGCCACCTTCCCCCTGGCTCCATTCTTCTAAAACACAGCAGTAAAAGAAACCCATGACTGTAAAAATCTAAAGAAGGCATGCTTGGAGCTAAATGATCAGAATCAAGGGAGAAGAACTGAAAGCTGATTTGAGTTATGGTGGGACAAGCCAGCAGCAACTATGGTTTCAGAAACTGGCCTGAAATAAACTGAAATCTCTCGATTTAAATGTGTCCAATCTCCCCTTCAGAGTAATCTTCTCGTGCATGTTTGGACTGATTACAGTGCTGCTACTATTTTTGCATCCCTCCTTGCAATCTTTTCAGTTCTTTATTCAGTATCTATAGTTCAACAGATGAACAGAGACCTTCAGTAAAAAATCTGCTCTTCTGCCCCTGGTGAAAAATAAGGTATCGCTTAGGTTATCGAGCTAAAGATGACTGATGCTCCCTGTTTTTGCTCGAGAGCGGTGGATGTTTCCCCAGTAATTATACTCCTCCACCCATTCCCTGTAAACAAGAGTGCAGTCAAACTGCTGTGAGTGTGACGCTACCTGTAAAGGAATGTTGGCTGGATGTTGACTACAGGAGCTGCGTTATCTCAGTCTAAACCCAAATAGGAATAGTGCACCTATATGAAATATTGCACCAGATTTATTAAAGTTCTGGCATGAATAATTGACTCTCAGCCAATAATCTCAGGCTTTATTAAAGAGCTGCACACCACTTTTGCAGCTAAAAAGCACAAACACAGGTGCTTCTGCACCCTGCAGAAGTGCATTGCATATGTATTTGTAGGTGTTCAAAAGTTGAAGGAATCACTCAGATAGGATTTTTTTTTTAGGTTTACAAGAGCAATTCAAATGATGATATTTTATGCACCTTTTGTGGTTGTTAAAGTTGCTGCTTTGATTATTTGGAATGAGGAGGGAATACATGCCTAACCTTTGGCTCCTGTAGTTGCTCAGCCAGATGTTTCGAGCTAAGACGCGTCTATTTCTGCTCCTTAATACTTCTGTTTAATGTAAGAGAGCAGAGCTTAACATGGAGCACCAAGCAAGGGGGAAAAGTGGCTCATTACATATGAATAAAGTAACAGTGAGCAGCAGAGTTGGCAGTGTTTCGGGGTATTAGTTACATTGCTACGCAGACATTGGTTCATAATGAAAACTTCAGGCAGCAAACTTCTGTCTTCACACAGCAGGGCACATGTAGAGATCTGCAGCCTCACAAATCAGCTCTCATGTAGTCCTTTTCTTCATTTTCAGATGTGAAGTGTGTTTGAAGAATGTCGTTCAGGGGTCACTGGATTAAACTCAGAATAAAGGGCAGTGATGCATGTATGGATCAATCAGCATCTGGTGGCAAATCATCTTTTGGTTTCTTCTATTTGTCCTACAGATCAAAGTTCCTTTAACCTCCTTCAGATTTTAACAGTTTCCCTTTTATCAGAACCTGTTGCTGCTTCTTCAGCTGCTTCCTGATCTGAAGTGTTATTCTGAGACATGTGCATGAACCCCACAGTTACTCTGCTGTGCTGGTTAGTAGATTACTCGCTCCCTCGTGAGGTCTGATTGATGGTGCAGGGCATCTTTGAAAAGAACTGGCTGATGATTTGTTTTATAGATTATTCACCCGACAAACTTTCCAGTCCAGCACACAGCGTTTTACAATCAGCCCTCAGGCTAATTAGTTACACTTAGTATATTTGGCTGTGTGCATTTTCTTTAGAACAGCTACGATCTGATGTCATAAACATAATCTGATGTCATGAATATAACTTTGTCTGGTCACTGGCTGTGTTGTGCCTTCCTCTGTCTCATGGGAAGCTTTTGTGGAGGACTCTGATGTAACTTTCTCCATATGAAGCATGAATGTCAAGCCTGCTACAGGTCTGATAATGCCTTTCTCCTTAGCTCCTCAGTGCAGAGAGCATGAGTGCTGCTGCATCATGCAGTGAGGTTATTCTCTATTATAGAGCTCTTTTGCCATATAATTACTCTGCATAAGCCCACACTGCAGAGACAAATTGAACACCTGTTGACATTAGCACAGCGGAGAGTCGAATGGCTTATTCAGTGAAGCAGAAGTAGCGAGGGTCTCTCTGTGGGGGGTGAGCTCACCGTCGCCACCACGACCGCAGTCCACATCTTTCTGACCCAGATCAGATGCTCCCCTCAGCTGTCGGCCGCTCTGCCCACATTACTTGTTGGCCTGTGTGCTGAAACGGGGCCAAGAGTCCGTTGCCCTCTGCAGCGTTGACAGCAACGGTGAAGCAAAATGGACCGGTTTCAGTGTAGAGGCACTTCAAAGGGGCTGTGGAGCATTTTGTGTGGATGTGGACAGGTTACGACTCCGTGTGTGGAGTTTTTTGGAACAGCTGAAAGAGCAACAAAAGGTTAGCCAGAGTATTGACATTTTATTTCTGTAGCAAACACTTCCAGTGCCACAGGACCATCTGAAGCCTGAACTCAGCAGCACATGGAATTCTAGAGAGCCTGCCGCACATCATTATTCCGATGTTTTTTTACTTCGTGGTTTTCTATAAAAACATCAGGAATGACAGGGAAAGTCAATATTTCAGCACACAGAGCTGTAGAAGCCCCTTTTCAGATCAATGATTATGTAAATCAGCGGTGATATTTTGACAGAATCAGTTCTGCACACGTGTCCCAGGGGCATTGCTCTTAATCTAACTAATTCATCATGTGTTGGTTTTGGCCCCAGGTTTAACTCAGAAAACACTCCGTTTGTTCTATTTCTATCTTCATACCAAACACAGACAACTTTTTCTTTTTTATCAGCGATATGTTCGCGCGCTCCCTCGGTTTCTGCAGAAGCTCTCCGTATCTCTGGCCTGCACGCTCCTTTTAGTGATAAAGATTGCTTTCATGAGCCTGATCTGCGCCGTGCTGGCATAATATTGTGCATATTTAACACTCATTGTCTTTTTTTTCTCCCTCCATCACAACGGGTGGTCGTCCTCACTCAATGTGATTTATAATTCACAACTTCATTTGTTTATGCCTTTTGCTGCTCATTTTCTCATTAAAAACTTTTAAAAACACAAGTCTGACAGCAAGATTTGTTCCACGCTTCACCAAAGGAGACAGGCCGGGAGACAATTAGGGATGTAAATGTGCTGCGTTTTGTCTGGGTGACACCCGTACAAATCAGCCAGACACAACTTCCCAGACAGCAGATGCACACGCACATAAACTGCGAGTTCTCAAAGTCATAATGATGCTCTGTGATGTTTGCTGTGTAGCATTTGGCACATGACCCTGTTTTCACCTGTGAACAAAGATAACAAAGCTAAAAAAAGAAAAGACTTCTCAAAAAGACAACTGAAGACCAGAATTTCTCTCCCCTTTATTTCACTCTTTTTATCTTCTCTCTTTTTTCACGCTTTATCTCCCTGTGTGTTTAATCCAGCACCTCCTCTTTTTATATCCTTTTTTGAATCTCTCCTTCTTTCTTTTCCCATTTTTTCCTGATGCCATTCTCTATCTCACGCTGCATACCCACATGCTCAGAGGTAGATTGTTATACTCGAAGAATAGCTCCTTATACTCTAACCCCATGTTGTAAATCCTTTACAGAAAGTGTTGAGGTATTTCTGAAAGAAGCATGTATTATCTCTGAATTTGGCCCTGCCTGGGCGTCAGGCCAGCACTACAGTTTCTGCTGTTGTTCTGCAGCAGCGCTTTGCTTTGGTAGGAGAGGGAAGGAGGCTGGTCGGCAGGAGGGATTAGAACACAAATGCACAGGAGTGCAGGATTGGAATAGAGAGAACGGAGGTTTCTATTCAAATCAGCATTCCCCAGCATTTGTTTGTGAAATTCTAAGGTGCCTGCGGCTCAGTGTTGAGCAGCGCTGTCGTGGAAACAATGGTACAATCATCTTCTGACCAAATGTGGCGAATTCTGGAATATTTCTGGAGAATTGTTGATATTTGCTGAAAATTGGTCCACATTTGAAGCAGCTTGATTGTTGCACTTTGCTTTGTAGCTGACAGGTGGTCACTAGTGGACACTCCAAGTTCCGTTGTCTAGGTAACCCTGTGATGTATTTGCTGCTTCGCTCATACATCAGTCAATGATATCCTTCGCTGTTATTGGCAGTGGTTTGAATTGGATCCCTGAAAAAAAGTTAATATGAGTCAAGTTGATATGAGCTAACAATGGAAGTTTTGTAAGAACTGAAAGCTAACAAAGGTGCAGTAAATTAAATTATACCTGGTAGGTGGAATGTAACATTTATCAAATATCAATAGCAAAGAAAAAAGAGGTGAAAGCATCTTGAATCTCAGCTGATATGTAACTTCCACAAACAAAGGAGAAAGGTGATCTAAATGCTGAGAGATGAAAGAAGCGGAGATGTTGAGAAGGAAGAGCTCAAAGTAGCCAAAATACCAGCAGAGTTGGCCTTTGCTTCTGCCGAGCCCTCCTACTGACCCGTGATCCATGTAATTCCTTCACCTTTGAGACGGTGCACATCGCATCATACTCTGAAACTCACTGGAGGGCAAAGTAGTAAACATATGCAGCTGTGAGCTGAAACACTAATAAAATACCTGTAGCTGGTGAAAGATGGTAGATTATTCCACATCAAAGCTTTATTTGAGTACTGTATCGACTTCATTGTCAGAAAGGTTATGTCAACACTGACAGTCGGTGTTTAACCACTGCAAGCTGTTAACAACAGCCGTGCCGAAGTTCTAGCTGCAGTAACATTTTGTCAGTGTGCATATTTTTCCTCGGTGTAACAGGCCAGTGGGGTTAGCCTTTAAACATGACCTATTATGATCCTTTCTAACACCATGTTTTTATTTTCACTATCAAGAGCAGAAATAGTAAAGTGTGCAATAAACAACACAACACAAGTGCCGCAGGTGCCTGATGAAGACCTTACACTGTTTATATATTTACAACAGTGATGAAAAAAGAAGTTAGATTAAAACAGTACAAGTAAGACTCACATTGTGTACGAGAGAAGTGCAAGTTGCATTAATAAATCCTAAATATTCTCTAAATATGAGAATAACAGCTGCATGGAGGTAGGATACAAATATTTTTGGGGTCTGACAGAACGAAGAGTTATTATACAGCTTTAAAGAGAATGGTAGTGTTCTTTATGGCAGCGAGGCTGAATCAGTCTGAGGGAGAACAGAGAATAGATGTTCTGGAAGAAGATCTCTGACATGTTGCTGCACACATTAAAGCTTCCTTAGTTACTTTAGTTCAGTGAGTTTTGCAGCATGCGTGTATGCACAGCTCTCTGAAGCTCCCACCGCAGCGTCTCAGTCGGGCTGAGGTCTGCACCTTGATACTTTTCTGTTGGACACTTGCTGCTGTGCTTGGGATCTTTGTCCTGTTGACCCAGTTTGGTCCAACCTTTAGCTTTTGGACAGATGGCCTCACATCTGACTCTAGAACGCCTGTGGCCAGAATCCTCATGTCTCCACCATGCTGCTGACAGCTGGTATGAGATGTTTGTGCTGATGTGCTGTTTTCTTTTTCTCCAAATGTGCTGCTGTGCATGATGGACAAACATCTCCACTTTGGTCTCTGTCCAAAGGACACTGTTCCAGGAGTCTTGTGGTTTGTTCAGATACAGCTTTCCAGGCCGTAGCTGTGATCCCGTGTTCTTTTTAAAGACAAGAGGCATCCTCCTGATAACCCTTCCAAACGAGTCATGCCTGTCTTGAACTTTAGCCTTTAACATGTTAACTGTGGCCTGTCTGAATCTTGAGTAGTGGAAGCAGTAAGGCTGCGCTTAGTTTTTCAGGCACTGCTTCTGCATTTTTAGTTTTTATTCCCAATAATAATAATACAGTATAATATCCCACGTGTAGCTGTACTTCTGAGGTTGTATTTACCTAATTTTAGAACCTGCTGAGGGTGTGATATTTTTTCCATGACTGTATATGGCACAAAAGAAGAAAAGGCAGAATCCAAACATGAAACTGTATGAGTTTTCTATGATGTGCTACCTCGCACACACACCAAATGTTGTTTGCTAAAACATGTATGACTTGAAATAACATTTGTCACATGTGTCATGGGCCTGTTATAAGCCTGGCTAGTCCTACGTAGGCATGTAGGACAGCTTCCACTGTCAAACAAGTGCAGACAGGTTAAAATAGCAGCATCTGGGTAGGCATTACCGCTGTGTGCCTGTGATACCTTTCTATTCATGCTAATTCCATCAGCCAGGCTCAGTTTCAGCAGGTTTTAATCTCCTATTCAGAGGACACAGGTTTAACTGGCAGTAACCTGGCAGGTGCTGAAAATATCTCTACCTTTTTTGGGAGTCCCCACAGTCCTGACATGTGGGAATTTACATTTATGTGTGTGTGTCACAAAGGTGTGGCAGTGCGGTGGCAGTGTAGAGGTCTTGCCCTGCTCTCGGATCGCCCACATTGAGCGTGCCCACAAACCCTACACGGAGAACCTGACGGCTCACGTACGCCGCAATGCTCTGAGGGTGGCTGAGGTCTGGATGGACCAGTACAAGAGTCACGTCTACATGGCCTGGAACGTTCCACTGCAGGTAAACACACTGCACTCACTGTGTGTGTGTGTGTGTGTGTGTGTGTGTGTGTGTGTGTGTGTGTGTGTGTGTGTGTGTGTGTGTGTGTGTGTGTGTGTGTGTGTGTGTGTGTGTGTGTGTGTGTGTGTGTGTGTGTGTGTGTGTGTGCGGGGGTGTTATTGTGGACATGCTTATTTGTGTTCAGGGGCTGTGTTACAGATTTTCTAGCAGGCAGGAATGCCACCGTGGAGATCCACTAGAAAGTCAGTGGCACATAAATAACAAGCAAATGCATCTCAGAAGGATTGTTGTTGTGCAAGCATATACTGTATATAAAAGATGGCGCTACATTGGTTTTTGCTGTGGATTTTGGACAATTCTTGGCATGTTAGTTGGTACCGTATGTGTGACGAAAGTTAGATAAAATAATTGAGCGTTAAGGCACCAGATAACACTAGAGAGCTTGGTTATTTATTCTGTTCCAATCATACCTTTTAATGTCATAATGTTTGGGATCGATTTGTTTTTGGAGCCACCCTCAAGCGGTCATTAGAGGTACTACCATTTTTGTCACTTCCTGTTCATTTAAATCTTCAGATGACAACTCACGCAAGTCATTTGAATACTGTACAAAGATCTACAGTGTGTTTCTAAACCAGGTTTAGCTGACCTATCAAAACCTAACCAAACCCTCATAATCCCAAAAAGTTCACACTAGTTCAGCCTTACAGTGTCCATTTTTCAGCCATGTCTGTTCAGGTCTTATGGGAAATCGGACTCATACCTGAGTGATCGCACATATACCTAACTCACCCAAAGTAGTCCTTCAGTTCATAGCTAGTTTCATTATTCATAAGTCTGTAGATCGCTCTCTCCTTCAAACAGCAGAAAATGTCCTCCAGTTTCCTCGAGCCCGGCAATAACTCGTCTCTGATATTGTTTTTTGTATGAACACAGTGTTGCAGACAGGATTTACAGTGATTTAATGCAGATCGGCCAGTAGACGCTCAAATATTTAAGACCAAGAACAATTTATGTCTGTAGGGTAAATTTCCCCAGGAAAACAATCTTTTCAGGGACATTTCACATACTTTTTATGTAGATTCTGCCTTAACATCTCTGTTTAATTTCAGCCATTCCTCACTGAGTATCGTACTCTGTGAGGCTCCTTTTTAAACATTCCTTGCTGTTCTTCCGCTCAGTTATTATTTCCGACTCTTTCATTGCCATTCCAAGGATGTAGTAGTGCTCAAAGGACTCAGAGGTCTGAATTCTGCACATGTTTTTTTATTTATTGCTACATTGAATGTAAGAAAATTGAAGCTCTTTTTGCATTTATCGTGTTGCTCGAGGTCATTGAGTGGCAATAAAATGCTCAGCATGTAAAACTTGGATCTGTGTGTGTTTACTTCCTTGCCTAGAACTCAGGAATAGACATCGGGGACATTTCTAAGAGGAAGGCCCTGCGGTCAAGACTCCGGTGTCGACCGTTCAGCTGGTTCCTCTCCAACATCTACCCTGAGCTCCGATCCTACAGCGACACAGTTGCTTACGGCGTGGTGAGTTCCTGTGATCGACCTGCATTTCAGTCTTTGCCTATGTTGACATCCAGCATTAAGGGTTTGTTCATTAATGAGTTCCCACTGGTTTCTGAATAATTCTCAAATCTGAACATAATGTATTCCTGGGTATTTGTAGTCTTTGTGAAATAGTTGGCCCTGCAGTCTGCAGTCGACTGGCAGCCTGTTGAACCCCACACTGCCCATGAGAGCTGTAGGGATTTAGAGACTTTCGTCTCTTTCTATTCAAGTTTAAAACCTCTGTTTCTCGTACATTTATAGCTTTCCAAACATTTTCTGATGCTCCAGTGTTTCTGTTTTTTCTTTTGTTCCTCATTGATGTCCTCATGTATGACCCTGGGGCTGTTTCATGGACTTTTGCCTTCTTATGGACGATCACTACCAGTTTTGGATTCAAAGTTTGGATTTTGGATTTGCATTCAGTACGATTGATACTTCTTTTCATGTTTTGGTGTAAAATAAAGATATTACAGTGATTAAAGTCTGGATTTGAGTTGCTAGACGGTATGGGGGGTTTCTCACCATGTGGTCTGCATATTAGTGTCTCTGCTAATATATTTTGATTCCCTGTGGTGACAAAATATACCCTCTACCCAAAATGATTCATCTTGAAATGGTCACAAATGGACTTTCACAGTTAGGTCTTGTGCTCCTGCGAGTGTGCGCCTCTTATCATGAGTTTCGACCAGATTCTTCATGGTGATGTTTTTAGAAATAACCTAAAATAGAAATAATGCCCACCCTGTTATAGTCGTATCATGAACACCTCTTCATGACTTCCTGTAACTTTCCAGCTGCAAAGACCCAACTTTTCTGTTAACCCTCAGTGTAATTGCACACACACACTCACTTTAAATCACAGCAGTGGGTATGGAGAAGGTGAACTTTTTTCCACCACTTAACTTCTGCATGACTATAACTCTCGTCAGCTAACGGCCGTGGGAGGATTTTGCATAATTGAAAAATGACAGTAATCTGTTGAAAGCGGAGCAGAATTATCCCCCTGCTCTGACTGCTCCTGCTGATAGAGGAAGAAAATGACTAATTTGGGACCAATTCCACTTACTAACCATTTAATGTCATTTTTAATTGAGATCTCGGTCACCCTTTAACCCATAAAACATTTAAAACTTATAACTGGATTGTAGCTTTGGTAAGCATCCTGTTTCTGCATTGGTGAAAAAACAAAAACGTTTGCCATATTGTAAGTTAAGTGTACCGAAGCATGGACTTCACTAGACCCCTGAAAGTGTGCTGTATATCTGCCAACAACATGTTAGCAACAGACCCTTTAATTCCTCCGTGGCTCTGACTTGTTTGGACTGAGATCTGGTGACTCTGGAGGCCAAGTCAACACCTCAAACTCGTTTTTTGTGCTCCTCAAACCGTTCCTGAACCATCTTTGCTTTGTGGCAGATGGCATCCTGACTGGTGCCAACAAACTGTGATGCTCTGTGTATTCTGACACCTTTCTATCAGAACCAGCCTTACATTTTTCAGCAGTTTCAGTTTTAGTAGCTTTTCTGTTGGGTCAAAACCACAGGGGACAGCCTTCACTCCCACATGCATCAAAGAGCCTTTGCCACCCATGACCCTGTCGCTGGTTCACCCCTGTTCCTTCCTTGGACCGCTTTTCATGACCCCTGCAGACCGGGAACGCCCCACAAATCTGCAGTTTTAGAGATTTGTCCCTTTTTCAAACCTCCTCAGATCCTCATGTTTGCCCATTTAGGAACAGATCCTCAGACATGAGATGGAAACATGACACTTGTAAGGGTTAAAAACAAAGATCTGTATTGGGTAAATAATTTGATACAGCAAGACGAACAAAATGTGGGTACAAAGGAGACCTCCAGGTTATTTTGACCCTATCCCACCAGCTGATATGATTATTTAAGCTTTGCCCAAAATTCACTTTCTTGAGTTTTCTTGAATGACAGGAAATCAGATAAAATGTCCACAGTACCAGTGCATGCTTCTGTTACTCTGAAATAAAAATAATAACTTGTAAGCTGAAATGAGATTTGGTCTTCAGATTGTGACACCTGGGCCCTCTTCGAGGAAGCAGGTAAAACAATCATTGAGTTTAAAAATAAACTCAGAGCTGCCAGAACAGCTGATCAGAGTTGGTCCAATCAGCTCTGGGACTGTTCACCCTGAATATGAACACGTGTCAGTGCCGGCCGTCATATTTATATTAAAAAACAGGAAGTTTAAAAAGGTTCATTTCAATTAGCTTCGTCGTCCATAGACAGAATAAAACTTTGATATTAAATATGTAATTTTTTTAGAACATCTGCTGTCATCATTTATTCCAATTTAATTTTGATTAAATGAAGCTGGAATCTTATTTTTCTTCTTGATTTTTAAATCTAATTACTCAGCTGTGACCTGGCAGGAGAAACAGTCTGTGACGTTATTATCCTCAAGACAGTGTTTAATAAAATAAACTGTTTTTTCTAAAGTGTTACGGTTTGGAGGAGGACTCAAGCGCAGGACTCCGGTCTCTGATGTACACAAGAAAGATTTATTTACAATTCACCAGGTGTATATACAAGAGGGTGCGGGGGGGGGGGGCTATGTACAGCTGCGTGAGGGAAAAGGGGTCTCCAGGGAAGTCCAGGGAAAAGCAAGCATTCTTCAGATCATCCACACACACGATCACTGGTTCTCACTCCAACACTTGCCACTCGGGAATCACACGGGGGGGAAATCCAGGGCGCTCTGTAGACAGGGAGACAGGGTTAAATACAATGCACAAAGGTAACACACTTAACTTGCTGTAGCTTGGCTTCACTAACGCGTGGTAGACAACGATCCAGCGACGAACAGCAGTCACCTCCTGGCTTAAATGCTGATCATCTTAATGAGACCCAGGTGTCTCATCTCCCGAGGGCGTGGGCCGAGGGCGTGAACCCACAGTGAGTTCCGCCCCGGCGAGAGAGAAGCGGAGAGAAACAGATAGAGAGTGCTGATCAGCGTGCAGCTGATCCGCCTGGCCGTGACATAAAGTTAATGATCATTTCTATGTTTCAATAAATATTTAGTAAAAGATTAATCTACTGATGAAATGTAACAACCTCACTTTTTTGCTATTACTGGATAAAACCTCTGCTTTAATGTTCTCCAGTTCAGTCATAGTTTCAGATTTCTGAAAAAATAAATAAACAGGGCGACTTTCCAGGGTTTTTTTCATCTAAAGTTTTATCATTAAAAAGAAGCACGTTATAAGAACTGCTTCAGTTTTTATATATCCATCCATCCATTCGCTTCCACTTATCCTTTTCAGGGTCGCGGGGGGCGCTGGAGCCTATCCCAGCTGTCATAGGGCGAGAGGCAGGGTACACCCTGGACAGGTCGCCAGTCTGTCGCAGGGCTAACACACAGGGACAGACAACCATTCACACCTAGTGACAATTTGGATTATCCAGTTAACCTATCCCCACAAACTGCATATTTTTGGACGGTGGGAGGAAGCCGGAGTACCCGGAGGGAACCCACGCAAACACGGGGAGAACATGCAAACTCCACACAGAAAGACCCCGGCCTGATGGTGGAATTGAACTCAGGACCTTCTTGCTGTGCGGCAACAGTGCTAACCACCGTGCCAAGTTTTTATATATATTAAATAAATTAGTGTAGCTTAGAGCAAAGGAGCCTTTTTAAATAAAGGAACAAATCGCATCAGGGAAAATGAAGCCATTATGATTCGGACAGGATGAGCTGGGAAAGGACCAGAGCTGAACTGGATCTGGTCTGAATCCGTGATCCGTATTCATTTTGGATCCCTCCTGCTGTGCCAGTGGACTCGGGTTTACAGAGTGCATGATATCTGATTCAGTCTGGCCGAGACTGATTTTTAGACCTTTAAAGTTGTCTGACATCATTTAATGACTGAATTTCAATCTGTGAACAAATATCACTGCAGTGTTCTGGACAGACTGTCTGCAGCTGCATGTGAAAAGTCACTTTAAATACATTTAGTTCAGTGTTTTTGATCACTGATGCTGGTGTGAAACTGATTTGGTTCCAGGTTTGTGGGAGAGCCTGGATGCGATTTTCAGGCCAGGAAATGTGGATATCCTTTTGTACCTATGAAGTGTACTACATGAATACTATAATTGCTGTACAAACAAATAGCTGATTCGGTGGGGCTCAGGTGGGAGGCACTCACTGATTTTACTTGGAATCACCGAAAAAGGAAACCACCAGGTTGAAGCCTCTTATTTTCAGGCATATGGGACATGCTTGTTCTCATGGGAGAGCTACAGGTGTAAGTTCTCTCTTTTATTTTATTTTTTAAATAACTTTGAATCACCTGTTGTCTGCAAGCTGGATGCAAACAGTTTTTGTTTTCCCACCTGTGGTTAAAAAGGACTTCTTTCAGTTTTATTCAGTCTCTGTGGAACATCAATTCTGTCGCTGAATAGAAGAAGAAAAGAGTTATGTGTTGATAGATGTGTGGGTGGTGGGGTGGGGTAGGGTGGAGGGGCGGCTGGGTGGGGGGCAGACATTAGCGGCAGCAATCGAATCTCCAGTTCTGAAAGCAGCCTCCGCGTCACCTCTTGTGCTGTTGTTCGATAAACACTTCAATCACGATGTGGGCCGGATGGAGTTATTTGTTGACACTACTGAGCACGTGCGGGGCTTGGCTTCAAGAGTGTCAGAGGAAAGCGTTGCCACGGTGACATGTGAGCGATGCAGATAGGAAGGTTTCATATTTGCCAAAAAAACAATATCTTGCGGGAGATAGCAGTGGGAGAGAGCGCGACATGCGTTCTGATGTGACAACCATCTGTTTACACACTCATCTCTTATTTAGCATGAAGTCAAAGCTGCAGGAACACACAGCTCACACAAGGCAACCACTGAACACAGCACAGACAGTGCTTTAACATTTGTTCAACAAATATTCCACTTGCAAAAATAAATTCTGAAAATCGTGTATTTCAGGGGAAATTCCAGGAATTTTTTTTTAAACCCAGAGATTGGACCTTCAGCTGACCCATCGACTGTGAACTGAAGCACCATCAAAAGCAGGAGGGGTTTTGTCAAGAAGCCATTCTTAAACAAGGGAAACAGAGAAAAATTCAATTGGAAAAGAATCTGGAAGAAGTCAGGCGAGAGCCACAACAGAAGAGTTAGAGCCATGTGTTAAACACGGTGGAGCATCGGTCATGGTTTGGGCTGCATTTCAGCTAGTAGTGGCGGACGTCTTTGTTAAAATCGATGGAATCACAAAGAAAAATGCTTGTCAACGATCCTGAACACACTGCAGGTGCAGTAAGAGCACACCTGGAGATACAAACACAGAGTGGAACAGCATCAGTCATGGATCGGACCTTGACATTATTGAAGCAGCGTGCGATCATCTTGGCAGAACAAATGTTAGCCAACATCCAAAGAAGAGCTTTGAATGTTCTTCAAGAAGCCTGGAGAATTTTTCCTGAAGACCACTCATTGAAATGACAGATAGGCCACCTCAGTGAGTTCAGACTGTGCCAAAGAAAAAAGGTGATCACACCAAAGCTTGACTTCTAAGCTCTTTGTTGCCTTATTTACTTAATTTCCATTCATGTTGACATGTTTCACTAAATCGCTGCTTCTATTTCCCATTTTCCTAATGAAACATAAAGAATGGTTTTCTCTGACTTCTACACAGTATTATATGTTAGAGACCTTTAACTTCTGAAAATAATGTAAACTAAACTAAAATTTTAGATATTATGGAGTACAAAGGGGCATAGCATGGGAATACAAGTACAGCAAAAATTGCCTTCATGAGTAAAATGGAACAGGCCCCTGATGTGATGCCTCCTGGACTCGAGAGCACGGCCTGATTGATGGAATAGTTATCAGCTGGTCGAGCCCAGACTGATGTATCTCAACAACTATTAAATCCTCCTGCTTCCTTACCTCCACTGAGCAAAATACTGAATCATCCGGTGTCCAGTCCGGTGACTGGCTGTGTAATCGAGCCTGACCTCTGACCCTCTATGAAATGGGCCAAAAGTAAAACAGAAATTCCCTCAGGGGATTGATAAAAAGTCAAATTATTGCAGAGCTGTGATATGTCCAAAAGCAGCGTGAGATATTGTGAACAGAAAGCTTCACCCAGCCTTCAATAATGGATCAAAAACAAACTGAAACCTCCACAGGACTGTCTCTGACGTGATGCAGAGGAGCGATGGGTTGCAAACCAAGGCAGAGATGTGATCCGTGATCCCGATGAATGGCGGGTTCTGTAGGTTGGATGAGGCCAGCTGTGCTGCAAGTGGAGAAAATAAACTGTCGGAAATGAAAGTTTTGCCTGTCTGTCATTCATCATAAACTCCAAATACTTCACCTTTGAGACTCGGTTTAGTGTGAATGTGGACCCATCGAGCCTTTTCATTCAGCTTTCAAAAGTAATGTTTGTATTTTGCCAACGTTAATGATGTCTGAGCTTGCTCTGGAGCAGACCAAACTCAGACCAGAGCTTGAATGCATAAACAGACATTTCTATTTAAATCAGCTCTTTTTAGAGGTCAGAGTAAAGATGGCTCCACTCAATGTTTACCTGCTGTTAAAGAAAACCTGTGAGATTCACAAAGATGAACTTTTACCGCAGCTCATCAGTTCAATGTCAGCTATTAACAGCCAGGTTTCCTCAATGTGTGCATTCATATAACCATTCGAGTAACATCAGTCCTCATGACACTGCAGTTATCGCCGTTATCAGAGCTCTGCTCGTGAATATTTTATTTCAGATAATAAACAGTTTGTTGTGTGGAATGTGCAGGAATGGAAAATTTAGATAAATGTCACCCAAACCTGAAGGTGTTATCGGAAAAAAAGGCGAAAAAACATCTCCAACAACTCAGAAAACGTGGAGAACTTAGAGACCTGAGTAATAAGCTTATGTTTTAAGAAACAATAACTATACACATCTTTTTTGGTAAAATTAAGAAACTTAACTTCATTGACCACTTTTTCTATAATTTCATCAATTTTAGCCTAAATACGGGAAAAACTATAGACTGTATAAAAAGAACCATTTTCATGGTTTTTCATTTTTCAAATTCTTTACTTTTCGGGAAATGAATCATTTTTTCTTCTCGCGTTATCCACAGCTTTGTGACCGTTGATATCACATGGAATCTAAACCAGTCACATTTGACTAATTCAATTCAATTCAATTTTATTTATGCAGCTCAAAATCACAGCAACGGTCGCCTCAAGGTGCTTTATATTGTAAGGTAGACCCTACAATAATACATACAGAGAAAAACCCAACAATCATATGACCCCCTATGAGCAAGCACTTTGGCGACAGTGGGAAGGAAAAACTCCCTTTTAACAGGAAGAAACCTCCGGCAGAACCAGGCTCAGGGAGGGGCGGGGCCATCTGCTGCGACCGGTTGGGGTGAGAGAAGGAAGACAGGATAAAGACATGCTGTGGAAGAGAGACAGAGGAAAATAATGCATGTGTGAGTGCATCAGTCAGTGCACAAAGATTCATGTCACTTCATGTCACATGACTTCATGAAGCAGCATAAGAGATTGTTATTATCTGTAAAGTGTTCAAGCGAACACGGTCAAAGTACAAAAATCTCTGCTGTATATTACCAAGGCTGGATTTTTATACAAATTAAACAGTTTGGTTTCACACTATGATATCGATACTGTAGTTTCAGGTATCTAGCTAATAGTTAATATTAGTTAATACTGATTACCAGAGTGAAATGAATACGCTGACTGGGATTCAAACTGCTAACCCTTCACTGTTAGCTCCTCTGCTGGCATCAGATTTGACTAAGTCATCAAAGGTTACTAACCTCAACTCTATACTTAAGTTGCCCTTTGAGAGAAAGGGAAAATGGACACAAATTCTGTAATTAGTTTTGCTGTATACATCAGAATAATTCTTTTCTATGTTTGTTTGACAAGCATTTCAGCATGTGACTGAAAATAATTACACACAAGGACAAGACTTCATAACAAGGACACTTTATAGTGTTGAAAGTTTAAATCACATGAGGAAGTGATGGCATGAAATGGAAATGCAGCAGAAACTAACACGATTAACTGAACAACAATTACAGATGGTTCAGATTATTATTCTTCATTTTGATATATTAGTTACTTTCTAGATGTAATGACCACTCCAAGGACTTTTAAGCAGCAAGTCACTGTATTTATAAAATGCTGGGCTCATACGTGCACACAGCCACTGTTTTTTCTGTGCACATCCTGCGGATGTATCGGAGGGCTCGGGGGTTGAGTATCTTGCCCAAGGTATATCTAATGTAACGGTATCCTACAGACACCAGGGTAAATTATTCACTTTAGGCCAAAACCCTTCCATGGGTAGCGTGGCCTCGGACATTGGCTACGACATGGGCTCGATGCAGAGCGATCTTGGCCTGCTGAAGGATCCTCCCTCTCTGAGGGTTAGGGGTTAATAGCACTGTGCTCGCTGCGATAATTGCTAAGATCAGAAAACAAGCCATGAAGCAGAAGGGACACCTTCTTGTGCTGAAGGAGCAAGGACAACCTGAAGTTCTTTTTTAGCTTTTCTTTTGCCTACTTTGAACAATTAGTTCATAATCTTTTGTGGAATGTGGCCAAACTGAGGAAATAGCCTGTGACCCAAAAAGCAAAGATGCTCTTTCTTTTTGAAATATGATTCTGCAGCTGCCAAAAAAGGTGAATGTTAGTGTAAAGTGTTTGCATAACTCTCCCGGCGAGCAGTAATTAGCCCGCAGTGGTTCCATTTGTCTTCACTTTAGCCACGCAGCTAAAGCTGTGTAGTGCACCACTCTGTCATAATGGAGTAATTAATAATGTAGAGAGACAGCCAGATAGAGAGGGAGAAGGAGACTGCTTCACTTGTCTTCCATTTATGAGAGGAATACAAAGACATATCCATAAGGAAAACCAGACGCACGTTGTATCTTTATGAAGAAATATTTAAACAGTGCGTCTTCTTTCTCTAACTTTTTCATTTTCTTGGTTGTGGTGAAAGGACCACATCATCGCTGTCTTAGCTGGCTTCTTTATTATACTCCCAAAACACTTTCAAGTGACAGTAAAATAATGAATTTGGGTTTAAAGCACACTCTCTCGGATTTAATTTGAGGGGATTAACAGCCCATTAAAAAGGAAGGGTTAAGGAATTACAGCTCTTTAATAAGTTGTCCCTCCAAAATATCAAAGGATCAACAACAGTGGACTCAAAAGCAGTTTCATCAGCACAGACGGGGCATTTCTCTTAAATTAGAGGGAAAAAAACATAAAATAACGTATAAAAATGTTTGAATGAAAAATGTATTCTTAAATACACAACTTTTGACTTTTGTAAAGAGATTTCTTGAACAAAAACAGTTAAGTTTTTGCTTTCTGTTCTTAACTTCAGACCTTAGATGTCCTGGGTCTCTGGGTCCTGTGTTTGTTAAGACTTGTGGAATATTGAGATTCTGATCTTCACTTTAGGAGATCCTCTGATTTTGTTACATTTCTAGTTCTTAGTTCTTCTTTAATTTTGTTTCTCTCGTGTTCAGTCTCCAGTCTTTCCTCGGTGCGTCCTCCTCTCTTGGCCCTGTCCTGTGTGGTTCTCGTCTTCTAGTTTGGCTGTTGCTTGCTTTGTTTTGTCTCCCCGGTGTTTCGTGTGTTTCCATGTCTGTTATTCCCCATGCGATTGTCAAGCTCACGTGTCTTTGTCTGAGTCTCAGTGTTCTTATTGCTTCCTGTTTTATTTTGACAGTCCCTCATCTCATGTGCGTTATGTTTAGTTTTGCTTCCCTGTTTCGTTAGTTGGATTTGTTCCAGCTGTTTTCCACCTGTCGCCCATCGTCTTACGCATTTAGGTCCTTAGTTTTCCTCTGTTCCCCTTCATGTTGTCATTCCCTCCTCATGTGTCCTGTTTGCTCTGTTATGAAATCGGTTTAGACTGCAGTCTTGTCATTTTGTTTCCTGAGCTTCACCAATAAAGCTGTTAAAGTCGATCAAGTCATGCAGTTTGAGTCCTCTCTGCCTGCTTCACATCCTCACATGACAGACAAACCAAAACTAAAAATATGTTTCATCGGCCCTCCATAAGTCTCTAAGTGTAAGCGTGTATGTGAAAGACCTCCTCCTCCACCTGCTCCATTCAATCCTTGTTCTTGTTATAATGTGTACACTGCCTATAATGTCAGTTTTAGGTAGAGAAACGTCCCGTCTTCATTTTGACCTTCACTCTGTTTTTCAGTTGAAGAACAGCTTGAGAGACGACCTGTGTCTGGACCAAGGACCTGACACTGACAACGTCCCCATCATGTACCTGTGCCATGGTATGACACCTCAGGTGAGTAAGTCGGCTCAGGCTTTCATTCTGCTCTCGTCCGCTCTGTCCTATCGCTTTGAATCCACGAGACACCGATAAATACTGATCACACAGAGAAATCCCCCAAGGGAGGCTGTCAGTAGCAGATAATTAGAGTCCTCTGCAGTCTTTGTTAGTTTAAATGGGGGATTTGGAGAGAGTAACCCTTGCATAAAGTTGCATTATGTAGCAGGGATGAGTGAGTGTTATCTTTTTCCACATCATAACAGAAAGAAGGCACAGTTAGCACGTTGTCCGATTCTAAACAGAAACATTTGGCCATTGTGCACAGCTTTTAAAAGCTGTGTGGTTTGAAGTTTTGCTGTTGCTGATTGCTTTGTTTCTTTGGGGGCAGAAAAAACCCCTGAAAGCAGCAGACAGACGTATTATCGTAAAGTTTCTCTGGCGCTTCGATTGAGTTCAGCTGTGAGATGCCAAATTAGCCTGCCTATTGTTTGGTCCATGCAGCCTGTGTGTGTGTTGCTGTCACTTAATGCTGAAAACAATGCTAATAAGAGCAGAGGTGCGGACCAGAAAACTAAAACAAAAGCTTTAAGGTGGTCAGTTTGTTTTGTGGATTCAGTGCTGCAAGCAGCTGCTTTCAGAGCACGAGTAATCTGATCCATTGTTGGACTCGGTAGGGTAGCTTTGCATGATTCACAATGCATTTAGTAACACTTTGTAATGCAGCCTGTGATAAAGGGCTTGATTCCCCTGTAATGGGAAAAATGTAAATGGAATTTCGTGGTATTTTATTTCAAATTAAGTAATTATATTTACCTATAAATACTTAAAGGTAGGTATATGAGAATAAGGTGGTAAAAAGTCAGGTTTTTCAGGAAAGAAATAATGTAAGTACTGTGTAAAACAAACAACACACCCTCGTCTAACATTGTAAGTACACCGGTGCTTTTTAGGGTGACGATCACATTACAGAGTGGATTAACCTCGCCCAACTTTCAGGGACCTTACAGGAAAGGAAGCACTCATTTGAACAGTAACTGTGAAAGAAAACAGCTGAAGTCACATAGACCTGACAGTGTAGTACAGCCTGTTTCTCATGTTAGATGGGGAAACATTGTTTTTCAGCAGAATTACCACGAAATTGCACACTACTTGTAATTACTTGCAGTACCTACATATACTTACAGTATAATTATTTCTTTCTTTCCTGTAAAACCTGACTTGTCACCCCCTCATTCTAGTGTGCCTACCTGTGTAAATATTAATAAGTAGAATTAAATTTAAATTTAAATAAAATACCTTGAATTGCCATGTAGTTACAGGGGATCCACTCTTATTCATGGCCTGTATTATAAAGTGCTACCCATAATTCTTTATATCTTCTGCTGGGCACTTGGTGTAGCTCCTCAGTTAATCCTCAGGTGGGACGTCTGTGCGGTCAGAGCCCTGCGTGTGGGATGACCACACAAGGATATCCAGTCTTCTTGACATCGTACAGATGCAGATGTAGAAAAAATGCAAAGTTGGTTTTGTTTTCTAAACACGGGCGCATCAGCTTATCAAATCTGGCAGGAAACTATGAGATGATATTCAGCTTTGGGTAATTTACTAACAGGACAGAAGCAGCTTGTTGACTGTGTCCAGAAAAGCATATAAATATATGCTACAGGTCAAATGTAGGTCATAGGTCATACAAGTGTGTTAAATGTAGGCCTAGAGCAGCAGTCTGGCAGGCATTCGCCATAATGGAAAGAGGGTTTGGTAGTTAACAGCCTCCGATGTAAGACTGTAAACTGTGCAACAATATTGTGGGACTGCTTTCTGTAGCATAAAACAAACTCCATCCCTTCAAGTGCGTGCGTGCGTGCGTGCGTGGGCGGGCGGGCGGGCAGGCGTGTATGCGTGTGTGTGTGTGTGTGTGTGTGTGTGTGTACAGCTCATGAATTGTTAAAATGCAGCTGAATTTGTGTGGATTTCACTCTGAAAACCTTGTGCGCTGTCCATGGTCCTGAAACTATAACAGTTTAATGTGAGTGTCACAAAACTTCATTGAGGAAAAATGTTGTTTATAAAGTCCATTAACATAAATCCATGGATCAGCCTGACACCCATCAAAGAGTCATCTTCATCATCCCTTTGTTCTCACTGTTCTTCTGCTATTTTGAACCCCGTCGCCGGGCTTCTCAAATTCCTGCCACAGAACCAACAGCATGCCGCTGGTGTTGCATGACTCCTTTAACTTGGAAGTTCCAGGTCATCTAGAAGTTCAGTGAGCAAATTCTATAAGTTTTTATCACGTTTGTCTGGAATTGCAAATAAATTTAGACGATTGGAGAAATGTCTTTTTTCAAGCACTTGCTCTTAAATCTGTGTGACGCCTCCTCCATGCAGCAGTAACTGCCACCATATTAAGTGCAAAAAGTAAAGATGCTTTTTCGGCAATAAATGTCACCTCAGTTATCACCAAACTGCACATCTCAAACGTTAGCAAATCAGCTGGCACACGTGATTTAAATATTCTCTTATTTTCTTGTCTGTGAAGGTTCTCAGTCATCCAGGTCATCGTAGTCTAAGGAGCGTGGAAAGAAAAGCGTCCGGACTTCTTTAAGTTGCTTGAGTTGCTTTAAGTTGCTTGCTTAAGCAACTTAAACAAGTCCAGACGCTTTTCTTTCCAAGCTCCTTAGACTCTCTTATTTTCTTGCTTGAGAAAGGATCTCCCAGAAATGCATATGCAAGAGGCTGCTGCAAAAATCTGAGCTGTCGCTTCTCACATGCAGTCTTCTCGTTGTAAATAACAACAGTTTGGGTTTTTTTGTTTGTCTTTTATGCCAAAACCCAGTCTGCACTAGCACAACACATTGATGCGTGGATCTGGTTCTTAGGACAGTCTGAAGTTCACAAGGACTACATAAACTTTGGTCATGTATAATATGAACACTCACCACTGGAATTTAATATATGACAGGTAATAAGAAAAATCATAACAGGTCCCCTTTAAACACTGTAGTCAGAAGGAAGTCCAGAAGGAGTCCATCAAGCTGAGAACTTAAAACTGAGGTGACTGCATAGTCACAACATCAGTTATTTTGAGCTATGGACGCCTGCCGTCACATCATGAGTTAGACGGCTAATTACACCATAGATTTAAAATGAAATGCAAAGAGAGCCACCAATATATCAGCACGGTTCCCGTTCTGCATGCTGTTTTAGTTGCGACGGGAAACTTTTTAGCCTCTGCAGCTGAAAAGTTCTGCTCGAGTCACCGAGGCCAATCAACAACTCTATCAGCTTGCTGCAGATTTAAGGTCATTGAATTCTGAGGGGCGCTAAAGGCTGCGCTCATTGCCTTCTTATTGCAGACCGGAGAAAAACAATTTAAAAACCGAGCGAGCAGGACTGTGCATTGCCACTCTTCTCTGCTTTGAACAGCTCTGCAGCTTCACAAAATTAAAAATTCATATTAAACTGTCAGTATTGTGTAAAGAGGCTCACATAATCAGAACTAGACTCCTACGTAGTGCGCAGCATCGAGGGAAGCTTTCTGACACTCCAAACCTCGCCTCCATTGTCACTAAAGTTAATAGCTTTGACCGGCGCCTTGATGTCGGAAACATCCAACTTTCTTTCTGGGTCGTACTCAGTAATACAGCATCAGCTGCTGAAACAGCTGTGTTTGCATTTCCTCCCCCACCCTCTGTCTTTTTGCCTTCCATATATTCTCGCCATTGGGGGAAAGCATAATCAGCAGGTGCTGATAAAGAAGTTGAGTGGTGCCTTTTTTTTATCTCTTACTGGCTTTTTTTTTTTTTAATCTATTTTTTAAATGCAAGAAAACGAGACGGGCAAGGCCACCATGAAGGTTTATGAGCGTCTTCACATCACAATAAAAAGCTTCATTCTAAGTGTGCTGGTTTTGCTAAAATTAGGCTTGGTAGGTCGATGCTTTATGAAAAGGTTGCAGCTGAGTTTGGCTCAGGCTAATCAGAGATAGGACAGGTAAATGTATTCAGCCTCTGGCAAAGCAGAGTGCCCTCAGTCCCAGTCAGCAATGCCCAAAGTGGAGGCCTGTGAGCCAAATCTGGTCCCTCCTCTGGGATGCAGCACGATGCTGTATTATTCATGCGCCTTATATGATGTAAACGCGGATGTTCTAACAAACCTCACTTTTCTAAGACTTTCCCTGTTAGCCTCAGTGAACGGATATTTAGGTGTTAAAATCCACAGTGATTTAAAATAAAATTCTTTCAAGAAATTTCAGCTTCCTCAAAAGAGAAATGACTTGAAGCAAGCTATAATTTACCTACTGCTCTGTGCAGTGTCTTCAGATAACAGGGATATTTAGGGGCTTTGCTGGGATAAGTGAAGATAGGAGCAGAATATCGTTACACAGTACAGAATCAGCAAAGGGGAACTAATCACTTTATAGACCCGGATATTTAGGCTTTCAGAATCAGAGGTGCGAGTGCGTACTGCACAGAAAATGAAATGGAAGTTATTATCTATCTCGTACCTGCTGTGCTAATCATCACAGGATTAGAGAATGTTAGTATATAATGGATAAATCCATAATCTTTTCTGTTAATGGATATTTTTATACACATTCATGCATGAGCTGCCACTCCTCGAATTAAACTAATGAAATTTTAGGCCTCGGTAAGTAACTCTGCTCATACAGACGCTTGGTAAAACTGTGCCGGCACCGTCCTCGCTCAGGCTCGCTGGTTCGAGCCAAAAAGATGCCACGTTTATTAGACATCAGCGAGACGCAGCCCGAGGAGGCAGAGCGAAAAGCAGCAGGAAGCGTTTCATAGCAGACATCAAAGTCTTCAGTATTCCTCTGGTCTTCTGTCATGCCTTCAATACTTTTCCTTCTTTATTCTTTATTCATGCGGAATATCTTTTGTAATGTTATTCCCTGCAGCCCTTTTTATTCCCAGTTCAGATCCTTTTATTCTGATTTTCGTCCAGTCCTTTAGATTAGTTCTGTGCGTGTGTGTGTGTGTCCAAACAGATGCACATGGCTTTGAATACCTGATGAACTGCTGAGTGTCAATGATGCATAACGTTCCTCAATTTCCTTTCTGAGCTCTCTGACACGGAGGAGGGGAGGGAGGAAGAGAAGGCTAGACGGGCAGAGGTGGGAGAGAGAGACAATTTAAGACACAGAGGAGGAGAGTGATCTCAGAGTGCGGAATTCACTGGCAAGTGTTCAATAAAGCACTTATATGAATGTGTCTGCGAATGACCACAGCTATCGACTTCATGTTGCATTTAGGTCCAGTTGGCTCGACTGTAAACAAAACCTGACCGCAGGAAAAATGTTGAGGTGAGCGGCCTTTTGGAGATTACACTTTGAGTCTGGCACAAACCATAAGACCAGCTGAAGCAAACCCCACAAATAGTGCAGAGCTGTCTTTCCTAACTTTTTAAAAGAATGCTAATGGATAAATATGCGATTTGAACCTGGCAAAAAAAGACCATTGTTTTTCCCAAAGTAAAACAGGAAATAAACACAAGACAAATGACACAGAAGTGGAAACGAGGAGATGAAGGCATGAACGCAAACATGTGACAGAGGGAGTCGAAAAATGGAAAAAAATCAAAGCAGGAACAGAAATTCAAGAGAAACGCGGGAATCCAAAACTTGGTTGACTTTAAAATGAGGGTCATGACATAAGCCCTCACTCACCACGTCAGCTTTGAAAACACCTCGATGGAAACAGCCTAAAAGCTCTGTTCATGGCTCCAAACGTGAGGCAGACTAAATCAGACATTTATTAAGATTTTTGCAAATTCCAAAAGCAAATGGCATAAATCCCAAATCCCATACAAAACCAGAAGACAAATCCAAGACACATTGAGACAGGCAGGAAGCACACAAGAGAGATGAGTAAATACTATCTCTTTATCTCTCTATTTCTCTAAAAAAAAACTTCCCCTCTCGCCCCTGCTGGCGGTCTATCCTTCAAGCTCCTCTCCCAGAGGCCTGGGTGCTTGAGGGTCCTGCTCGGTATCTTAGCTATTCCTAGGACTGTGCTCTTCTGGACAGAGATCTCAGGTGTTGTTCCTGGGATCTCCTGGAGCCACTCGCCTAGCTTGAGTCACTGCACCTAGTGCTCCGATTACCACTGGGACCACTATTACCTTCACCCTCCACATCCTGTCAATATCGATGTTGGGTATCAAAGATGCCATAGGTTCCTCATCCTATTCATGTAACCTCTTCCGCTGGGGTTACTTGCGTAGTAACATTCCAACAGCGTCCTATTTTCATCTCTTGCCCATCGATGCCATCTTGTTCCAGTAGACCACTTCTCATCGGGGTGCCCTGGTTCCTCAACACCTGACACGGACCTTGTTGATCCAGGCAACAAGAGATAGTGGAAAAAGAGGAGGAGATTGAGACATGAAGAACAGAGAAGAGTCAAACTAGATACAAGGCAAGGGAGACAAATGACTACCAAAATAAAATAGGAAGTTAGAAACAATAACTAAATACAGGGAGAAACTTGACACAAGGGGAAAGAAACAGGAGGGTGAGATGGGACATACTGGAGGAACAAATAAACTCTAAACTCTACAGAAACTGGAACTAAGAACTGAAGACTGGAAAGACTACAGCAATACATGAATATCAAATCTACATAATAACTGAACCAAGAAACAGAGGAAACCTCACAATAAACAAAAATTAATTAAAATTAAACTCCAAAAACCCGGAGAACAGATCATGGATAACAACAGTGTGTGTGTCTGTGGTTGTTTGTGGGTGTCTGAGTGAGAGGGTGCACAATGTGAAGCTACATTGGAGCAGTTATTTTGTTTCAGCTTGTTATCACTTCTGCAGTCCAATTTTCCATTATGATTGCTTCTCCCAAAGCCAATATGCTACACAAATCTACTTTAATAAAAAAAAAAGTTACATTGTTTTCAAGCAAGCTGTTATTTCTAAAGGGTGAAAAGTTGCAGAAAAACTGTTTCCAGCCTGTCTGCACACACACGCTTAAGTGTTTCTAAACAGGAAACCCATCTCTCTGTCTCATTTGCTAAAGTTGGAAAATGAATGCTGTTGTTGAATCGAGGGCTAATTTCAGTCGTGTGCAGGAGGTGCGAATGACAATATTCCTTCAACAGAATAGCGAGAAATTGCAGTGGAAATTAAGCAGGTAATAGAAATCTGATGTGAGCCTCAATATTGGTGTAGCCTTGCTAAGAAGATTGGTTTGTGGCTGGATCAATGAAGTCTGAAAATTAGACCTTTGAGGCTGTTTACCCGGTATCTGTGTGTGTGTGTGTGTGTGTGTGTGTGTGTGTGTGTGTGTGTGTGTGTGTGTGTGTGTGTGCATGTGTGTCAGGCTTTTTTGCAGTGTGAACGTACTAACTAGCTGGCACTCATTTAAGTGCTTATTTTTGGACTTGCCAGTGAGACATCTTTTGTGGATATGCTATCACAGCTGTGGTTTACACACATTCTCACACACAAGTGTAAATTATGACTGTGTGTGCTGGCATTCCTGTGTGTTTCTGTGGATATCCACACAGTGATATTACCAGGATATTGGAGCTGTATGTCCAGGCGGAAATGAACGAGCTGCAGGAAATCTTGGAGCAGAACTTGATGTTTGCAAGTGTCCAGAAGGCAAAAACAGGCATTTACAAAGAGAAACCAAGTGGTGGGACACGTCGAATCAAAGCTGGGGACGGAGGAAATTCTTTCCTCCAGCCGTCACTTTTCTTTTATAATGAGACTGTGATTTAGGCGACACTGATTTATCATTTTGTGGAAAGTTGTTTGTGCGTTAAAGATTTAAGATGGAGGTATTTCACCAGGGAGTCTGTTTAACACAAAGAAACGCAAACTAATTACCAAACTTTAAAAACTCTCAGCTAATAGTATGTGGACGTGGGTGTTTGTCTGCCAGAGAAACCCAATTACTGGACTTGAGAAAACTTTTAACCTTTGCCCAAATCGATGTGTAAAAATATGTTTTCTTTGTTCGTGTATCTGTGGACCAGACATGCCGCCCTCCTATATGTAACTTTCTTTATTTAAAATAAACAAAAATAAGTCACATATAGACAAGTTCATTTTGTGGGTCATTAAAAAGCCGTGTTTATAAAATGCAGATATGGAATGATTTTCATCTCACTGATCTGTTTTTTAAATGACTGTAAGCCTATTAACAGTGGGATTAATCTAATCGGTGCTGATACCGTAATGAGCGCTCACTCAGAGTGTGCGTGTGTGTGTGTGGGAGGGGCATATAGTATGTTTCTTTGTTGTTACTTTTTCATCGTTGGTGTCTTTAGAGAAAAAAAAGCCAGTGTTTAGAGTCAGCCTCATTGTTTGCGCTCTCTCTTAAACTCCCCTCCTCTTCCTCCTTCTGCTCCACTCATCCAGATAAACCTCTTCATTATGTTCTGAGACAACTTTGCAGCTGTTGCGTTTGCGTCGTCTCTCCACCACCGCAGCAGATGGCTGAGGGAAACACCAGTGATTAGCCTGCCTAACTACATCCCTAACTGTCAGTAATAAGCTCACCAGGAGTCTCAGATAAAGCAAAGTCACTTTCACACTTATGTGGCTCTGCCTGCTCAGTATCATTAAGGCTGTGTCTGTGTCGTTATCTCTCGACGACCAATTAAGAGATGGACAGAGAAGTGAGTGCTTTTTTTCTCAGCGTAATGATTTTAGAGATGTGCCAGTTGCACTTTTCTTGATTGACTTTCTGAATGCTGTACGTTGTTTTTTTCCTGCTCGCTCACTGAGTTCACCTCAAACATGTGCAGAGGGGAGCTGACAAGAGAAGCTTAATTCAAGTTTCAATTCAGTTCTAGTTATATAGCACCAAATCACAACAACAGTCACCTCAAGCTGCTTTATATTGTAAGATAAAGACTCTATTCGAATACAGAGAGAACTCCATTAATTAAACGACAACCTGTGAGCAAGCGCTTTGGTAACGTTGGAGAAGAAAAACTCCCTTTTAACAGGAAGAAACCTCCACCAGAGCCAGGCTCAGGGAGGGGAGAGAGAGAGGACAAAAGACACACTGTGGAAGAGAGCCAGAGATTAAAAGCAGAGACGAGAAGAAACACCCAGTGCATCATGGGAATCCCCGGCAGCCTACGTCTATTGCAGCATAACTAAGGGAGGATTCAGGGTCACCTGGTCCAGCCCTAACTATATGCTTTAGCAAAAAGGAAAGTTTGAAGCCTAATCTTGAAAGTAGAGATAGTGTCTGTCTCCTGAATCCAAACTGGAAGCTGGTTCCACAGAAGAGGGGCCTGAAAACTGAAGGCTCTGCCTCCCATTCTACTTTTAAATACTCTAGGAACAACAAGTAGGCCTGCAGAGCGAGAGCGAAGTGCTCTAATAGGGTGATATGGTACTACAAGGTCATTAAGATAAGATGGGGCCTGATTATTTAAGACCTTGTATAACATTCAGCTGACAGGAACATGTTTATGTTACTGTAAATGCAATAAAAGCTTTCCAACAACCATGACCTGAGCTTTTCATTCCACAACAGTTTGCAGTTCAGTCAAAAATGATTACAAACCTACAAAGAAAAGTTGTTGGTGTAACTGATGGAATAGATCGGTCCCACAGCCTTTTGAATCAGGATCAGGCAGATTTGTGAGTTACAGCTTCTCTATTTTTTGGACAAATGAAATCCAGCAGAAATATAAACATCTTGTACGTGTCTGTGTCACACGCACTAATCTAGACCTCTGATAATCCAGGATGAATAGGGCTGTATGGCGCTGCAGCTCAAGAATTACAATATCAATGTCAACGTTTTCTATGTATCGATGAAAGTTTAGGGTTTTTTATACTAAAATACATTTTTGTAAGGGGAAATGTGACAGCACCATGAGCCACCATACAGCACCCAAATCGTGACTTCACTCCTACCTTTAACTCTTTCCTGTCTGATTTTTGTTTGTCAGAAAGTTTTATGTGACCTGCCCTCACACTACAGATGTAAATTAGCAGTTTTGCTACCATCTGTCATGTTTACACTTCATATGTTTGGTATATTATTGATCATTAACACGTGTTGTCCTTGTTGAAGGAAAGGAATAGATAGGAATAAGGATAAGAGGGTAAGAAGGATAAGAAAGGAAAAAGAAAAAAGCACAAACATGAGCAGCGTTTCAGAATTTCTAGCAGCAGCTCGTTGATAGCATCACCTCCATCCACCCCAACCAGCAGCTTCTTACACTCACAGACATTTCTGCAGTCATTTAACTGCAGCTTTAATGACTAAATATCGTTTGGAAACTTGGTGCCATCAACAGAACACATCATGGTAGAAGTTTCTGACCAACCTAAGCATTCATTTGTAGAATGAGCATCGATATCTTTAAAGTTCTGACACATTAATAATATTTGTACAAAAAAAGAGAAATAAACAGAAGCAAGTGCAAACAATTATTTATGCCGTTTGGCTCTGTTTACTCCAATTTATTGAGGATTATCTCACACAGACAATTTCTGTTCAGTGAGATCATTTGATAGATTAAATTGGAATGGCTCTCCTAGTGCTTGTTGCATGTTGCAATTGGAGCTAATATATTAAAAGAAGAGTTGGTACACATTTAGTTTTCTGGTTTTCACTTATATAATTCAGGGTTGGGGGCGGGGGCTTCCCCAGTTGTCTCAGGGTGAGAGGCCGGTCCAGGCACTGGTTACACTGTGACAGTGTAACATCAGCAGTGACTGCAGATTAAAGCAGAGCTGTTTACACTGAGAAGCTACCACAGCGTGCGCTCTCCGTGAAAGCAGCCATGCAACGCAGCGGCGCGGCGATGAGCTGACAACTCCACACTATCAAGTCCCAAAAAAACCAGAGGACAGAGCAGCTTTCTCACCTTAGATGAACTGTTTGTGTGATATCAGAGAAACTTAGGGAACAAGTCGGCATGTACAGAGAAAAGTTTTCACCTGATCGGGTAATTCTCGTTGTTTGTGAGATTTTAGGAGACTGAGGAGACGAGGAGCCCCTGTGAGTGAATCACCCATCCAATGCTAAGCACCGAGCCAGTCCTTCTGGACACAAACCATGACGATGAGTGACTTACACGAGGATGGGAAAACAGAGAGAGACAGATGGATGGTGCTTTCAGTGTGTGGGCACGCTGTTGTTCTAAAACAATAGGACGCTGTAGTCTGGTTCGCTGATTTGGCCACTTCTCATCAGTCAGTGGTTTTGACATACAGCTTATGGGGGCAATTAAAATAATTAGCTACCCAAATTCAGACCCCCTCCTCACAGTGATGACTGAGTCAAATCAGAACACGGCTTTGAAGGATGTCGGATCAGAAGTTGCCTGAGAGTCGACACATTTTTCCCCAGATGGGAACGGCAGTTGAGAAAGAAGTCGTCATGCTTTAAACGCCGCCTTCCTGGTGCCCTTTGTAAATGCTTTACTTTCCTCATGACTCTTATTCTCATGTGGACAAGTTTTATACACAGAACTGACAGGCACAAACGGCATGACCTCAGTACAATGGAGTACGTAATCTGCCTCTTTTATGCTTCTCCCTATTATTTGCACAATTCTCCCCTGAATAGATATGCAACGAGGCGAGAGATGGAGCTTGCAAACACATACTGTAACATGCAAACTTCAGCTCCAGCCTGCTGCGTCTGCTGGATGAATTATGTACATGTGTCTGCGGATGACAATGAAGCACATTTGTGTCTGGAAAAACACAAAAAGCCCAAATTTTACACAATTCCTAAAGTCCTTCAGATTAAAATAGCAACAAAGAAAAATTTGCCGGTCCATCCTTTAGACAATGACTAAGAACACGTTTTTTTTTAGGCCCAGTGATATATTTAAGGATCAGCACGACCTGATTGCAGTCTGATACTCATAACATGTTCCTGGGTACAAAAAGTCCTCACTAAGGGTCGGGGCTGGGTGGTGGACTAAATCTTGAAAGTATATACAGTGCAAGCACAAGACATTACTCCAGTTTAAATACATTTATTTTTATTTCTAATAAGGGAAAACTGGCTAAAGGTTAGAAGTGCTATGGTGAAGAAACCAGTGTTGACTCCCTGTGAAGAGTTTCGATGTGTTACGCTGTCACGCTGCTCTTGCACAAGCCGTAATTCTTCTGGTTACCACTAGATGGCCTTTTCACTTGAAAATATAATATTTGTCTGCATCCATGAATCATCTCTGAGGTCTTCCTCTTTTCCTCCTTCCTGTTAGCTCCATCTTTAATATCCTTTCACCGACATATCCACTCTCCTTCCTCTGCACGTCCAAACCATCTCGGCCTCGCTTCTCAATCCCTAACCCTCGTCTCAAACTGCTCAAGCTGTCCCTCTGATGTGCTCCTTTCTAATCCTGTCCATCCTTCTCACTCCAAAGGAAAACCTTTACATCTTCAGCTCTGCCCCCTCCTGTTTTTGTCAGTGCCACCATCTCCAAACCCTACATCACAGCAGCTCTCTGATTGTGTCAAACGATCTGATCAAAGAGTCCTGCCCTCTCTCCCAGACATCTCCATACGTCCACAGCTATATCTTCTGGACCAACTGCCTCTCCACTCCTCATTTTTTATATATTTGATTTTTGTCACAAACAGTTTTTTTTATGAATACAAAATGATTTTTTTCTTAAAATCTCATCTGCTGAAAGTAAACATTAAAGACTAAAAAAACTCCCCCAGCTTTCTCCTGTCCACGCTTGTTACCGTGTGCATCTGTCAGGAGAGACTGCTGTGTGTCTACAGAAGCGCCGGGCTAATCCTTCTGTTCCTGCTCTTCCATAGATGTGACAGGCAGGAGAAAGTATTAAGGCCCCGCCGTTGGAGACGGAGCATCAATCTATTGACGGATGCAAATGTAATCACTCTTATTAGTGCACATGCACAGGAAAAAACGAGCTTTCCCTCCAGAGCACGTACGCACGCTTGCTGCACATCACGCACCCATCAGTGTGTGCCATTGTCTGTCTCGGGGAGTTTTTAAACAGCAGCTTAAAAGCCGCGTGGCTGGTTCACAGTGTGATAATGGCTCCTATCTAGAAATGTCCTGTTCCTGTAAGGCGGTCATCATTCTCATCAATTACCTCCTCTGAGCTCTCACACACTCCTGTGGAAACACACACACTGTGAGTCAGAGCGCTCAGCCGGTGTTTCCGTTTGTTCTCAGCAGTGCCGCGTCTGTGCTTGCTATTCCGCGGCTCCTTGATCTCAACTTTTTCCGCTTGTTTGGATTTCGTGTCGACCTTGATCCTTCTCATTTGCTTTACTCGTGTCAAGTTGTCTGTGATTCTTTGTCTCATCTTTTTCTGTTCCGTCAGACTTGAAGGGGGGGATGCATGCCTCGCTACATGGTTTGAATTTTCAACCTACTTAAGGTTTGTGTTTGATTTACCTCACTAGACATTTTGCGGGCTTCAGAACTGGGCCAACTATTGCATTCATTACCATGTCTTCATGCTTTTCTTTCCCTTTCCAGGTATGCAAAACTTCCTGAGCTCGTATTCAACTGGCACCTAATATCGTCCCCTGACCTCTCTTCTCCTACCTTCCACTAAATGTTTCCCCCCTCTTTCCTTTCTGTTTCCTTCCTAATTAGTTCAGTTACAGGTGGCTTGTTTATTTTTCACAGCAGTAAAAGTTAAAATGTTGTTAAAAGACATGGAAAATGTTGCAGGTGAGATAAAAAAAACACTTAGCATTCAAAAATTAGCCTACTTACAGTACTCCCTGCAGCTAACCTCTAATAACAGAAACCCTCTGTGAATACAGGCTATAGCAGAGCTGCTTCATTATAAAACTGAGGTATATCTGCTGTCCTGAGTCAGTTTATTTCACAGAGAGGACAGAGCTCTGTTGATCAGGAAAAACATATTTATGCCCAAAATACAATTTACCAAAAAAAACAGAACCATCAGGGTCGTCGGGGATCTGTTCTTGTTTTTGCAAAGAAATTCTTAAATCCAGTTTTATAGCATAATACAAATACTATATTATATTATTTATCACTCTGATATTCCCCTGCTTGGTACTTACTGGTTACTGTATTAGAACTGGAAAAACTTACATCCCAAGTGGGACCAAACACAAACTACAGACAAAAGTGAATGATGGGAAAATCACACACAGTCATCACTTATGTATAAATACTGATGTTTGTGTTAAAAATACTCAGATACAAGCAGAAGTACGGATTTAACTTCTTTGTCAAAGTTATAGTGAAAAAGTCCTCGAAGTAAAAACTGGCTCTTTGTCTACCAGCTGTTTTATTTAGAAGCTAACTGGACCTCTTTATTATCACAATGCTCAGTCTTTTGCACAGCCCACTGTCATTGTTGCACTTTTCTGTTGCACTGTCTTGTGTCTGTGTCGTTCTGTTCTGTCTGGTGTTGCACTGTCTTTGTTTTGTTTTTTTGCAGTTTTTGCACATTTCTGCACACTTGTCTGGTCCTGTGTAGATTGTCTTTTCTGGGTTTTTTTCTTTTTTCTTTTTTTCAGCAAAAGAAGTGGAGTATAGTACACATAGTACATCAAAAACAAAATATCCAGATATGCCCCACCTCGATTGTCTGTTATATGTCATATGTAGCACTATGGTCTTGGAGCGTTGTCTTGTTTCACCGTGTACTGTACCACTGCATATAATGGGGATGACAATAAAGACACTTGACTTGACTGGATTGTTAATTATTTAAAAAGGGAACCATATTTCAACTTAAATTCTATTCCTAATGAATGTACTCAGCCCAGATAACAAAAATGTGTTGAGGTCAGGTCACGTTTTCAGGTTTTCCCATAGAATTCTGTACATGCAGAAGTCTTTATGCAAACACAGGTGTCGCCCTCTGGTGGCTATTAGAAAGAATATGAGCTTAACCCCTTATCGCCTGCCTATCATATATGATACACATTCTTATGAGTATTTGAGACTTCTAAAGGCCAAAAAAAAGAAAAAAAGCTAAATGATGGTGATCTCCAGTGCACTGCACTTTCAACACCTTTTATACTGTTCAGCCACCTGGTTTGTCTTGATTGGTCAAACGTGTTATTACACTGTAGTCTAGTATTGCTATGACTGTTACTCTGAAGCTCTTACAGGTATTTTGTCTCATCACTGCACGTCTCTGTTTCCCAGCAGAACGTGTACTACACCAGCTCCCAACAGCTTCACCTGGGAGTGCTGAGTCCGACGATTGACGACGACGACAACAAGTGTCTGGTGGACGTGAACAGCAAACCCAGGCTGCTGGAGTGCAGCTACGCCACTACTAAGCACATGAAGCTCACCTGGACGTTCACGCAGGTGAGCTTTGAGCACGTACAAACAAAGATGGCCGACTGCAGCCAAACGAACGCTACGTGGTTGTAACAAACCCCGGATGTGCACGCGCTTCGCCTGTTTCAGGGGCATCCTCTGAATGTTTCCAGGCTTTGATCTCCTTGCTTGGCTTTTTTGATATTCTGTATGTTGCTGTAACCTCCTGCTGCTTTTTGTCTGTTGGACCAAATCTCTGCGGTTCCTATGCTTTTCTTTTTTATTCAATAATTGAGTGAGATTCGTGCTTCTTCCTCTCCACTTTGTCTCTGACTCTTTAGAAGCACCCCTCCTGGTTTTGTTAGAGCACGGATCATTTTTCCTCTATTCTGTGCGATTTTAAAAGCACATCTACTTCCGTTGCATAATGAGCTTTCACATGTCCACAATTTCTGACTTTTAACAAGCCTCTTTTATTTTTATCTTCACACTTTTAATGTTGTCTTAAAATGTGACAGATAAGTAGAAGGAGCTGGATAATTAGTAAAAAGAAGACACTACCGCATTCACGCCCTTGGCATCTGGTCCGTGTGCGCATTTGTAAGCTTTGTCTGTGTGTACGTGGACTGTTTTCATCCCAAACATCAGACTGAAAGTGGGGCGTACTTATCCATCATTCAGACCTGTCCTCTCCCCGACACAGTACCACCTCACCATCCAGTTTCCTCACTATCTGTAGTTTTACTACCAGGCACTCTGGCAGGGGAATCAGCCCCTAATTAGCATCGGCCAGATTCAGAACTCTCACTCCCAACTTAAGTCAGAAGTCAAAGAGATGAAACCCATTAGGCACAACCCCGTGGGGGGGTTTCAAAAGAGAACTTGGATTTTTTCATAAAAAGTATGGTGGGGAAGTCAAATAAGGCCCCCGGAAATGTTAGGAAGTATAAAAACTTCAGAAGAGACGGAGAGGGCGAAACCTAAAATGTTCACTTCACCACCTGATCACATTTTTCAGGCCAGATTTTCCATCTCACTGAAAAAAAAAGTTAAAAGTTTGTGTAACAACAACTTCTGATTCTCTTTCCATTAGCAGTAATGCACTCATTTGTTTACCAGTGATGAACTGGATATGGATTTGTACCAGTAATGGCCTCATTAAGAGTCAATAATATATTTGCAACTATAATAATTCTCAGTCCCAGAAAGTTAAATTGCAGAAACTTATACATTTCATGTACAAACAAATTTGCAGAAGAGAAAAGAGCTTTCCAGTTATCCTTAAAAAATAACTTCCTTCTCCTTATTTGCTCCAAATAGAGAAATTATCCTATTGTCACTTCTTACGGAGATTTTACACTGAAAAACAATAAGTAATGTATATGTAATTACACTGGATCAGTAGTCATTGTCGGAAAACACCAAGCACCAAGTTTTAAATCCTGCAGTTCCTCTGGTGGCCTTGGTCACATCGTCCTGTTTTCTAAACAGTTTCAGCCTCTATAGTTAAATTTCCTCTTTATAATAACTGAATGAAGGATATATTTTTATAAACTCACATCCAGTTTGAATCTTTCTAAGACTTAAAGTTAGAGCTGTGGCTGATGTGATCACACAGGCAGCTGTAGCCCACGGCTGTCTGCTAATCAGAAGCTCATAACTGGATGTTTCAATGTGTCCAAGAAGTTTGAGCTTCGGTTTGATGAGTAAAATTCTACTTTTCAGGCTTTACTCACCCCAATCAACCACGGCAAATAGCCCCGCCCCTCCCTGAGCCTGGTTCTGCTGGAGGTTTCTTCCTGTTAAAAGGGAGTTTTTCCTTCCTGCTGTCGCCAAATCACGTGCTCATAGGAGGTCATCTGATTGTTGGGGTTTCCCTGTTTTCTCTGTACTACTGTAGGGTCTTTACCTTACGATATAAAGTGCCCTGGGACAACTGTTGTTGTGATTTGCTGCTGATTTTGAATTTACTTAGTACTAATATATCTGTGTCTGTGGATTGCACTCATATAGTTTATTGGTATAGTTTGCTAGTGAAGTTAGCAAGCTTTAGCTGATGAACTGCCTTTCTATCTATCAGCAACACTTAAGAGAATTGTCGCTAATATGGGATGTCTTGATAAAGCGAGCAGATATTTGAAGTTTACACACCCACATTCTCGCCTGAAAATATCTTAAAAGTGTATTTTGTGACCTAGAAACACGAATAAAAGACATATAAAAACGAAGTGGTGTCCGCCATTGTTTGACTCGGTAGAGGCATGCTATGAATTGTGGGATATGTGGTTTTCACCAAGCATGGCACCCTTTAGGCCGTACTACTCCCGGTATACCACTAGAGAGAGCCAACACACCACAAATGAAGTCTGTTTCTATGGTGCCAAAAGCAGAATCTTTCTCAGGAGCCTAGAAATTGGCCTAAATTTGCACTAAAATCTAAATATTTCAAAAACTATAAAAGTTATAAACACCAAAAGTCACACCATACTAGCCCAGCTCCAGCCGCACAAAATGATGTAACATATGTACCCCTATTGTCAAAACTGTTTGGCAGAGGAGCGCGGGAAAATTTTCACTAAAATATTAATATTTAAAAAACTATAATAGTCATAAACACCAAAAGTCATAGCACACCATTCCAGATCCAGCCGCACAAAATGAGGTAACATATATGAAGCTTTTCTCAAAACTGCGGGCGTGATACGTGCGAAAATTTAGGCGGAAGATGGAGAATAATAATAATAATAATAATAATAAGAATAATAAATCCGACGAATAGTAATATGTGTGCCTCTTGGCATAGGCACACATAATAAAGAGAAACAGGAACTCAATAGTGTGGATGCATAAAGCATCCACACAATAATAAGAACTAGAAAGCGAAAATTTCAGAAGAAATTTTATGTGTGCCTATGCCGCTGCTAATCACTGTAGTTTGCCATTCATACGGCTACAGAGAGCAAAACTCAGAAGAGCAGCCATTCTCCACCATGAACTATGGTAAAACAAACACCGCTCACGCTTCACAGATGACAGCTTACAGTTTTGTGTAAAGATGAAGTTACTTTGTACAGCGCCGATTTGCAGACGCTGTGCACACAGGTTCATGAGCAGAAGTCCCATTGTACCACGGCAGACCCGACAATGTTTGCATGAACACACTTTGAAGCATTACATTATAGACCACTTTTCACACATGCATTCACTTTTTGTTTTTTGTTATTTTACACAGTGTTCTGAATTATGAACAATGGTCTACAGCCAATCCTGTGTATTATTATACAAACTTTGGTAGTGAGATTCAGATAACTATTTAATAAAAGCTAAATATTTTATATGAGAGTAAGAAAGAAAAGTATATCTTTGTGTCCACCTTTCTCTGTTAATGCCTAGCTCCCCCTAAAAGCTTTGCTAGATCCGCCCCTGCACAGTTACCAGCTGTCAGCTACACAAAAAGGAGCTTGGTCTTTGTCTCTCAGAAACAACTCATAACTTCCTTCAACTCATTCATGTCACCTAAAGTGTAAACCTGTTTCTCCATCACCAGTTCAGCTCTGATGATTCAGTAAGGACATCTCCTGATTTCATCTTCATGCTCCAGCAAACATCAGCTGATACTAGAAATTAAAATCAAAAGAATTCTAACAACAGCTGATCAAGCTTAAACGTGCTGCTGTTGTTTAGCGTGATAAATAAGAGCGAACAGCCGATCATTGATCAGTTTCATGATTGACGCTTTCAACACGCGAGAGAATGACAGGGGAGGCTTCGTAACGACAGAATAAATCATAATGTTTTCTCTGAATGTGGGACGATTCCGTTTATGCGGCACGGCAACTCTATGAACTAACCCTAATGAATAAAATAAAGTCCAACGTCAGTAACTTAGTACGCACACAGCTGTATATAAACTCCCGTGGCATTACGATTGTAAAAGGTCAACGAAAATAAATTACACCTAAACTCGGTTTATATCTGCCCAAATAGAGAGCGACCGGTGCTGACACGAGTTTCACCCGCCTCAATATAAGCCAAGCCTGGGTGCTTTTTCACGAAGGGTTGCTAGCGGCGCGAGCTAACTATGCTAGCGGCGCTAGCTAGCTAGCCGGCTATCAGCAACACATAAAGAGAACTGCTGCTAAATAAACTACACCTAAACTCGGTTTATATCTGACCCAAATAGAGAGCGACCGGTGCTGACACGAGTTTCACCCGCCTCAATATAAGCCAAGCCTGGGTGCTTTTCACGAAGGGTTGCTAGTGGCGCGAGCTAACTATGCTAGCGGCGCTAAGCTAGCTAGCCGACTATCAGCAACACATAAGAGAACTGCTGCTAAATAAACTACACCTAAACTCGGTTTATATCTGACCCAAATAGAGTGCAGTTCATAACTTCTTACCTGAAATTCAGTTCACCTCACGCTCCTGCCTTCGCTTTCCCTGATCCATGATTGACCACCGCGTTAGCAATCGCCTGCCCGGCCTCATATGTCTCGTTGGCGGCATATCCTTTCTGTCACACACCGGTGGGTAGCTGCCCTCTGTTGTAGCTCCACCACCAAACAACTCAGTTATTTTTCCACATCCAGCTGTAACTCTGATTCTATGCGAGCATTTGGGAGAGACCGGGAGGTGAAACGACAGAGAGTCCCCTCGCTATCCATTTGCAGCCAAGTCGCGCAGCTAGCTAGGTAGCCGGCTAGCTGTCAGGCAGGACCGACGTAGTCAGAGCACTGTCGCTAAATATGGGATGTCTTGATAAAACAAGCAGATATTTGAAGTTTACACACCTACATTCTCGCCTGAAAATATCTTAAAAGCTTATTTTGTGACCTAGAAACACGAATAAAAGACATATAAAACGAAGTGGTGGCCGCCATTGTTCACTCTGTAGAGGCGCATATGAATTGTGGGATATTGAGTTTTCCACCAAGCATTACCGTAACTTTTGAATGATTTGCGCAACCTTAAAAATTCCAATGGCTCCTGAAAGCAGCGACGCCAGTGCGCACCGCTGAAATTGTCATCATTACGGTAATCCAAATAAGGGTAGACAGGCTGTACCACTCCTGGCATACCACTAGAGAGAGCCAACACACCACAAATGAAGTCTGTTTATTTGGCGCCAAAAGATGAATTGGCCTAAATTTGCACTAAAATATTAATATTTAAAAACTATAAAAGTCATGAACACCAAAAGTCATGACATAATAGTCCAGCTCCAGCCGCACAAAATGATCTAACATATGTAACCCTAATGTCAAAACTGTTCGGCAGAGGAGCGCTGGAAAAATTTTCACTAAAATATTAATATTTAAAAACTATAAAATTCATAAAGACCAAAAGTCATAGCACACCATTCCAGATCCGGCCGCACAAAATGAGGTAACATATATGAAGCTTGTCTCAAAACTGCGGGCGAGATTCGCTGCAAAATTTCAGGCGGAAACTGGAGAATAATAATAACTAGAAAAATTTGCATTTCCTGCGAAAATGCAGTGTGGATGCTGTAATGCTGAAGCTGTCTGCTGAAACTAGCAGAAAAAGCTGAAAAGTTGCAGAATTTGTAAAAAACTTTGCAAAAGCATAAGAACTTTGCTAAAATGTAGTAACTTAGCAGAACTGCAATATCTTAGAGGAAACATAATACTTGGCAGAAATACAATAGCATAGCAGAACTTAGCAGAAATATTGTAACTTAGCAGAAACACGATAACTTCTCAAAATACAAGAATTTAGGAGAAATAGTATAAGATAACAGAAAGAATATATTTAGCCAAACATTCTTAAACATTACAGAAATACTATGATTTAGAAAACAGTACAACATAGCAGAAATGCTGCGATTTACTAGAGACACTGTAATTTACTATTAATATTGAAATTTTTAAAAAAAAATACTATGTTTTAGCACAAATACTGTAATTTGACAGAAATACTATCATTTGGCAGAAATACTATGTTTCAGCAGAAATACTCTGGTTTAGCACAAATATTATAACATAGCAGTAATACAATTATATAGCAGAAATGCTATATTTAGAAAGAAAAATATAATATAGTAGAAATACTATGATTTAGCAGAAATACTATGATTGAGCAGAAGTACTAAGATGTAGTAAAAGTACTTTGATTTAACAGAAATACAATTATGGAGGAGTAATACTTTAAAATGGGCGAAATATTGATACACACACACACACAGAGCCTAAGGGGAACAGTATTTGTGCCATGGAGTGTTAACAAGAATCTGAGGTCCATATTAGAAAAGCTGCTAAAATCATAAAAGTTTGCAGAATTGTAATAAATGATGAATATGAATTAGTGGTCTGTGATAGTGTATTAATTTGTAGGAAAAAAACATGTTGCCCAAGGTGTGTAGTTGAACCCACGACCTTTGGGTTGCAGACCTGTGTCATTACCAACTGCGCCACTGGGAAAGAGAGCGGCGCCTGGAAAACAGGGTGATGAGCAGTCAGAATCAGATTGCGGTGAGAGGCGAAAACGCTGTTTTTTGCAGTTACAAAATGTCGTGTAACTCAAAAACTCGGTGGACTAGAAGCATAATTCTTGTACTGGGTGAATCAGCGTATTTCGTACTTTTGACTGTGATTTGCATTGCTCTTTGTACATCTGTCGCTGAGATATGACGAGAGAAGAAAGGGCAGACCCCAGATATGATTGGCTGGCTGGGAAGCCGTGCAGGCCCTGATATGTATTTGTATGTATCAGTCCTCACAGAGGATTAGCTGCCTGGGGACCTGGCAGAAATATATAGAAATAGTATGATTAAGCATAAATACTACATTTTTTAGAAAAACTATATTAAGCACAAATCCTATAAAAAGCAGAAATACTATATTAAGCAATATAAATATCCTCTAAAAATCCTATAAAAAGCAGTAAAACTGTACTATGATTTGGTGAAAAACCCTAATTAATCAAAAATACTAAATTTGGCAGAAATAGCAGAAACACTATATTTAGCACAAATCTTATGAAATAGCAGAAAGAGTATGATTTAGCAGAAATGCTGTATTTAGCACAAATCTTATGAAATAGCAGAAAGAGTATGATTTTGCAGAAATGCTGTATTTAGCACAAATACTGAAAAGCAGCAGAAATGCTATGACTCAACACAATAGTAATAACTTAAAAAAAATTGAAAAGCAAAATGGACAGCTGAAAGAATCCTGAACATGCTAAGGGTCCCTCAAATGTAATTGTTAAATGAAAAAATCAGCAAAAAAAAAGTATAACAGTGACACAATCACAAATATGGACACATATGGAAACACACATGCACAGAGACACACACACAGGATCAAATTCAGTCAACCAGTCTAAATATATTGAATTTAAATCATATAATAAGATGCTCCCATAAAAACTCTCTCTCGCCTCCCTTTCTCTCTCTCTCTCTCACACACACACACACACACACACACACACACACACAGAGAGGAGCAACTTTCTAGGTCAGTCAAGCAGCCTGGGAGCTGCTAAATTTGAATCCACCAATCAGAGAGGCTGTGTACTTTTTCCCGCCAAAACAGGTGCAGCCGTTTTTACACACACACAGCACAGAGAGAGACAGGATTTCTGCAGTGTATTTCTCATAGTGAGGATTCCTCTCAAACAAATGGCCATAATTTCCTAACCGTGAGGGGCTAGAACGGTCATTCTTACACCGCTTTGTTCAGAAGAGATGGGGAATCTTCAGGTGTTGACAATTTATCATTAAAATATGAATTATTAAAGATATTTGACTTGTAATGCACCATAACTGAGTAGAGGCGAAGCAAAACTGCCTTGACTTGCCCTCAAACAAAGCTTTGTAACTAAATCTATTTGAGTATCGATATCATTCTTTCACCGTAAGAGACAGCAGGCTTTGGTGAACAGTCATGGAAATTTTCAGGTCTCTGTGGAAATCCAAAAAAAGATATGACAAGAGAAAAAGTTGTTCATTTCCAGAGTTTGAAATCTGAAGAAATCTGAGCGAAGGGACAATTTCCTACCCTCAAACAAGTCTAACTCATTTCAGAACGGTAATAGGTGAGAAAAAAAAAATTCTTGAATTGTGAGCGTCAGGAGTGTCTGAAGATATACGGGACAAGCCTCATGTTTTAACTTCGCTTCGTTAAGGAGATATGACGATTCGAATATGCCTCTCATTACAGAAATCAAGCGGTGATTTTGAACAAACTCTCCATTGACTTTCTATGGAGAGTTTTCAGACTTTGTGTTGGTCTGAGGAGATTTGCCAAAATTCTATATATCCCACAACAATGATGGTGACATTTTCTGAAAGCCAGCAAAAATACCTACGTTTTGATGTATAATTTGTGTGGGTTGAGTGAAAATTGAGCAAGTAGCAAGAAGTTGTTCGGACATGAAGAGAAGATTGAAAAAGGAAGAGTGGCTCACTTAGAACCAACTGCATAGCAACCATAACAACGCATGTATTTTCTGAAAAATCAGAAAATGAATCTCAGAACTTAAAGAGGATAAGATGAAAATGGTAACAGATATGAAAAAGCTGAATCAGACAGGAATAGCCCAATAATTTGTGAACATTTTAAAGTTTAAATGGTTGTTCTAGGTGAAAGTATGAGGAAGTAGTTAAGTTTAAAAACAAGCAAGTTTTAGCAGAATTTTGGAAGTTTCCCATTCATTTCAATGGGACAAAAATTGCAAAAAAAGCTTAATATTTTAAAAAGTATAACAGCAAAAATACCAAAAGTCATAGCACACTTTAGCAGAAATAGCAGAATAGTTTAAAATTTGAACGGTGAAAATCGGCTGATAGATCACAAAATTGCAACTTGAAGTAGTTAAAAAGCAAAAAGAAACGGAACTCAATAGTGTGGAAGCAACTAATAAAGAATAACTAGAAAAATTTGCATTTCATCCACACAATAATAAAGAAAGAAAATTTGCAGTGCAGTGGATGCTGTAACGCTGAAGCTGTCTGCTGAAATTAGCTGAAAAAGCTGAAAAATAGCAAAAATTGTAATAACTTTGCAGAAGCATAAGAACTTAGCAAAAATGTAAATACTTAGCAGAACTACAATAATGTAAAGAAAACATAATACTTGGCAGAAATAAAATAACCTAGCAGAACTTAGCAGAAATATTGTAACTTAGCAGAAACATGATAACTTCTCAGAAATAGAGGAATGTAGCAAACATGGTACAAGATTACAGAGATACTTTATTTAACCAAAATACCTAAACATTGCAGAAATTCTGTGATTTAGGACAAATACTACAACATAGCAGAAATGCTGTGATTCAGCAAATATACTATACTATGGCACAAAAGAATGAATTTGCTCAAATACTATGATTTTGCTCAAATACTATGATTTAGCAATAATACTAAGATTTGGCAGAAATACTATGCTTTGGCACAAATACTATAATTAATTACAAGTACAATAACATAGCAGAACTATCAAGATTTGGCAGAAATACTATGTTTTAGTAGTAATACTATGATTTGGTAGAAATACTATAATTACGCAGAAATATTATATTTACCTCAAATTCTATAAAATAGTAGAAATAGTATGATTTAGCACAAATACTGTATTTAGCACAAATACCGAAAAGTAGCAGAAGAACTATAATTTAGCAGAATAGTAATAACTTACACAATTACAAATATGGACGATATTGAAACACAAATGCACAGAAGGGCACCAACACACAGGATCTAATCCAGTTAACCAGTCTAACTATATTCAAGCTAAATCCTACAATAAGTTGCTGCCAAAAAGGGTTGGGTTCTCTCTCTCTCACACAACACACACACACACACACACACACACACACACACACACACACACACACACACACACACACAAGATCCAATTCAGTCAACCAGTCTAAATATATTGAATTTAAATCTTACAATGAGATCATCCCATGAAGAGGCTTTCTCTCTCTCTCTCTCTCTCTCTCTCTCTCTCTCTCACACACACACACACACACACACACACACACACACACACACAAGATCAATTCAGTCAACCAGTCTAAATATATTGAATTTAAATCTTACAATGAGATCATCCCATAAAAAGGCTCTCTCTCTCTCTCTCTCTCTCTCTCTCTCTCTCACACACACACACACACACACACACACACACACACACACACACACACACACACACAGGAGAGAGAAGTAAGTTTCTAGCTCAGTCAAGCAGCCTGGGAGCTGCTGAATTTGAATCCACCAATCAGAGAGCTTGTGCACTTTTTCCCGCCAAAACAGGTGCACGCAGCACAGAGAGACACAGGACTTTTGCAGTCTATTTCTCATAATGACGACTCCCTGAAACAAATGACCATAATTTCCTAACAGTAGGGGCTAAAACAGTCATTCTTAGACCATTTTATTCAGAAGACATAGGAGAATCTTGAAATGCTGACCATTTAAAATAAAAATATGAAATATTAGAGATATATGACATAGATGATTGGTGGGCTTAGAAGCCACAAAGGTCCCAATATGCAAATTTAAATGTGCCAGGACTCAGATATGATTGGCTGGCTGGGAAGCCATGAAGGCAACAATATGCAAATTTAAATGTGCCAGGACTCAGATATGATTGGCTGGCTGGGAAGCCGTCCAGGTCCTGATAGGTAAATTTGAATATTACAGTCCTTACAGAGGACTGACTCCCTGGGGACCTGGCAGAAATATATAGAAATACAATGATTACCCAGAAATACTGCATTTAGTAGAAATACTATGTTTTAGCACAAATCCTATAAAATAGCAGAAATAGTATGATTTAGCACAAATGCTGTATTTAGCACAAATCTTATAAAATAGCAGAAATAGTATGATTTAGCAGAAATGCTGTATTTAGCACAAATACTGAAAAACAGCACAAATGCTATGACTTAGCACAATAGTAATAACTTAAATAGAAAAATTGGAAAAGCAAAATGGACAGCTGCAAAAGTCCCACAAGCACAGAGAGACACACACAGGATCAAATTCAGTCAACCAGTCTAAATATATTGAATTTAAATCATACAATAAGATGCTCCCATAAAAACTCTCTCTCCCTCTCTCTCTCTCTCTCTCTCTCTCACACACACACACACACACACACACACACACACACACACAGAGAAAATCAAGTTTCTAGGTCAGTCAAGCAGCCTGGGAGCTGCTAAATTTGAATCCACCAATCAGAGAGGCTGTGTACTTTTTTCCGCCCAAAAACTGGTGCACTAAGTGCAGGCTTTTACACACGCAGCACAGAGAGACAGGATTTTTGCAGTCTATTTCTCATAGTGAGAATTCCCCTCAAACAAACAGCCATAAATTTCTAACTGTAGGGGCTAAAACAGTCATTCTTAGACCATTTTATTCAGAAGACATAGGGGAATCTTGAAATGCTGACCATTTAAAATAAAAAAATATGAAATATTAGAGATATATGACATAGATGATTGGTGGGCTTAGAAGCCACGAAGGTCCCAATATGCAAATTTAAATGTGCCAGGACTCAGATATGATTGGCTGGCTGGGAAGCCATGAAGGTCCCAATATGCAAATTTGAATGTGCCAGGACTCAGATATGATTGGCTGGCTGGGAAGCCATGAATGCCGCAATATATAAATTTGAATGTGCCAGGCCTCACATATGATTGGCCCGCTGGGAAGCCGTCCAGGTCCTGATATGTCAATTTGAATATTACAGTCCTTACAGAGGACTGACTCCTGGGGACCTGGCAGAAATATATAGAAATACAATGATTACCCAGAAATACTGCATTTAGTAGAAATACTATGTTTTAGCACAAATACTATAAAATGGCAGAAATACTATAATTAAGCAGAAATATTATATTAAGTACAAATCCTATAAAATAGCAGAAATAGTATGATTTAGCACAAATGCTGTATTTAGCACAAATCTTATAAAATAGCAGAAATAGTATGATTTAGCAGAAATGCTGTATTTAGCACAAATACTGAAAAGCAGCACAAATGCTATGACTTAGCACAATAGTAATAACTTAAATAGAAAAATTGGGAAAGCAAAATGGACAGCTGCAAAAGTCCCACAAGCACAGAGAGACACACACAGGATCAAATTCAGTCAACCAGTCTAAATATATTGAATTTAAATCATACAATAAGATGCTCCCATAAAACTCTCTCTCTCCCTCTCTCTCTCTCTCTCTCTCACACACACACACACACACACACACACACACACACACACACACACACAGGAGAGAAAAATCAAGTTTCTAGGTCAGTCAAGCAGCCTGGGAGCTGCTAAATTTGAATCCACCAATCAGAGAGGCTGTGTACTTTTTCCCGCCAAAACAGGTGCACCTGTTTTTACACACACAGAGCACAGAGACAGGATTTGTGCAGTCTATTTCTCATAGTGAGGATTCCTCTCACACAAATGGCTATAATTTCCTAATGGTAGGGGCTAGAACAGTCATTCTTACACCGTTTTGTTCAGAAGAGATGGGGAATCTTACAGTGTTGACAATTTATCATTAAAATATGAATTATTGAAGATATTTGACTTGTAATGCACCATAACTGAGTAGAGCAAAGCAAAACTGCCTTGACTTGCCCTCAAACAACGCTTTCTAACTCTAAATCTATTTGGAGTATCGATATAATTCTTTCACCGTAAGAGACAGCAGGCTTTGGTGAACAATCATGGAAATTTTCAGGTCTTTGTGGAAATCTATCAAAAAGATATGACGAGAGAAAAAGTGGTTCATTTCCAGAGTTTGAAAGCTGAAGAAATCTGAGCGAAGGACAAATTTCCTACCCTCAAACAAACGTAACTCATGGCCAAAACGGTAATAGGTGAGAAAAAAATTCGTGACACTGTGAGCGTCAGGAGTGTCTGAAGATATACTGGGACAAGCCTCATGTTTTAACTTCGCTTCATTAAGGAGATATGACGATTCGAATATGCCTCTCATTACAGAAATCAAGCGATGATTTTGAACAAACTCTCCATTGACTTTCTATGGAGAGTTTTGAGACTTTGTGTTGGTCTGAGGAGATTTGCCAAAATTCTATAAATCCCACAACAATGATGGTGACATTTTCTGAAAGCCAGCAAAATACCTACGTTTTGATGTATAATTTGTGTGAAGTTGAGTGAAAATTGAGCAAGTAGCAAGAAGTTGTTCGGACATGAAGAGAAAATTGCCAAAGGTACAGTGGCTCACTTAGAACCAACTGCATAGCAACCATAACAACGCATGTATTTTGTGAAAATCACAAAGATGAAACTCAAAACTTTAAGAGGGATAAGATGAAAACGGTAACAGATATGAAAAAGCTGAATCATTAATGAATAGCCCAATAATTTGTGAACATTTTAAAGTTTAAATGGAGTTTCTATGTGAAAGTATGAAAAAGTAGTTAAGTTTCAAAAAAGAGCAAGTTTTAGCAGAATTGCAGAAGTTTCCCATTCATTTCAATGGGACAAATTAAAGGAAAAAGCTTAATATTTTAAAAAGTATAATAGCAGAAAATACCAAAAGTCATTGCCGGAAAGAGCAAAAATAGCAGAATAGTTTAAAATTTGAACGGTGAAAATAGCACAAAAATTGTGGAAGTAGTTCTACGGCGAAAAACGTACGGAAGCAACTTGAAGAATAACTAGAAAATTTGCATTTCCTGCGAAAATGCAGTGTGGATGCTTTAAAGCTGAAGCTTTCTGCTGAAACTAGCTGAAAAAGCTGAAAAGTTGCAGAAATTGTAAAATCTTTGCAGAAGCAAAGGAACTTTGCTAAAATGTAGTGACTTAGCAGAATTGCAATATCTTAGCGGAAACATAATACTTGGCAGAAATACAATAGCATAGCAGAACTTAGCAGAAATATTGTAACTTACCAGAAATACGATAACTTCTCAAAAATACAAGAATTTCGGAGAAATAGTATAAGATAACAGAAAGAATATATTTAGCCAAACATTCTTAAACATTACAGAAATACTATGATTTAGAGAAACAGTACAACATAGCAGAAATGCTGTAATTTGACAGAAATACTATATTTGGCAGAAATGCTGTATTTAGCACAAATACTGAAAAGCAGCAGAAATGCTATGACTTAGCACAATAGTAATAACTTAAATAGAAAAATTGGAAAAGCAAAATGGACAGCTGAAAAATCCTGAACATGCTAAGGGTCCCTCAAATGTAATTGTTAAATGAAAAGAAAATCAGCAAAAAAGTATAACAGTCACACAATCACAAATATGGACACATATTGAAACACACATGCACAGAGAGACACACACAGGACCAAATTCAGTCAACCAGTCTAAATATATTGAATTAAAATCATACAATAAGATGCTCCCATAAAAACTCTCTCTCGCCCTCCCTTTCTCTCTCTCTCTGTCTCACACACACACACACACACACACACACACACACACACACACACACCAGCAGCAGCAGCAGCAGCAGAAAGTGAACAGGGGCTGTTAACAGCATGTTTCTAGGTCAGTCAAACAGCTGTGACCTTCTCAATTTGAATCCACCAATCAGAGAGGCTGTGTGCTTTTTCCCCGCCAAAACTGGTGCACCAAGTGCAGGCTTTTACACATGCAGCACAGAGAGAGACAGGATTTTTGCAGTCTATTTCTCATAGTGAGAATTCCCCTCAAACAAACAGCCATAAATTTCTAACCATAGGGGCTAAAACAGTCCTTCTTAGACCATTTTATTCAGAAGACATAGGGGAATCTTGAAATGCTGACCATTTAAAATAAAAATATGAAATATTAGAGATATATGACATAGATGATTGGTGGGCTTAGAAGCCACGAAGGTCCCAATATGCAAATTTAAATGTGTCAGGACTCAGATATGATTGGCTGGCTGGGAAGCCATGAAGGTCCCAATATGCAAATTTGAATGTGCCAGGACTCAGATATGATTGGCTGGCTGGGAAGCCATGAAGGCAACAATATGCAAATTTGAATGTGCCAGGACTCAGATATGATTGGCTGGCTGAGAAGCCATGAAGGTCCCAATATGCAAATTTGAATGTGCCAGGACTCAGATTTGATTGGCTGGCTGGGAAGCCATGAAGGCAACAATATGCAAATTTGAATGTGCCAGGACTCAGATACGATTGGCTGGCTGGGAAGCCATGAATGCCCCAATATGCAAATTTAAATGTGCCAGGACTCAGATATGATTGGCTGGCTGAGAAGCCATGAAGGTCCCAATATGCAAATTTGAATGTGCCAGGACTCAGATATGATTGGCTGGCTGGGAAGCCGTCCAGGTCCTGATATGTAAATTTGAATATTAGGACTGACTCCCTGGGGACCTGGCAGAAATATATAGAAATACAATGATTACCCAGAAATACTGCATTTAGTAGAAATACTATGTTTTAGCACAAATACTATAAAATGGCAGAAATACTATAATTAAGCAGAAATATTATATTAAGTACAAATCCTATAAAATAGCAGAAATAGTATGATTTAGCAGAAATGCTGTATTTAGCACAAATACTGAAAAGCAGCACAAATGCTATGACTTAGCACAATAGTAATAACTTAAATAGAAAAATTGGAAAAGCAGAATGGACAGCTGAAAAAGTCCCACAAGCACAGAGAGACACACACAGGATCAAATTCAGTCAACCAGTCTAAATATATTGAAGTTAAATCATACAATAAGATGCTCCCATAAAAACTCTCTCTCGCCTCTCTCTCTCTCTCTCTCTCTGTCACACACACACACACACACACACACACACACACACACACACACACAGGAGAGAAAATCAAGTTTCTAGGTCAGTCAAGCAGCCTGGGAGCTGCTAAATTTGAATCCACCAATCAGAGAGGCTGTGTACTTTTTCCCGCCAAAACTGGTGCACTAAGTTCAGGCCTTTACACATGCAGCACAGAGAGAGACAGGATTTTGCAGTCTATTTCTCATAGTGAGAATTCCCCTCAAACAAACAGCCATAAATTTCTAACCGTAGGGGCTAAAACATTCATTCTTAGACCATTTTATTCAGAAGACATAGGGGAATCTTGAAATGCTGACCATTTAAAATAAAAATATGAAATATTAGAGATATATGACATAGATGAATGGTGGGCTTAGAAGCCATGAATGTCCCAATATGCAAATTTAAATGTGCCAGGACTCAGATATGATTGGCTGGCTGGGAAGCCATGAAGGCAACAATATGCAAATTTAAATGTGCCAGGACTCAGATATGATTGGCTGGCTGGGAAGCCATGAAGGTCCCAATATGCAAATTTGAATGTGCCAGGACTCAGATATGATTGGCTGGCTGGGAAGCCGTGCATGACTTGATATGTCAATTTGAAAATTACATTCCTCACAGAGGATTGGCTTCCTGAGGAGCTGGCAGGAATACATAGAAATACTATGATTACCCAGAAATACTGCGTTTAGTAGAAATACTATGTTTTAGCACAAATACTATAATTAAGCAGAAATATTATATTAAGTACAAATCCTATAAAATAGCAGAAATAGTATGATTTAGCACAAATGCTGTATTTAGCACAAATCTTATAAAATAGCAGAAATAGTATGATTTAGCAGAAATGCTGTATTTAGCACAAGTACTGAAAAGCAGCACAAATGCTATGACTTAGCACAATAGTAATAACTTAAATAGAAAAATTGGAAAAGCAAAATGGACAGCTGCAAAAGTCCCACAAGCACAGAGGGACACACACAGGATCAAATTCAGTCAACCAGTCCAAATATATTGAATTTAAATCATACAATAAGATGCTCCCATAAAAACTCTCTCTCTCCTCTCTCTCTCTCTCTCTCACACACACACACACACACACACACACACACACACACACACACACACACACACACACACACACACACACACACACACACACACACACACACACACACACACACACACACACACAGGAGAGAAAATCAAGTTTAGGTCAGTCAAGCAGCCTGGGAGCTGCTAAATTTGAATCCACCAATCAGAGAGGCTGTGTAGTTTTTCCCGCCAAAACAGGTGCAGCCGTTTTACACACACAGAGCACAGAGACAGGATTTCTGCAGTGAATTTCTCATAGTGAGGATTCCTCTCAAACAAATGGCCATAATTTCCTAACCGTAGGGGCTAGAACAGTCATTCTTACAATCGCTTTGTTCAGAAGAGATGGGGAATCTTCCAGTGTTAACGATTTATCATTAAAATATGAATTATTGACAATATTTGACTTCTAATGCACCATAACTGAGTAGAGGCAAGCAAAATCTGCCTTGACTTGCCCTCAAACAACGCTTTCTAACTCTAAATCTATTTGGAGTATCGATATCATTCTTTCACCGTAGAGACAGCAGGCTTTGGTGAACAGTCATGGAAATTTTCAGGTCTCTGTGGAAATCTATCAAAAAGATATGACGAGAGAAAAAAGTGTCCCATTTCCAGAGTTTGAAATCTGAAGAAATCTGAGTGAGGGACGAATTTCCTACCCTCAAACAAACCCAATTCATGGCCAAATGGTAATAGATGAGAAAACAATTCTTGAATTGTGAGCATCAGGAGTGTCTGAAGATATATTGGCACAAGCCTCATGTCTTAACTTCGCTTCGTTGGGGAGATGTGACGATTCGAAAATGCCTCTCATTACAGAAATCAAGCGGTGATTTTAAACGAACTCTCCATTGACTTTCTATGGGGATTTTTGAGACTTTGTGTTGGTCTGAGGAGATTTGCCAAAATTCTATAAATCCCACAACAATGATAGTAACATTTTCTGAAAGCCAGCAAAATACCTACGTTTTGATGTATAATTTGTGTGGGTTAAGTGAAAATTGAGCGAGTAGCAAGAAGTTGTTCGGACATGAAGAGAAAATTGCCAAAGGTACAGTGGCTCACTTAGAACCAACTGCATAGCAACCATAACAACGCATGTATTTTGTGAAAAATCACAAAGATGAAACTCAAAACTTAAAGAGGGATAAGATGAAAACGGTAACAGATATGAAAAAGCTGAATCATTCATGAATAGCCCAATAATTTGTGAACATTTTAAAATTTGAATGGTTGTTCTAGGCGAAAGTATGAGAACGTAGTTAAGTTTCAAAAAAGAGTAAGTTTTAGCAGAATTGCGGAAGTTTCCCATTCATTTCAATGGGACAAATTAAAGGAAAAAAACGTAATATTTTAAAAAGTATAAGAGCAAAAAATACCAAAAGTCATTGCCGGAAAGAGCAAAAATAGCAGAATAGTTTAAAATTTGAACGGTGAAAATAGCACAAAAATTGTGGAAGTAGTTCTACGGCGAAAAACGTACGGAAGCAACTTGAAGAATAATAATAAAGAATAAAGAGAAACAGGAACTCAATAGTGTGGATGCTTAAAGCATCCACACAATAATAAAGTAGAATAATAAAGAATAAAGAGAAACAGGAACTCAATAGTGTGGATGCCTAAAGCATCCACACAATAAAGAGAAACAGGAACTCAATAGTGTGGATGCTTAAAGCATCCACACAACTAGAAAAATTTGCATTTCCTGCGAAAATGCAGTGTGGATGCTGGAACGCTGAAGCTGTCAGCTGAAACTAGCTGAAAAAGCTGAAAAGTTGCAGAAATTGTAAAAACTTTGCAGAAGCAAAGGAACGTTGCTAAAATGTAGTAACTTAGCAGAACTGCAATATCTTAGAGGAAACATAATACTTGGCAGAAATACAATAGCATAGCAGAACTTAGCAGAAATATTGTAACTTACCAGAAACACGATAACTTCTCAAAATACAAGAATTTCAGAGACATAGTATAAGATAACAGAAAGAATATATTTAGCCAAACATTCTTAAACATTACAGAAATACTACTCTATAGCAGAAATGATATATTTAGAAAGAAAAATATAATATAGTAGAAATACTATGATTTAGCAGAAATCCTACAATATAGCTTAATAACAATGATTTAGAACAGATACTATGATTGAGCAGAATAGTAATAACTTAAGTGAAAATATTGGGAAGGTAAAATGACAAGCTGAATAAAAAGGAACATGGTTAAGTTTGCTCAAAACTAATTTTTGTTCACCTGTGAAAAATAAAATAAAAATACATTTAGAAATACAAATAAGAACAGCCAACAGATACACACAAAATTAAATATGGATACACAAATCAACAAATACACACAAAATCAAATATGGATACACAAATGTACAGAGAGACACACACAGGGGTCTATGCCAGTCAACCAGTCTGAATATATTATATTTTTATCCAACAATGAGATGCTGCCCTAAAAGGGCTTTGTGTGTGTCTTTCTCTCTCTCTCTCTCTCTCACACACACACACACACACACACACACACACAAACACTCACACCCACACTCAGGCTCGCACACACACACACATAGCATCAGCAAGTGAACAGGGGCTGTTAACAGCATGTTTCTAGGTCAGTCAAACAGCTGTGAGATTCTCAATTTGAATCCACCAATCAGGGGGCTGTGTGCTTTTTCCTGCCAAAACTGGTGCACCAAGTGCAGGCTTTTACAGCACAGAGAGAGACAGGATTTTGCAGTCTATTTCTCCCTCAAACAAACAGCCATAAATTCCTAACCGTAGGGGCTAAAACAGTCATTCTTAGACCGTTGTGTTCAGAAGACATGGGAGAATCTTGAAATGTTGACCATTTAAAATAAAAATATGAAATATCATAGATATATGACATAGATGATTGGTTGTCTTAGAAGCCATGATTGCCCCAATATGCAAATTTGAATGTGCAAGGCCTAAGATATGATTGGCTGGCTGGGAAGCCATGAAGGCAACAATATGCAAATTTGAATGTGCAAGCCCTCGGATATGATTGGTTGTCTTAGAAGCCATATAAAAAGCAGTAAAACTGTACTATGATTTGGTAGAAAACTATAATTAATCAAAAATACTATATTTGGCAGAAATACTATTTTGTAGCAGAAACACTATATTTAGCACAAATCTGATGAAATAGAAGAAATAGTATGATTTAGCAGAAATGCTGTATTTAGCACAAATACTGGAAAGCAGCAGAAATTCTATGACTTAGCACAATAGTAATAACCTAAATAGAAAAATTGGAAAAGCAAAATGGACAGCTGAAAAAATCCTGAACATGCTTAGGGTCCCTCAAATGTAATTGTTGAATGAAAAAAAAAAGCCAAAAAAAAAGTATAACAGTCACACAACCACAAATATGTACACATATGGTAACACACATGCACAGACAGACACACAGGATCAAATTCAGTCAACCAGTCTAAATATATTGAATTTAAAACACACACACACACACAAGATCCAATTCAGTCAACCAGTCTAAATATATTGAATTTGAATCTTACAATGAGATCATCCCATAAAAGGCTTTCTCTCTCTCTCTCACACACACACACACACACACACACACACACACACACACACACACACACACAAGGTCCAATTCAGTTCAGTCAACCAGTCTAAATATATTGAATTTGAATCTTACAATGAGATTATCCCATAAAAACTCTCTCTCTCTGTCTCTCTGTCACACACACACACACACACACACACACACACACACACACACACACACACAAGATCCAATTCAGTCAACCAATCTAAAAATATTGAATTTAAATCTTACAATGAGATGATCCCATAAAAGGCTTTCTCTCTCTCTCTCTCCTCTGTCACACACACACACACACACACACACACACACACACACTCACACACACACACACAAGATCCAATTCAGTCAACCAGTCTAAATATATTGAATTTAAATCTTACAATGAAAACGCTTCTCTCTCTCTCTCTCTCTCTCTCTCTGTCACACACACACACACACACACACACACACACACACACACACACAAGATCCAATTCAGTCAACCAGTCTAAATATATTGAATTTGAATCTTACAATGAGATCATCCCATAAAAGGCTTTCTCTCTCTCTCTCTCTCTCTCTCACACACACACACACACACACACACACACACACACACACACACACACACACAAGGTCCAATTCAGTCAACCAGTCTAAATAAATATATTGAATTTAAATCTTACAATGAGATCATCCTATAAAAGGCTTTCTCTCTCTCTCTCTCTCTCTCTCTCACACACACACACACACACACAGGGAGAGAGAAAGTAAGTTTCTAGCTCAGTCAAGCAGTCTGGGAGCTGCTGAATTTGAATCCACCAATCACAGAGCCTGTGCACTTTTTCCCCGCCAAAACAGGTGCACGCAGCACAGAGAGACACAGGATTTTTGCAGTCTATTTCTCATAATGACGACTCCCCTCAAACAAATGACCATAATTTCCTAACCGTAGGGGCTAGAACGGTCATTCTTACACCGCTTTGTTCAGAAGAGATGGGGAATCTTAAAGTGTTGACAATTTGTCATTAAAATATGAATTATTAAAGATATTTGACTTCTAATGCACCATAACTGAGTAGAGCAAAGCAAAAACTGCCTTGACTTGCCCTCAAACAACGTTTTCTAACTCTAAATCTATTTGGAGTATCAATATCATTCTTTCACCGTAAGAGACAGCAGGCTTTGGTGAACAATCATGGAAATTTTCAGGTCTCTGTGGAAATCCATTAAAAAAGATATGACGAGAGAAAAAGTGGTTCATTTCCAGAGTTTGAAATCTGAAGAAATCTGAGCGAGGGACGAATTTCCTACCCTCAAACAAGTCTAACTCATTTCAGAACGGTAATAGGTGAGAAAGAAATTCTTGAATTGTGAGCGTCAGGAGTGCCTGAAGATATACTGGGACAAGCCTCATGTTTTAACTTCGCTTCGTTAAGGAGATATGACGATTCGAATATGCCTCTCATTGCAGAAATCAAGCGATGATTTTGAACAAACTCTCCATTGACTTTCTATGGAGAGTTTTCAGACTTTGTGTTGGTCTGAGGAGATTTGCCAAAATTCTATAAATCCCACAACAATGATAGTGACATTTTCGGAAAGCCAGCAAAATACCTACGTTTTGATGTATAATTTGTGGAAGTTGAGTGAAAATTGAGCAAGTAGCAAGAAGTTGTTCGGACATGAAGAGAAGACTGCAAAACCTTCAGTGGCACACTGGAAGCCAAGTGCATAGCAACCATAACAACGCATGTATTTTCTGAAAAATCAAAATTTTGCAACTCAAAACTTTAAGAGGATAAAAATAAAACGGTAAAAGATTTGAAAAAGCTGATTTATTCCTGAATAGCCCAATAATTTGAGAACATTTTAAAGTTTGAATGGTTGTTCTACGTGAAAGTAGGAAAAAGTAGTTAAGTTTCAAAAACAAGCAAGTTTTAGCAGAATTATGAAGTTTCCCATTCATTTCAATGGGACAAATTAAAGGAAAAAAGTGTAATATTTTAAAAAGTATAAGAGTGAAAAATACCAAAAGATATAGCGTACATTAGCAGAAATAGCAGAATAGTTTAAAATTTGAACGGTGAAAATCGGCTGAAAATTGTGAAAATAGTTAAGTGCCAAAAGTGTAATGGAACGCAACTAGAACTAGAAAAATTTGCATTTCCTGCGAAAATGCAGTGTGGATGCTTTAAAGCTGAAGCTTTCTGCTGAAACTAGCTGAAAAAGCTGAAAAGTTGCAGAAATTGTAAAATCTTTGCAGAAGCAAAGGAACTTTGCTAAAATGTAGTGACTTAGCAGAACTGCAATATCTTAGAGGAAACATAATACTTGGCAGAAATACAATAGCATAGCAGAACTTAGCAGAAATATTGTAACTTACCAGAAACACGATAACTTCTCAAAAATACAAGAATTTAGGAGAAATAGTATAAGATAACAGAAAGAATATATTTAGCCAAACATTCTTAAACATTACAGAAATACTATGATTTAGAGAAACAGTACAACATAGCAGAAATGCTGTAATTTGACAGAAATACTATATTTAGCACAAATCTTATAAAATAGCAGAGAAATGCTGTATTTAGCACAAATACTGAAAAGCAGCAGAAATGCTATGACTTAGCACAATAGTAATAACTTAAATAGAAAAATTGGAAAAGCAAAATGGACAGCTGAAAAATCCTGAACATGCTAAGGGTCCCTCAAATGTAATTGTTAAATGAAAAGAAAATCAGCAAAAAAAGTATAACAGTCACACAATCACAAATATGGACACATATTGAAACACACATGCACAGAGAGACACACACAGGACCAAATTCAGTCAACCAGTCTAAATATATTGAATTAAAATCATACAATAAGATGCTCCCATAAAAACTCTCTCTCGCCTCCCTTTCTCTCTCTCTCTCTGTCTCACACACACACACACACACACACACACACACACACACACACACACACAGCAGCAGCAGAAAGTGAACAGGGGCTGTTAACAGCATGTTTCTAGGTCAGTCAAACAGCTGTGAGATTCTTAATTTGAATCCACCAATCAGAGAGGCTATGTGCTTTTTCCCGCCAAAACTGGTGCACCAAGTGCAGGCTTTTACACATGCAGCACAGAGAGAGACAGGATTTTTGCAGTCTATTTCTCATAGTGAGAATTCCCCTCAAACAAACAGCCATAAATTTCTAACCGTAGGGGCTAAAACAGTCATTCTTAGACCATTTTATTCAGAAGACATAGGGGAATCTTGAAAAGCTGACCATTTAAAATAAAAATATGAAATATTAGAGATATATGACATAGATGATTGGTGGGCTTAGAAGCCACGACGGTCCCAATATGCAAATTTAAATGTGCCAGGACTCAGATATGATTGGCTGGCTGGGAAGCCGTCCAGGTCCTGATATGTAAATTTGAATATTAGGACTGACTCCCTGGGGACCTGGCAGAAATATATAGAAATACAATGATTACCCAGAAATACTGCATTTAGTAGAAATACTATGTTTTAGCACAAATACTATAAAATGGCAGAAATACTATAATTAAGCAGAAATATTATATTAAGTACAAATCCTATAAAATAGCAGAAATAGTATGATTTAGCAGAAATGCTGTATTTAGCACAAATACTGAAAAGCAGCACAAATGCTATGACTTAACACAATAGTAATAACTTAAATAGAAAAATTGGAAAAGCAAAATGGACAGCTGCAAAAAGTCCCACAAGCACAGAGAGACACACACAGGATCAAATTCAGTCAACCAGTCTAAATATATTGAATTTAAATCATACAATAAGATGCTCCCATAAAAACTCTCTCTCGCCCTCTCTCTCTCTCTCACACACACACACACACACACACACACACACACACACACACAGGGAGAGAAAATCAAGTTTCTAGGTCAGTCAAGCAGCCTGGGAGCTGCTAAATTTGAATCCACCAATCAGAGAGGCTGTGTACTTTTTCCCGCCAAAACAGGTGCAGCCGTTTTTACACACACAGAGCACAGAGACAGGATTTCTGCAGTGAATTTCTCATAGTGAGGATTCCTCTCAAACAAATGGCCATAATTTCCTAACCGTAGGGGCTAGAACAGTCATTCTTACACCGTTTTGTTCAGAAGAGATGGGGAATCTTAAAGTGTTGACAATTTATCATTAAAATATGAATTATTGAAGATATTTGACTTCTAATGCACCATAACTGAGTAGAGGCAAGCGAAATCTGCCTTGACTTGCCCTCAAACAACGCATTCTAACTCTAAATCTATTTGGAGTATCAATATCATTCTTTCACTGTAAGAGACAGCAGGCTTTGGTGAACAGTCATGGAAATTTTCAGGTCTCTGTGGAAATCCAACAAAAAGTTATGACGAGAGAAAAAGTGGTTCATTTCCAGAGTTTGAAATCTGAAGAAATCTGAGCGAAGGACTAATTTCCTACCCCCTCAAACAAGTCTAACTCATTTCAGAACGGTAATAGGTGAGAAAAAATTCTTGAATTGTGAGCGTCGGGAGTGTCTGAAGATATACGGGGACAAGCCTCATGTCGTAACTTTGCTTCGTTAAGGAGATATGACGATTCGAATATGCCTCTCATTACAGAAATCAAGCTGTGATTTTGAACAAGCTCTCCATTGACTTTCTATGGAGAGTTTTGCGACTTTGTGTTGGTCTGAGGAGATTTGCCAAAATTCTATAAATCTCACAACAATGATGGTGACATTTTCGGAAAGCCAGCAAAAATACCTACGTTTTGATGTATAATTTGTGGAAGTTGAGTGCAAATTGAGCAAGTAGCAAGAAGTTGTTCGGACATGAAGAGAAGACTGCGAAACCTACAGTGGCACACTTAGAACCAACTGCATAGCAACCATAACAACGCATGTATTTTGTGAAAAATCACAAAAATGAAACTCAAAACTTAAAGAGGGATAAGATGAAAACTGTAACAGATATGAAAAAAGCTGATTTATACCTGAATAGCCCAATAATTTGAGAACATTTTAAAGTTTGAATGGTTGTTCTACGTGAAAGTAGGAAAAAGTAGTTAAGTTTCAAAAATTAGCAAGTTTTAGCAGAATTTTGGAAGTTTTCCATTCATTTCAATGGGACAAAAAATTGCATAAAAAGCTTAATATTTTAAAAAGTATAACAGCAAAAAATACCAAAAGATATAGCGCACATTAGCAGAAATAGCAGAATAGTTTAAAATTTGAACGGTGAAAATCGGCTGAAAATTGTGGAAGTAGTTAAGTGCCAAAAACGCACAAAAAAAGTAGCAACTAGAATAATAATAAAGAACTAGAAAAATTTGCATTTCCTGCGAAAATGCAGTGTGGATGCTTTAAAGCTGAAGCTGTCTGCTGAAACTAGCTGAAAAAGCTGAAAAGTTGCAGAAATTGTAAAAACTTTGCAGAAGCAAAGGAACTTTGCTAAAATGTAGTATCTTAGCAGAACTGCAATATCTTAGAGGAAATATAATACTTGGCAGAAATACAATAGCATAGCAGAACTTAGCAGAAATATTGTAACTTACCAGAAGCACGATAACTTCTCAAAAATACAAGAATTTAGGAGAAATAGTATAAGATAACAGAAAGAATATATTTAGCCAAACATTCTTGAACATTACAGAAATACTATGACTTAGAAAAACAGTACAACATAGCAGAAATGCTGCGATTTACCAGAGACACTGTAATTGTGTGGATGCTTTAGGCATCCACACTATTGAGTTCCTGTTTCTCTTTATTCTTTATACTTTATTATTATTATTCTAGTTGCCACTTTTTCACTTTTTTTGGCACTTAACTACTTTCACAATTTTCAGCCGATTTTCACCGTTCAAATTTTAAACTATTCTGCTATTTCTGCTAATGTGCGCTATGACTTTTGGTATTTTATGCTATTATACTTTTAAAATATTGCTTTTTTCCTTTAATTTGTCCCATTGAAATGAATGGGAAACTTCCGCAATTCTGCTAAAACTTGCTTGTTTTTGAAACTTAACTACTTTTTCCTACTTTCACGTAGAACAACCATTCAAACTTTAAAATGTTCACAAATTATTGGGCTATTCATGAATGATTCAGCTTTTTCGTATCTGTTACCGTTTTCATCTTATCCTCTTTAAGCTTTGAGTTTCATCTTTGTGATTTTTCACAAAATACATGTGTTGTTATGGTTGCTATGCAGTTGGTTCTAAGTGAGCCACTGTACCGTTGGCAATTTTCTCTTCATGTCCGAACAACTTCTTGCTACTCACTCAATTTTCACTCAACCCACACAAATTATACATCAAAACGTAGGTATTTTTGCTGGCTTTCAGAAAATGTCACCATCATTGTTGTGAGATTCATAGAATTTTGGCAAATCTCCTCAGACCAACACAAAGTCGCAAAACTCTCCATAGAAAGTCAATGGAGAGCTTGTTCAAAATCACCGCTTGATTTCTGTAATGAGAGGCATATTCGAATCGTCATATCTCCTTAACGAAGCAAATTTAAGACATAAGGCTTGTCCCAGTATATCTTCAGACACTCCTGACGCTCACAATTCAAGAATTTTTTTCTCACCTATTACCGTTCTGAAATGAGTTAGACTTGTTTGAGGGTAGGAAATTCGTCGTTCGCTCAGATTTCTTCAGATTTCCAACTCTGGAAATGAACCACTTTTTTCTCTCGTCATATCTTTTTAATGGATTTCCACAGAGACCTGAAAATTTCCATGATTGTTCACCAAAGCCTGCTGTCTCTTACGGTGAAAGAATGATATTGATACTCCAAATAGATTTAGAGTTAGAAAGCGTTGTTTGAGGGGAAGTCAAGGCAGTTTTTGCTTTGCTCTACTCAGTTATGGTGCATTAGAAGTCAAATATCTTTAATAATTCATATTTTAATGATAAATTGTCAACACTATATGATTCCCCCATCTCTTCTGAACACAACGGTGTAAGAATGACCGTTCTAGCCTCTACGGTTAGGAAATTATGGCCATTTGTTTGAGGGGAGTCGTCATTATGAGAAATAGACTGCAAAAATCCTGTGTCTCTCTGTGCTGCGTGCACCTGTTTTGGCGGGAAAAAGTGCACAGGCTCTCTGATTGGTGGATTCAAATTCAGCAGCTCCCAGGCTGCTTGACTGAGCTAGAAACTTACTTCTCTCTCCCTGTGTGTGTGTGTGTGTGTGTGTGTGTGTGTGTGTGTGTGTGTGTGTGTGACAGAGAGAGAGAGAAAGGGAGGGCGAGAGAGAGTTTTTATGGGAGCATCTTATTATATGATTTAAATTCAATATATTTAGACTGGTTGACTGAATTTGATCCTGTGTGTGTCTCTGTGTGCATGTGTTTCCATATGTGTCCATATTTGTGATTGTGTCACTGTTATACTTTTTTTTGCTGATGTTTTTCATTTAACAATTACATTTGAGGGACCCTTAGCATGTTCAGGATTCTTTCAGCAGTCCATTTTGCTTTTCCAATTTTTCTATTTAAGTTATTACTATTGTGTTGAGTCATAGCATTTCTGCTGCTTTTCAGTATTTGTGCTAAATACAGCATTTCTGCAAAATCATACTATGTCTGCTATTTTATGAGATTTGTGCTAAATACAGCATTTCTGCTAAATCATACTCTTTCTGCTATTTCATAAGATTTGTGCTAAATATAGTGTTTCTGCTATTTCTGCCAAATTTAGTATTTTTGATTAATTAGGGTTTTCTACCAAATCATAGTACAGTTTTACTGCTTTTTATAGGATTTTTAGAGGATATTTATATTGCTTAATATAGTATTTCTGCTTTTTATAGGATTTGTGCTTAATATAGTTTTTCTAAAAAATGTAGTATTTATGCTTAATCATACTATTTCTATATATTTCTGCCAGGTCCCCAGGCAGCTAATCCTCTGTGAGGACTGATACATACAAATACATATCAGGGCCTGCACGGCTTCCCAGCCAGCCAATCATATCTGGGGTCTGCCCTTTCTTCTCTCGTCATATCTCAGCGACAGATGTACAAAGAGCAATGCAAATCACAGTCAAAGTACACGAAAGTACGCTGATTCACCCAGTACAAGAATTATGCTTCTAGTCCACCTAGTTTTTGAGTTACACGACGTTTTGTAACTGCAAAAACGGTGTTTTTCGCCTCTCACCGCAATCTGATTCTGACTGCTCATCACCCTGTTTTCCAGGCGCCGCTCTCTTTCCCAGTGGCGCAGTTGGTAATGACACAGGTCTGCAACCCAAAGGTCGTGGGTTCAATTACACCTTGGGCAACATGTGTTTTTTCCTACAAATTAATACACTATCACAGACCACTAATTCATATTCATTATTTATTACAATTCTGCAACCTTTTATGATTTTAGCAGCTTTTGTAATATGGACCTCAGATTCTTGTTAACACTCCATGGCACAAATACTGTTCCCTTTAGGCTCTGTGTGTGTGTGTGTGTGTGTGTGTGTGAGAGAGAGAGAGAGAGAGAGAGAGAGAGCCTTTTGATGGGAGCATCTTATTATATCACTTAAATTCAATATATTTAGACTGGTTGACTGAATTTGGTCCTGTGTGTGTCTCTCTGTGCATGTGTGTTTCCATATGTGTCCATATTTGTGATTGTGTGACTGTTATACTTTTTTGCTGATTTTTTTTTTTTTTTTAACAATTAGATTTGAGGGACCCTTAGCATGTTCAGGATTTTTCCAGCTGTCCATTTTGCTTTTCCAATTTTTCTATAAGTTATTACTGTTGTGCTAAGTCATAGCATTTCTGCTGCTTTTCAGTAGTTGTGCTAAATACAGCATTTCTGCTAAATCATAAGATTTCTGCTATTTTATGAGATTTGTGCCAAATACAGCATTTCTGCTAAATCATACTATTTCTGCTATTTCATAAGATTTGTACTAAATATAGTGTTTCTGCCAAATATAGTATTTCTGCTTAATTATAGTATTTCTGCCATTTTATAGTATTTGTGCTAAAACATAGTATTTCTACTAAGTGTAGTATTTATGCTTAATCATACTATTTGTATATATTTCTGCCAGGTCCCCAGGCAGCTAATCCTCTGTGAGGACTGATACATATAAAATTTACATATCAGGGCCTGCACGGCTTCCCAGCCAGCCAATCATATCTGAGGTCTGCCCTTTCTTCTCTCGTCATATCTCAGCGACAGATGTACAAAGAGCAATGCAAATCACAGTCAAAGTACACGAAAGTACGCTGATTCACCCAGTACAAGAATTATGCTTCTAGTCCACCTAGTTTTTGAGTTACACGACGTTTTGTAACTCCAAAAACAGCGTTTTTAAGCCTCTCACCGCAATCTAATTCTGACTGCTCATCACCCTGTTTTCCAGGCGCTCGCTCTCTTTCCCAGTGGCGCAGTTGGTAATGACACAGGTCTGCAACCCAAAGGTCGTGGGTTCAATTACACCTTGGGCAACATGTGTTTTTTCCCTACAAATTAATACACTATCACAGACCACTAATTCATATTCATCATTTATTACAATTCTGCAACCTTTTATGATTTTAGCAGCTTTTCTCATATGGACCTCAGATTCTTGTTAACACTCCATGGCACAAATACTGTTCCCTTTAGGCTCTGTGTGTGTGTGTGTGTGTGTATGTGAGCATTTTTATGGGAGCATCTTATTGTATGATTTAAATTCAATATATTTAGACTGGTTGACTGAATTTGGTCCTGTGTGTGTCTCTGTGCATGTATGTTTCCATATGTGTCCATATTTGTGATTGTGTGACTGTTATACTTTTTTTTTGCTGATTTTTTTTTCATTTAACAATAAGATTTGAGGGACCCTTAGCATGTTCAGGATTTTTCAGCTGTCCATTTTACTTTTCCAATTTTTCTATTTAAGTTATTACTATTGTGCTAAGTCATAGCATTTCCGCTGCTTTTCAGTATTTGTGCTAAATACAGCATTTCTGCTAAATCATACTCTTTCTGCTATTTCATAAGATTTGTGCTAAATATAGTGTTTCTGCTATTTCCGCCAAATATAGTATTTTTGATTAATTAGGGTTTTCTACCAAATCATAGTGCAGTTTTACTGCTTTTATAGGATTTTAGAGGATATTTATATTGCTTAATATAGTATTTCTGCTTTTTATACGATTTGTGCTTAATATAGTATTTCTGCTAAATGTAGTATTTATGCTTAATCATACTATTTCTATATATTTCTGCCAGGTCCCCAGGCAGCTAATCCTCTGTGAGGACTGATACATACAAATACATATCAGGGCCTGCACGGCTTCCCAGCCAGCCAATCATATCTGAGGTCTGCCCTTTCTTCTCTCGTCATATCTCAGCGACAGATGTACAAAGAGCAATGCAAATCACAGTCAAAGTACACCAAAGTCCGCTGATTCACCCAGTACAAGAATTATGCTTCTAGTCCACCTAGTTTTTGAGTTACACGACGTTTTGTAACTCCAAAAAACGGCGTTTTTCGCCTCTCACCGCAATCTAATTCTGACTGCTCATCACCCTGTTTTCCAGGCGTTTGCTCTCTTTCCCAGTGGCACAGTTGGTAATGACACAGGTCTGCAACCCAAAGGTCGTGGGTTCAATTACACCTTGGGCAACATGTTTTTTTTCCCTACAAATTAATACACTATCACAGACCACTAATTCATATTCATCATTTATTACAATTCTGCAAACTTTTAGGATTTTAGCAGCTTTTGTAATATGGACCTCAGATTCTTCTTAACACTCCATGGCACAAATACTGTTCCCTTTAGGCTCTGTGTATGTGTGTGTGTATCAATATTTCTCCCATTTTAAAGTATTACTCCTCCATAATTGTATTTCTGTTAAATCAAAGTACTTTTACTACATCTTAGTAATTCTGTTCTATCATAGTATTTCTGCTAAATCATAGTATTTTGCCAAATTATGGTTTTTGTGCCAAATCATAACATTTGTTTTATGTTATAGTATTACTACTAAGTGGAGGAATTTCAGTCATGTTACAGTATATGTGCTGATTACAGTATTTGTGCTAAATCATAGTATTTCTACTATATTATATTTTTCTTTTCTAAATATAGCATTTCTGCCATATAATTGTATTTCTGCTATGTTATAATATTTGTGCTAAACCAGAGTATTTCTGCTGAAACATAGTATTTCTACCAAATGATAGTATTTCTGTCAAATTACAGTATTTGTGCTAAAACATAGTATTTTTTTTAAAATTTCAATATTAATAGTATATTACAGTGTCTCTGGTAAATCGCAGCATTTTTTCTATGTTGTACCGTTTTTCTAAGTCATAGTATTTCTGTAATGTTTAAGAATGTTTGGCTAAATATATTCTTTCTGTTATCTTATACTCTTTCTCCTAAATTCTTGTATTTTTGAGAAGTTATCGTGTTTCTGTTAAGTTACAATATTTCTGCTAAGTTCTGCTATGCTATTGTATTTCTGCCAAGTATTATGTTTCCTCTAAGATATTACAGTTCTGCTAAGTTACTACATTTTAGCAAAGTTCCTTTGCTTCTGCAAAGTTTTTACAATTTCTGCAACTTTTCAGCTTTTTCTGCTAGTTTCAGCAGACAGCTTCAGCATTACAGCATCCACACTGCATTTTCGCAGGAAATGCAAATTTTTCTAGTTTACTATTAATATTGAAATTTTTTTAAAAAGAATACTATGTTTTAGCACAAATACTGTAATTTGACAGAAATACTATCATTTGGCAGAAATACTATGTTTCAGCAGAAATACTCTGGTTTAGCACAAATATTATAACATAGCAGTAATACAATTATATAGCAGAAATGCTATATTTAGAAAAAAAATATAATATAGTAGAAATACTATGATTTAGCAGAAATACTGTAATCAGCACATATACTGTAACATGACAGAAATTCCTCCACTTAGTAGTAATACTATAACATAAAACAAATGTTATGATTTGGCACAAAAACCATAATTTGGCAAAATACTATGATTTAGCAGAAATACTATGATTGAGCAGAAGTACTAAGATGTAGTAAAAGTACTTTGATTTAACAGAAATACAATTATGGAGGAGTAATACTTTAAAATGGGAGAAATATTGATACACACACACACACACAGAGCCTAAAGGGAACAGTATTTGTGCCATGGAGTGTTAACAAGAATCTGAGGTCCATATTAGAAAAGCTGCTAAAATCATAAAAGTTTGCAGAATTGTAATAAATGATGAATATGAATTAGTGGTCTGTGATAGTGTATTAATTTGTAGGGGAAAAAAACATGTTGCCCAAGGTGTAATTGAACCCACGACCTTTGGGTTGCAGACCTGTGTCATTACCAACTGCGCCACTGGGAAAGAGAGCGAGCGCCTGGAAAACAGGGTGATGAGCAGTCAGAATTAGATTGCGGTGAGAGGCGAAAACGCTGCTGTTTTGGAGTTACAAAACGTCGTGTAACTCAAAAACTAGGTGGACTAGAAGCATAATTTTGTACTGGGTGAATCAGCGGACTTTGGTGTGCTTTTGACTGTGATTTGCATTGCTCTTTGTACATCTGTCGCTGAGATATGACGAGAGAAGAAAGGGCAGACCTCAGATATGATTGGCTGGCTGGGAAGCCGTGCAGGCCCTGATATGTAAATTTTATATGTATCAGTCCTCACAGAGGATTAGCTGCCTGGGGACCTGGCAGAAATATATACAAATAGTATGATTAAGCATAAATACTACATTTAGTAGAAATACTATGTTTTAGCACAAATACTATAAAATGGCAGGAATACTATAATTAAGCAGAAATACTATATTTGGCAGAAACACTATATTTAGTACAAATCTTATGAAATAGCAGAAATAGTATGATTTAGCAGAAATGCTGTATTTGGCACAAATACTGAAAAGCAGCAGAAATGCTATGACTTAGCACAACAGTAATAACTTATAGAAAAATTGGAAAAGCAAAATGGACAGCTGGAAAAATCCTGAACATGCTAAGGGTCCCTCAAATCTAATTGTTAATTGAAAAAAAATCAGCAAAAAAGTATAACAGTCACACAATCACAAATATGGGCACATATGGAAACACACATGCACAGAGAGACACACACAGGACCAAATTCAGTCAACCAGTCTAAATATATTGAATTTAAGTGATATAATAAGATGCTCCCATCAAAAGGCTCTCTCTCTCTCTCTCTCTCTCTCACACACACACACACACACACACAGAGCCTAAAGGGAACAGTATTTGTGCCATGGAGTGTTAACAAGAATCTGAGGTCCATATGAGAAAAGCTGCTAAAATCATAAAAGGTTGCAGAATTGTAATAAATGATGAATATGAATTAGTGGTCTGTGATAGTGTATTAATTTGTAGGGCAAAAAACACATGTTGCCCAAGGTGTAATTGAACCGATGACCTTTGGGTTGCAGACCTGTGTCATTACCAACTGCGCCACTGGGAAAGAGAGCAAGCACCTGGAAAACAGGGTGATGAGCAGTCAGAATCAGATTGCGGTGAGAGGCGAAAAACGCTGTTTTTTGGAGTTACAAAACGTCGTGTAACTCAAAAACTAGGTGGACTAGAAGCATAATTCTTGTACTGGGTGAATCAGCGGACTTTGGTGTGCTTTGACTGTGATTTGCATTGCTCTTTGTACATCTGTCGCTGAGATATGACGAGAGAAGAAAGGGCAGACCTCAGATATGATTGGCTGGCTGGGAAGCCGTGCAGGCCCTGATATGTAAATTTTATATGTATCAGTCCTCACAGAGGATTAGCTGCCTGGGGACCTGGCAGAAATATATACAAATAGTATGATTAAGCATAAATACTACATTTAGTAGAAATACTATGTTTTAGCACAAATACTATAAAATGGCAGGAATACTATAATTAAGCAGAAATACTATATTTGGCAGAAACACTATATTTAGTACAAATCTTATGAAATAGCAGAAATAGTATGATTTAGCAGAAATGCTGTATTTGGCACAAATACTGAAAAGCAGCAGAAATGCTATGACTTAGCACAACAGTAATAACTTATAGAAAAATTGGAAAAGCAAAATGGACAGCTGGAAAAATCCTGAACATGCTAAGGGTCCCTCAAATCTAATTGTTAATTGAAAAAAAAAATCAGCAAAAAAAGTATAACAGTCACACAATCACAAATATGGGCACATATGGAAACACACATGCACAGAGAGACACACACAGGACCAAATTCAGTCAACCAGTCTAAATATATTGAATTTAAGTGATATAATAAGATGCTCCCATCAAAAGGCTCTCTCTCTCTCTCTCTCTCTCTCACACACACACACACACACACACAGAGCCTAAAGGGAACAGTATTTGTGCCATGGAGTGTTAACAAGAATCTGAGGTCCATATGAGAAAAGCTGCTAAAATCATAAAAGGTTGCAGAATTGTAATAAATGATGAATATGAATTAGTGGTCTGTGATAGTGTATTAATTTGTAGGGCAAAAACACGTTGCCCAAGGTGTAATTGAACCGATGACCTTTGGGTTGCAGACCTGTGTCATTACCAACTGCGCCACTGGGAAAGAGAGCAAGCACCTGGAAAACAGGGTGATGAGCAGTCAGAATCAGATTGCGGTGAGAGGCGAAAACGCCGCTTTTTGCAGTTACAAAACGTCGTGTAACTCAAAAACTAGGTGGACTAGAAGCATAATTCTTGTACTGGGTGAATCAGCGTACTTTCGTGTACTTTGACTGTGATTTGCATTGCTCTTTGTACATCTGTCGCTGAGATATGACGAGAGAAGAAAGGGCAGACCCCAGATATGATTGGCTGGCTGGGAAGCCGTGCAGGCCCTGATATGTATTTGTATGTATCAGTCCTCACAGAGGATTAGCTGCCTGGGGACCTGGCAGAAATATATAGAAATAGTATGATTAAGCATAAATACTACATTTTTAGAAAACTATATTAAGCACAAATCCTATAAAAAGCAGAAATACTATATTAAGCAATATAAATATCCTCTAAAATCCTATAAAAAGCAGTAAAACTGTACTATGATTTGGTAGAAAAACCCTAATTAATCAAAAATACTAAATTTGGCAGAAATAGCAGAAACACTATATTTAGCACAAATCTTGTGAAATAGCAGAAAGAGTATGATTTAGCAGAAATGCTGTATTTAGCACAAATACTGAAAAGCAGCAGAAATGCTATGACTCAACACAATAGTAATAACTTAAATAGAAAAATTGGAAAAGCAAAATGGACAGCTGAAAGAATCCTGAACATGCTAAGGGTCCCTCAAATGTAATTGTTAAATGAAAAAAATCAGCAAAAAAAAGTATAACAGTGACACAATCACAAATATGGACGCATATGGAAACACACATGCACAGAGAGAGACACACAGGATCAAATTCAGTCAACCAGTCTAAATATATTGAATTTAAATCATATAATAAGATGCTCCCATAAAAACTCTCTCTCGCCTCCTTTCTCTCTCTCTGTCTCACACACACACACACACACACACACACACACACACACACACACACACACAGAGAGAAAATAAACTTTCTAGGTCAGTCAAGCAGCCTGGGAGTTGCTAAATTTGAATCCACCAATCAGAGAGGCTGTGTACTTCTTCCCGCCAAAACAGGTGCAGCCGTTTTACACACTCAGCACAGAGAGAGACAGGATTTCTGCAGTGTATTTCTCATAGTGAGGATTCCTCTCAAACAAATGGCCATAATTTCCTAACCGTAGGGGCTAGAACGGTCATTCTTACACCGTTTTGTTCAGAAGAGATGGGGAATCTTAAAGTGTTAACAATTTATCATTAAAAATATGAATTATTAAAGATATTTGACTTGTAATGCACCATAACTGAGTAGAGGCGAAGCAAAACTGCCTTGACCTGCCCTCAAACAACACTTTCTAACTCAAAATCTATTTGGAGTATCGATATAATTCTTTCACCGTAAGAGACAGCAGGCTTTGGTGAACAGTCATGGAAATTTTCAGGTCTTTGTGGAAATCTATCAAAAGATATGACGAGAGAAAAAGTGGTTCATTTCCAGAGTTTGAAAGCTGAAGAAATCTGAGCGAGGGACAAATTTCCTACCCTCAAACAAACGTAATTCATGGCCAAATGGTAATAGCTGAGAAAAAAAATCGTACACTGTGAGCGTCAGGAGTGTCTGAAGATATATTGGCACAAGCCTCATGTCTTAACGTCGCTTTGTTAGGGAGATATGACGATTCGAAAATGCCTCTCATTACAGAAATCAAGCGGTGATTTTAAACGAACTCTCCATTGACTTTCTATGGAGAGTTTCCAGACTTTGTGTTGGTCTGAGGAGATTTGCCAAAATTCTATAAATCCCACAACAATGATAGTGACATTTTCTGAAAGCCAGCAAAAATACCTACGTTTTGATGTATAAATTGTGGAAGTGGAGTGAAGATTGAGTAAGTAGCAAGAAGTTGTTCGGACATGAAGAGAAGACTGCAAAACTTTCAGTGGCACACTGAAAGCCAAGTGCATAGCAACCATAACAACGCATGTATTTTGTGAAAAATCAAAAAATGAAACTCAAAACTTAAAGAGGGATAAGATGAAAACGGTAACAGATATGAAAAAAAGCTGAATCATTCATGAATAGCCCAATAATTTGTGAACATTTTAAAATTTGAATGGTTGTTCTAGGCGAAAGTATGAGAAAGTAGATAAGTTTCAAAAACAAGCAAGTTTTAGCAGAATTGCTGAAGTTTCCCATTCATTTCAATGGGACAAATTAAAGGAAAAAAGCTTAATATTTTAAAAAGTATAATAGTTAAAAATACCAAAAGTCATAGCGCACATTAGCAGAAATAGCAGAATAGTTTAAAATTTGAACGGTGAAAATCGGCTGAAAATTGTGGAAGTAGAAAAGTGCCAAAAAAAGTGCAAAAATTGGCAACTAGAATAATAAAGTAGGATAATAATAAAGATAAAGAATAAAGAGAAACAGGAACTCAATAGTGTGGATGCCTAAAGCATCCACACAATAAAGAACTAGAAAAATTTGCATTTCCTGCGAAAATGCTGTGTGGATGCCTTAACGCTGAAGCTGTCTGCTGAAAAGCTGAAAAAGATGAAAAGTTGCGAAAAGTTGCAAAAAGTTGTATGGTGGTGAAAAAAAAAAAACATGTCGCCCTGAGCAGGATTGGAACCTGGCCCTCCTGGTCTCAAGGCAGCTACTCATCTCACTGAGCTAAACTCATTCTCTCAAAAAAGAGGAGGAGATACCGACAATTCTGCTAAAATGAGCAGAAGCTGCTGAGAACTGTGCTGAGAAGAGGTGAAAAGGCTGAAAATTTTGCAGAAAAGAGGTAAATCAGCAGAATTTCTGCAGAAAAGAGGCAGAACAAAAGAGAAAACTGAAAACAGGTTTTACCATGACCGGGATTTGAACCTGGCCGTTCTCATCTCAAGGCAGCTGCTCATCTCACTGAACCAAACTCTTTCTCTCAAAAGCAAGAGATGGAGAAACTGACAATTTTGCTAAATGAGCAGAAGCTGCTGAGAAGAAGTGAAAAGGCTGAAAATTTTGCAGAAAAGAGGTGAATCAGCAGAATTTCTGCAGAAAAGAGGTAAAGAAGCAATAAGTTGCGCTGAAAAGAGATGAATCAGCAGAATTTCTGCTCAAAGGCGGCTATTCATTTCCCTGAGCCAAAGTCATTCTTACAAAGAAGAGGTGGAGAGACGGACAATTCTGCTGAAATGAGCAGAAGCTGCTGACAATTGTGCTGATAAGAGGTGAAAAGGCTGAAAATTTTGCAGAAAAGAGGTGAATCAGCAGAATTTCTGCAGAAAAGAGGCAAAGAAGCAGAAACTTGCGCTGAAAAGAGATGAATCAGCAGAGTTTCTGCTCAAAAGAGTTGTCTTTTTTCTGAATACAGCCAAAAAAGCTGGAATTTGTGCTGAAAAGGGGTGAAAAAAATGAAAATTTTGCTGAAAAGGGGTGAAGAAGCTGAAGAAGCTAAAGTATACTAAATCAAAGTATTTGTGCCAAAACATAGTGTTTCTGCCATATTGTGGTACTACTACATTACAACATGAATACGGATTAAAGATGAAAGAAACTGGCAACAAATTCCTCCACTACAAACCAGTCTGATACCACTTCTTTGCAGTGTTCACTAAGGCACTACCCAAAAGGCGCCACAAGAGGGCACTCCAACACAAGAGATGAGCAGAATTTCTGCTGAAAAGAGGCAGAAGGTTCTGTATGTAGAAAAGAAACACTGTTGAACCATGTGTGAAATAAATAAAGAAATGAAATGAAAGAACAACCTGGTTCTGCTCAAATTCACCAATCAGAGGTACTGCCTCTGTCTGCTTCATCAGGCTGTGTACTTGTTTCTGCCATGGAGCGTTAACAACAATCTGAGGTCCATATTAGAAAAGCTGCTAAAATCATAAAAGTTTGCAGAATTGTAATAAATTAGCAATATAAATTACAGGTCTGTGATAGTGTATAAATTTGTAGTGAAAAAAAAAAAAACGTGGACCAAGGTGGGATTGAACCCACGACCTTTGAGCTGCAGAGCCGTGTCATTACTGATTGCGCCACCTGGACAGGGGCGGCAGTCTGAAAGAGAGATACTTGGGCAGTCAGAAAATAGATCGCGGTGAGAGGCGAAAAACGCCGTTTTGGAGTTACAAAACGTCGTGTAACTCAAAAACTAGGAGGGCTAGCAGCATAATTCTTGGACTGGGTGAATCAGCGGACTTTGGTGTATTTTGACTGCGATTTTCATAGCTCGTTCTACCTTCGTCGCGGAGATATGACGAGAGAAGAAACGGCTTCATTTCCAGAGTTTGAAGACTGAGAGAAGGACAGATTTCCACCCCTCAAACAAACGTAATTCATTGCTCAACGGTAAGATAATTGTAAAAACTGCTTCCACTGTGAGTGTCAGCAGTGTCTGAAGATATATTGGCACAAGCCTCATGTCCTAACTTTGCTTTGTTAAAGAGATATGGCGATTTTAAAATGCCTCCCGTTACAGAATTTCAGCTCTGAATTTCAAAACCTCCCCATAGACTTTGAATGGGAGTATTGAGACCTTGTGTCACTCCGAGGCAAATTATGAAAAAACGGTAAATCTCACAATAAAGATAGTGACATTGCCTGAAAGCCAGCAAAAATGCCTACGTTTTGATGTATAATTTGTGGGGGTTGAGTGCAAATTGAGCCAGTAGCAAGAAGTTGTTTAGACATGAAGAGAAAATTCAGAATGGACCAGCACTCACTCTGACTTAATTGCATAGCAACCATAGCAACGCATGTATTTTCTGAAAAATCACAATTTTGAAACTGAAAACTTAAAGAGAGATAAGATTAAAACGGTAGAAGATCTGAAAAAGCTGAATCAGACAGGAATAGCCCAATAATCTGAGAACATTTTAAAGTTTGAATGGAGTTTCTAGGTGAAAGTATGACAAAGTAGTTAAGTTTCAAAGACAAGCAAGTTTTAGCAGAATTGTGGAAGTTTTCCATTCATTTCAATGGGACAAATTAAAGGAAAAAAGTGTAATATTTTAAAAAGTATAACAGTAATAAACACCAAAAGTCATAGCCATCATTAGCAGAAAGAGCAGAACAGTATAGAGTTTGAACTGAAAAAATAGGCTGAAAACTGAGAAAGTAGTTAAGTGCCAAAAAGTGTACGGAAGCAACTAGAGGAATAATAAAGAATAAAGAGAAACAGGAACTCAATAGTGTGGAAGCCCTTCAAGGGCATCCACACAACTAGAAAAATTTGCATTTCCTGCGAAAATGCAGTGTGGATGCTTTAAAGCTGAAGCTGTCTGCTGAAACTAGCTGAAAAAGCTGAAAAGTTGCAGAAATTGTAAAAACTTTGCAGAAGCAAAGGAACTTTGCTAAAATGTAGTAACTTAGCAGAACTGCAATATCTTAGAGGAAACATAATACTTGGCAGAAAAACAATAGCATAGCAGAACTTAGCAGAAATATTGTAACTTACCAGAAACACGATAACTTGTCAAAAATACAAGAATTTAGGAGAAATTGTATAAGATAACAAAAAGAATATATTTAGCCAAACATTCTTAAACATTACAGAAATACTATGATTTAGAAAAACAGTACAACATAGCAGAAATGCTGTGATTTACCAGAGACACTGTAATATACTATGAATATTTTAATTTTATATGAATATTATGTTTTAACAAAAATACTCCAGTTTAGCACAAATATTATAACATAGCAGAAATACTATTGTATAGCAGAAATGCTATATTTAGAAAGAAAAATATAATATAGTGGAAATACTATGATTTAGCAGAAATCCTACAATATAGCTTAATAACAATGATTTAGAAGAGATACTATGATTGAGCGGAATAGTAATAACTTAAGTGAAAATATTGGAAAGGTAAAATGACAAGCTGAATAAAAGGAACATGGTTAAGTTCGCTGAAAACTATTTGTTATTCACCTGTGAAAAAATAAAACAAAAATACATTTAGAAGAAAAACAAATAAGAACAGTCAACAGATACATAAGAAATCAAATATAGATACACAAATGTACAGAGAGAGACACACAGGCAGGGTCTATGCCAGTCAACCAGTCTGAATATATTACATTTTGATCCAACAATGAGATGCTACCCTAAAAGGGTCTTTCTGTGTCTCTCTCTCTCTCTCTCTCTCACACACACACACACACACACACACACACACACACACACACAGCAACAGCAGCAGCAGCAGCAGAAAGTGAACAGGGGCTGTTAACAGCATGTTTCTAGGTCAGTCTTGCAAGCCTGGGAGCTGCTAAATTTGAATCCACCAATCAGAGAGGCTGTGTGCTTTTTCCCGCCAAAACTGGTGCACCAAGTGCAGGCTTTTACACATGCAGCACAGAGAGAGACAGGATTTTTGCAGTCTATTTCTCATAGTGAGAATTCCCCTCAAACAAACAGCCATGAATTTCTAACCGTAGGGGCTAAAACAGTCATTCTTAGACCATTTTATTCAGAAGACATGGGAGAATCTTGAAATGTTGACCATTTAAAATAAAAATATGAAATATCATAGATATATGACATAGATGATTGGTTGTCTTAGAAGCCATGATTGCCCCAATATGCAAGTTTGAATGTGCAAGGCCTAAGATATGATTGGCTGGCTGGGAAGCCATGAAGGCAACAATATGCAAATTTGAATGTGCCAGGACTCAGATATGATTGGCTGGCTGGGAAGCCATGAATGCCCCAATATGCAAATTTAAATGTGCCAGGACTCAGATATGATTGGCTGGCTGAGAAGCCATGAAGGTCCCAATATGCAAATTTGAGTGTGCCAGGACTCAGATATGATTGGCTGGCTGGGAAGCCGTCCAGGTCCTGATATGTAAATTTGAATATTAGGACTGACTCCCTGGGGACCTGGCAGAAATATATAGAAATACAATGATTACCCAGAAATCCTGCATTTAGTAGAAATACTATGTTTTAGCACAAATACTATAAAATGGCAGAAATACTATAATTAAGCAGAAATATTATATTAAGTACAAATCCTATAAAATAGCAGAAATAGTATGATTTAGCACAAATGCTGTTTTTAGCACAAATCTTATAAAATAGCAGAAATAGTATGATTTAGCAGAAATGCTGTATTTAGCACAAATACTGAAAAGCAGCAGAAATGCTATGACTTAACACAATAGTAATAACTTAAATAGAAAAATTGGAAAAGCAAAATGGACAGCTGAAAAAATCCTGAACATGCTAAGGGTCCCTCAAATGTAATTGTGAAATGAAAAGAAAATCAGCAAAAAAAAAAGTATAACAGTCACACAATCACAAATATGGAAACATATGGAAACACACATGCACAGAGAGACACACACAGGATCAAATTCAGTCAACCAGTCTAAATATATTGAATTTAAATGACAGACAGACAGACAGACAGCAGCATCAGCAAGTGAACAGGGGCTGTTAACAGCATGTTTCTAGGTCAGTCAAACAGCTGTGAGCTTCTCAATTTGAATCCACCAATCAGAGAGGCTGTGTGCTTTTTCCGCCAAAACTGGTTCACTAAGTGCAGGCTTTTACACATGCAGCACAGAGAGACAGGATTTTTGCAGTCTATTTCTCATAGTCAGGATTCCCCTCAAACAAACAGCCATAAATTTCTAACCGTAGGGGCTAAAACAGTCATTCTTAGACCATTTTATTCAGAAGACATAGGGGAATCTTGAAATGCTGACCATTTAAAATAAATATATGAAATATTAGAGATATATGACATAGATGATTGGTGGGCTTAGAAGCCACGAAGGTCCCAATATGCAAATTTAAATGTGCCAGGACTCAGATATGATTGGCTGGCTGGGAAGCCATGATGGTCCCAATATGCAAATTTGAATGTGCCAGGACTCAGATATGATTGGCTGGCTGAGAAGCCATGAAGGTCCCAATATGCAAATTTGAATGTGCCAGGACTCAGATATGATTGGCTGGCTGAGAAGCCATGAAGGTCCCAATATGCAAATTTGAATGTGCCAGGACTCAGATATGATTGGCTGGCTGGGAAGCCATGAAGGCAACAATATGCAAATTTGAATGTGCCAGGACTCAGATATGATTGGCTGGGTGGGAAGCCGTCCAGGTCCTGATATGTAAATTTGAATATTAGGACTGACTCCTGGGGACCTGGCAGAAATATATAGAAATACAATGATTACCCAGAAATCCTGCATTTAGTAGAAATACTATGTTTTAGCACAAATACTATAAAATGGCAGAAATACTATAATTAAGCAGAAATATTATATTAAGTACAAATCCTATAAAATAGCAGAAATAGTATGATTTAGCACAAATGCTGTATTTAGCACAAATCTTATAAAATAGCAGAAATAGTATGATTTAGCAGAAATGCTGTATTTAGCACAAATACTGAAAAGCAGCACAAATGCTATGACTTAGCACAATAGTAATAACTTAAATAGAAAAATTGGAAAAGCAAAATGGACAGCTGCAAAAAGTCCCACAAGCACAGAGAGACACACACAGGATCAAATTCAGTCAACCAGTCTAAATATATTGAATTTAAGTCATACAATAAGATGCTCCCATAAAACTCTCTCTCGCCTCTCTCTCTCTCTCTCTCTCTCTCTCTCTCTCACACACACACACACACACACACACACACACACACACACACACACACAGGAGAAAAATCAAGTTTCTAGGTCAGTCAAGCAGCCTGGGAGCAGCTAAATTTGAATCCACCAATCAGAGAGGCTGTGTACTTTTTCCCGCCAAAACAGGTGCAGCCGTTTTTACACACACAGAGCACAGAGACAGGATTTCTGCAGTGAATTTCTCATAGTGAGGATTCCTCTCAAACAAATGGCCATAATTTCCTAACCGTAGGGGCTAGAACAGTCATTCTTACACCGTTTTGTTCAGAAGAGATGGGGAATCTTAAAGTGTTGACAATTTATCATTAAAATATGAATTATTGAAGATATTTGACTTCTAATGCACCATAACTGAGTAGAGGCAAGCGACATCTGCCTTGACTTGCCCTCAAACAACGCATTCTAACTCTAAATCTATTTGGAGTATCAATATCATTCTTTCACCGTAAGAGACAGCAGGCTTTGGTGAACAGTCATGGAAATTTTCAGGTCTCTGTGGAAATCCAACAAAAAGTTATGACGAGAGAAAAAAGTGGTTCATTTCAGAGTTTGAAATCTGAAGAAATCTGAGCGAAGGGACGAATTTCCTACCCTCAAACAAGTCTAACTCATTTCAGAATGGTAATAGGTGAGAAACAAATTCTTGAATTGTGAGCGTCAGGAGTGTCTGAAGATATACGGGGACAAGCCTCATGTCGTAACTTTGCTTCGTTAAGGAGATATGACGATTCGAATATGCCTCTCATTACAGAAATCAAGCGGTGATTTTGAACAAACTCTCCATTGACTTTCTATGGAGAGTTTTCTGACTTTGTGTTGGTCTGAGGAGATTTGCGAAAATTCTATAAATCCCACAACAATGATAGTGACATTTTCAGAAAGCCAGCAAAAATACCTACGTTTTGATGTATAATTTGTGGGGTTGAGTGAAAATTGATCAAGTAGCAAGAAGTTGTTCGGACATGAAGAGAAGACTGCAAAACCTTCAGTGGCACACTGAAAGCCAAGTGCATAGCAACCATAACAACGCATGTATTTTGTGAAAAATCACAAAATGAAACTCAAAACTTAAAGAGGGATAAGATGAAAACTGTAACAGATATGAAAAAGCTGATTTATACCCGAATAGCCCAATAATTTCAAAACATTTTAAAGTTTGAATGGCTGTTCTAGGTGAAAGTATGAATAACTAGATAAGTTTCAAAAATTAGCAAGTTTTAGCAGAATTTTGGAAGTTTTCCATTCATTTCAATGGGACAAAAATTGCATAAAAGCTTAATATTTTAAAAAGTATAACAGCAAAAAATACCAAAAGATATAGCGCACATTAGCAGAAATAGCAGAATAGTTTAAAATTTGAACGGTGAAAATCGGCTGAAAATTGTGGAAGTAGTTAAGTGCCAAAAAACGTACAAAAAGTAGCAACTAGAATAATAATAAAGAACTAGAAAATTTGCATTTCCTGAAAAAATGCAGTGTGGATGCTTTAAAGCTGAAGCTTTCTGCTGAAACTAGCTGAAAAAGCTGAAAAGTTGCAGAAATTGTAAAAACTTTGCAGAAGCAAAGGAACTTTGCTAAAATGTAGTAACTTAGCAGAACTGCAATATCTTAGAGGAAACACTAGAAAAATTTGCATTTCCTGCGAAAATGCTGTGTGGATGCCTTAACGCTGAAGCTGTCTGCTGAAAAGCTGAAAAAGCTGAAAAGTTGCAAAAAGTTGTATGGTGGTGAAAAAAAGAATGTCACCCTGAGCAGGATTCGAACCTGGACCTCCTGGGTGCAAAGCAGCTACTCATCTCACTGTGCCAAATTCACTCTCACAAGATAAGAGATGGAGAGACTGACAATTATGGTGAAATGAGCAGAAACTGCTGAGAATTGTGCTGATAAGAGGTGAAATGGTTGAAAATTTTGCAGAAAAGAGGTGAATCAGCAGAATTTCTGCAGAAAAGAGGCAAAGAAGCAGAACGTTGCGCTGAATAGAGGTGAATCAGCAGAATTTCTGCTGAAAAGATGTTTTGCTGAAAATAGCTGAAAAAGCTGGGAAACTGAAAATTTTGCTGGAAAGGTGAAAAAAGCTGAAATTGAGTTAAAAGGTTTCTCTGCGTAAAACAGGTTTCTGCTTAAAACAGCTAAAAAGTTAAGATTTGTGCTGAAAACAGGTGTTCAAATCCCATGACCAGGATTTGAACCTGGCCCTTCTGTTCTCAAGGTAGCTACTCATCTCACTGAACTAAACTTGTTCCGACAAACACAAGAGATGGAGAAACTGACAATTTTGCTAAATGAGCAGAGGCTGCTGAGTTTTGTGCTGAGAAGAAGTGAAAAGCTGAAAAATTTGCAGACAAGAGGTGAATCAGCAGAATTTCTGCAGAAAAGATGGAAAGAAGAATATTGCGCTGAAAAGAGGTAAATCAGCAGAATTTCTGCTGAAAAGACGGAAAAAGAAGCAATCACAGTAGCTGCTCATCTCACTGAGCCAAAGCAGTTGTTGTCCCACCAAGAGATATGATGTGAGAAATTCTTCTGAAAGAGCAGAACAGGCTGAAAATTTTCAGCTACTCATTGAGTAAAACTGGTTCTCACATAACTGAAAAAAGGTGAAAAAGCTGAAAATTCTGATAAAAACAGCAGAAGTGGCTGACATTTGTGCTGATAAGAGGTGAAAACGCAAACTTTCTGCTGAAAAGAGGCAAAACAACCTGTTTCTGCTCAAATTCACCAATCAGAGGTACTTCCTCTGTCTGCTTCATCAGGTGGGTACTTGTATGTATTTCTGCCATGGAGCGTTAACAAGAATCTGAGGTCCATATTAGAAAAGCTGCTAAAATCATAAAACTTGCGCTGAAAAGAGATGAATCAGCAGAATTTCTGCAGAAAAGAGGCAAAGAAGCAGAAACTTGCACTGAAAAGAGATGAATCAGCAGAGTTTCAGCTCAAAAGAGTTGTCTTTTTCTGAATACAGCCAAAAAGCTGGAATTTGTGCTGAAAAGGGGTGAAAAAAATGAAAATTTTGCTGAAAAGGGTGAAGAAGCTAAAGTATACTAAATCAAAGTATTTGTGCCAAAACATAGTGTTTCTGCCATATTGTGGTACTACTACATTACAACATGAATACGGATTAAAGATGAAAGAAACTGGCAACAAATTCCTCCACTACAAACCAGTCTGATACCACTTCTTTGCAGTGTTCACGTTTACTAAGGCACTACCCAAAAGGCGCCACAAGAGGGCACTCCAACACAAGAGATGACCTATGTACACTGATGCACTTAGTAACAGTCAGCCTCCTTGAATTGGCAGGAATACTGTGATTTAGTAGTAATACTATAACATAACAGATATACTACCAGGCTCAAAGCAGCTTCTCATCTCACTGACCCAAACACATTCTCACAGAGAAGAGGTGGACAGACTGACAATTCTGCTGAAATGAGCAGAAGCTGCTGAGAATTGTGCTGATAAGAGGTGAAAAGGCTTAAAATGTTGCAGAAAAGAGGTGAATCAGAAGAATTTCTGCAGAAAAGAGGCAAAGGAGCAGAAACGTGCGCTGAAAAGAGATGAATCAGCAGAGTTTCTGCTGAAAAGAGTTTTTTTTTGAAAACAGCCCCAAAAATGGAATTTGTGCTGAAAAGGGGTGAAAAAATGAAAATTTTGCTGAAAAGGGGTGAAGAAGGTAAAGTATACCAAATCAAACTATTTGTGCCAAAACATAGTGTTTCTGCCATATTGTGGTATTTGTGCCACAAAAGTTACTACATTACAACATGAATACGGATTAAAGATGAAAGAAACTGGCAACAAATTCCTCCACTACAAACCAGTCTGATACCACTTCTTTGCAGTGTTCACTAAGGCACTACCCAAAAGGCGCCACAAGAGGGCACTCCAACACAAGAGATGAGGTGAATGAGCAGAATTTCTGCTGAAAAGAGGCAGAAGGTTCTGTATGTAGAAAAAGAAACACTGTTGAACCATGTGTGACATAAATAAAGAAATGAAATGAAAGAACAACCTGGTTCTGCTCATTTTCACCAATCAGAGGTACTGCCTCAGTCTGCTTCATCAGGCTGTGTACTTGTTTCTGCCATGGAGCGTTAACAAGAATCTGAGGTCCATATTAGAAAAGCTGCTAAAATCATAAAACTTTGCAGAATTGTAATAAATTAGCAATATAAATTACAGGTCTGTGATAGTGTATAAATTTGTAGTGAAAAAAAAAAACGTGGACCAACGTGGGATTGAACCCACGACCTTTGAGCTGCAGAGCCGTGTCATTACTGATTGCGCCACCTGGAAAGGGGGCGGCGGTCTGAAAGACAGATACTTGGGCAGTCAGAAAATAGATCGCGGTGAGAGGCGAAAAACGCCGTTTTTTGGAGTTACAAAACGTCGTGTAACTCAAAACCTAGGAGGGCTAGCAGCATAATTCTTGTACTGGGTGAATCAGCGGACTTTGGTGTATTTTGACTGCGATTTTCATAGCTCGTTCTACCTCCGTCGCGGAGATATGACGAGAGAAGAAACGGCTTCATTTCCAGAGTTTGAAGACTGAGAGAAGGACAGATTTCCACCCCTCAAACAAACGTAATTCATTGCTCAACGGTAAGATAATTGTGTGTGGGTGCGTGTGTGTGCGTGTGTGTGTGTGTGTGTGTGAGATTTACATTGCTGTGCTCGAGAGCCACCATCTACCGGAACCAAATTCCTTGTATTTGTATGCACATATACTTGGCCAATAAACATGATTCTGATGACTTGGCACAAAAACCATGATTTAGCAGAAATACTATGATTGAGCAGAAGTACTAAGATGTAGTAAAAGTACTTTGATTTAACAGAAATACAATTATGGAGGAGTAATACTTTAAAATGGGAGAAATATTGATACACACACACACACATTCACAGAGCCTAAAGGGAAGAGTATTTGTGCCATGGAGTGTTAAGAAGAATGTGAGGTCCATATTAGAAAAGCTGGTAAAAAGTTTTCAGAATTGTAATAAATGATGAATAGGAATTAGTGGTCTGTGATAGTGTATTAATTTGTAGGGCAAGAAACATGTTGTCCAAGGTGGAGTTGAACCCGCGACCTTTGGGTTGCAGACCTGTGTCATTATCAGCTGCGCCACTGGGAAAGACAGTGGGCTCTTGGGAAACAGGGTGATGAGCAGTCAGAATTAGATCGCGGTGTGAGGCAAAGAGCGCCGTTTTTTGGAGTTACAAAACGTCGTGTAACTCCAAAACTAGGTGGCCTAGGAGCATAATTCTTGTACTGGGTGAATCAGCGGACTTTGGTGTACTTTGACTGCGATTTTCATTACTCTTTGTACATCCGTCGCTGAGATATGACGAGAGAAGAAACTGCAGACCTCAGATATGATTGGCTGGCTGGGAAGCTGGCAGAAATATATAGTAATAGTGTGATTAAGCATAAATACTACATTTAGCAGAAATACTGTATTAAGCACAAATCCTATAAAAAGCAGAAATACTATATTAAGCAATATAAATATCCTATAAAAATGGTATAAAAAGCAAAAATACTGTAATATGATTTGGTAGAAAAACTATAATTAATCAGAAATACTATACTGGGCAGAAATACTATATTTAGCACAAATCTTATAAAATAGCAGAAATAGTATGATTCAGCACAATAGTAATAACTTAAATAGAAAAATTGGAAAAGCAAAATGGACAGCTGAAAAAATCCTGAACATGCAAAGGGTCCCTCAAATGTAATTGTTAAAAGAAAAAAGAAATCAGCAAAAGTATAACAGTCACACAATCACAAATATGGACACATATGGAAACACACATGCACAGAGAGACACACACAGGATCAAATTCAGTCAACCAGTCTAAATATATTGAATTTAAATCATACAATAAGATGCTCCCATAAAAACTCTCTCTCCCTCTCTCTCTCTGTCTCACACACTCACACACACACACACACACACACACACACACACACACACAGAGAGAGGAGCAAGTTTCTAGGTCAGTCAAGCAGCCTGGGAGCTGCTAAATTTGAATCCACCAATCAGAGAGGCTGTGTACTTTTTCCCGCCAAAACAGGTGCAGCCCTTTGTACACACACTCAGCACAGAGAGAGACAGGATTTCTGCAGTGTATTTCTCATAGTGAGGATTCCTCTCAAACAAATGACCATAATTTCCTAACCGTAGGGGCTAGAACGGTCATTCTTACACCGTTTTGTTCAGAAGAGATGGGGGAATCTTCAAGTGTTGACAATTTATCATTAAAATATGAATTATTAAAGATATTTGACTTGTAATGCACCATAACTGAGTAGAGGCAAGCGAAAACTGCCTTGACTTGCCCTCAAACAACGCTTTCTAACTCTAAATCTATTTGGAGTATAGATATCATTCTTTCACCGTAAGAGACAGCAGGCTTTGGTGAACAGTCATGGAAATTTTCAGGTCTCTGTGGAAATCCATTAAAAAGATATGACGAGAGAAAAAAGTGGTTCATTTCCAGAGTTTGAAATCTGAAGAAATCTGAGCGAAGGACGAATTTCCTACCCTCAAACAAGTCTAACTCATTTCAGAACGGTAATAGGTGAGAAAAAAATTCTTGAATTGTGAGCGTCAGGAGTGTCTGAAGATATACGGGGACAAGCCTCATGTTTTAACTTCGCTTCGTTAAGGAGATATGACGATTCGAATATGCCTCTCATTACAGAAATCAAGCGGTGATTTTGAACAAACTCTCCATTGACTTTCTATGGAGAGTTTTCCGACTTTGTGTTGGTCTGAGGAGATTTGCCAAAATTCTATGAATCTCACAACAATGATGGTGACATTTTCTGAAAGCCAGCAAAATACCTACGTTTTGATGTATAATTTGTGGAAGTTGAGTGAAAATTGAGCAAGTAGCAAGAAGTTGTTCGGACATGAAGAGAAGACTACGAAACCTACAGTGGCACACTGGAAGCCAAGTGCATAGCAACCATAACAACGCATGTATTTTCTGAAAAATCACAAAATGAAACTCAAAACTTAAAGAGGGATAAGATGAAAACGGTAACAGATATGAAAAAGCTGAATCATTAATGAATAGCCCAATAATTTGTGAACATTTTAAAGTTTGAATGGTTGTTCTAGGCGAAAAGTATGAGAATGTAGTTAAGTTTCAAAAAAGCAAGTTTTTAGCAGAATTGTGGAAGTTTTCCATTCACTTCAATGGGACAAAAAAAGCATAAAAAGCTTAATATTTTAAAAAGTATAATAGCATAAAATACCAAAAGTCATAGCCATCATTAGCAGAAATAGCAGAATAGTTTAAAATTTGAACGGTGAAAATCGGCTGAAAATTGTTAAAGTAGTTAAGTGCCAAAAAACGTACGGAAGCAACTAGTAAAATAATAATAAAGTATAATAAAGAATAAAGAGAAACAGGAACTCAATAGTGTGGATGCATAAAGCATCCACACAACTAGAAAAATTTGCATTTCCTGCGAAAATGCAGTGTGGATGCTTTAAAGCTGAAGCTGTCTGCTGAAACTAGCTGAAAAAGCTGAAAAGTTGCAGAAATTGTAAAAACTTTGCAGAAGCAAAGGAACTTTGCTAAAATGTAGTAACTTAGCAGAACTGCAATATCTTAGAGGAAACATAATACTTGGCAGAAAAACAATAGCATAGCAGAACTTAGCAGAAATATTGTAACTTACCAGAAACACGATAACTTGTCAAAAATACAAGAATTTAGGAGAAATTGTATAAGATAACAAAAAGAATATATTTAGCCAAACATTCTTAAACATTACAGAAATACTATGATTTAGAAAAACAGTACAACATAGCAGAAATGCTGTGATTTACCAGAGACACTGTAATATACTATGAATATTTTAATTTTATATGAATATTATGTTTTAACAAAAATACTCCAGTTTAGCACAAATATTATAACATAGCAGAAATACTATTGTATAGCAGAAATGCTATATTTAGAAAGAAAAAATATAATATAGTGGAAATACTATGATTTAGCAGAAATCCTACAATATAGCTTAATAACAATGATTTAGAAGAGATACTATGATTGAGCGGAATAGTAATAACTTAAGTGAAAATATTGGAAAGGTAAAATGACAAGCTGAATAAAAAGGAACATGGTTAAGTTCGCTGAAAACTATTTGTTATTCACCTGTGAAAAAATAAAACAAAATACATTTAGAAGAAAAACAAATAAGAACAGTCAACAGATACATAAGAAATCAAATATAGATACACAAATGTACAGAGAGAGACACACAGGCAGGGTCTATGCCAGTCAACCAGTCTGAATATATTACATTTTGATCCAACAATGAGATGCTACCCTAAAAAGGGTCTTTCTGTGTATCTCTCTCTCTCTCTCTCTCTCTCTCACACACACGCACACACACACACACACACACACACACACACACACACACACACACACACACACACACAGCAGCAGCAGCAGCAGCAGAAAGTGAACAGGGGCTGTTAACAGCATGTTTCTAGGTCAGTCTTGCAAGCCTGGGAGCTGCTAAATTTGAATCCACCAATCAGAGAGGCTGTGTGCTTTTTCCCGCCAAAACTGGTGCACCAAGTGCAGGCTTTTACACATGCAGCACAGAGAGAGACAGGATTTTTGCAGTCTATTTCTCATAGTGAGAATTCCCCTCAAACAAACAGCCATGAATTTCTAACCGTAGGGGCTAAAACAGTCATTCTTAGACCATTTTATTCAGAAGACATGGGAGAATCTTGAAATGTTGACCATTTAAAATAAAAATATGAAATATCATAGATATATGACATAGATGATTGGTTGTCTTAGAAGCCATGATTGCCCCAATATGCAAGTTTGAATGTGCAAGGCCTAAGATATGATTGGCTGGCTGGGAAGCCATGAAGGCAACAATATGCAAATTTGAATGTGCCAGGACTCAGATATGATTGGCTGGCTGGGAAGCCATGAATGCCCCAATATGCAAATTTAAATGTGCCAGGACTCAGATATGATTGGCTGGCTGAGAAGCCATGAAGGTCCCAATATGCAAATTTGAGTGTGCCAGGACTCAGATATGATTGGCTGGCTGGGAAGCCGTCCAGGTCCTGATATGTAAATTTGAATATTAGGACTGACTCCCTGGGGACCTGGCAGAAATATATAGAAATACAATGATTACCCAGAAATCCTGCATTTAGTAGAAATACTATGTTTTAGCACAAATACTATAAAATGGCAGAAATACTATAATTAAGCAGAAATATTATATTAAGTACAAATCCTATAAAATAGCAGAAATAGTATGATTTAGCACAAATGCTGTTTTTAGCACAAATCTTATAAAATAGCAGAAATAGTATGATTTAGCAGAAATGCTGTATTTAGCACAAATACTGAAAAGCAGCAGAAATGCTATGACTTAACACAATAGTAATAACTTAAATAGAAAAATTGGAAAAGCAAAATGGACAGCTGAAAAAATCCTGAACATGCTAAGGGTCCCTCAAATGTAATTGTGAAATGAAAAGAAAATCAGCAAAAAAAAGTATAACAGTCACACAATCACAAATATGGAAACATATGGAAACACACATGCACAGAGAGACACACACAGGATCAAATTCAGTCAACCAGTCTAAATATATTGAATTTAAATGACAGACAGACAGACAGACAGCAGCATCAGCAAGTGAACAGGGGCTGTTAACAGCATGTTTCTAGGTCAGTCAAACAGCTGTGAGCTTCTCAATTTGAATCCACCAATCAGAGAGGCTGTGTGCTTTTTCCCGCCAAAACTGGTTCACTAAGTGCAGGCTTTTACACATGCAGCACAGAGAGAGACAGGATTTTTGCAGTCTATTTCTCATAGTCAGGATTCCCCTCAAACAAACAGCCATAAATTTCTAACCGTAGGGGCTAAAACAGTCATTCTTAGACCATTTTATTCAGAAGACATAGGGGAATCTTGAAATGCTGACCATTTAAAATAAATATATGAAATATTAGAGATATATGACATAGATGATTGGTGGGCTTAGAAGCCACGAAGGTCCCAATATGCAAATTTAAATGTGCCAGGACTCAGATATGATTGGCTGGCTGGGAAGCCATGATGGTCCCAATATGCAAATTTGAATGTGCCAGGACTCAGATATGATTGGCTGGCTGAGAAGCCATGAAGGTCCCAATATGCAAATTTGAATGTGCCAGGACTCAGATATGATTGGCTGGCTGAGAAGCCATGAAGGTCCCAATATGCAAATTTGAATGTGCCAGGACTCAGATATGATTGGCTGGCTGGGAAGCCATGAAGGCAACAATATGCAAATTTGAATGTGCCAGGACTCAGATATGATTGGCTGGCTGGGAAGCCGTCAGGTCCTGATATGTAAATTTGAATATTAGGACTGACTCCCTGGGGACCTGGCAGAAATATATAGAAATACAATGATTACCCAGAAATCCTGCATTTAGTAGAAATACTATGTTTTAGCACAAATACTATAAAATGGCAGAAATACTATAATTAAGCAGAAATATTATATTAAGTACAAATCCTATAAAATAGCAGAAATAGTATGATTTAGCACAAATGCTGTATTTAGCACAAATCTTATAAAATAGCAGAAATAGTATGATTTAGCAGAAATGCTGTATTTAGCACAAATACTGAAAAGCAGCACAAATGCTATGACTTAGCACAATAGTAATAACTTAAATAGAAAAATTGGAAAAGCAAAATGGACAGCTGCAAAAAGTCCCACAAGCACAGAGAGACACACACAGGATCAAATTCAGTCAACCAGTCTAAATATATTGAATTTAAGTCATACAATAAGATGCTCCCATAAAATCTCTCTCTCCCTCTCTCTCTCTCTCTCTCTCTCTCTCTCTCACACACACACACACACACACACACACACACACACACACACACACACACACACACACAGGAGAGAAAATCAAGTTTCTAGGTCAGTCAAGCAGCCTGGGAGCAGCTAAATTTGAATCCACCAATCAGAGAGGCTGTGTACTTTTTCCCGCCAAAACAGGTGCAGCCGTTTTACACACACAGAGCACAGAGACAGGATTTCTGCAGTGAATTTCTCATAGTGAGGATTCCTCTCAAACAAATGGCCATAATTTCCTAACCGTAGGGGCTAGAACAGTCATTCTTACACCGTTTTGTTCAGAAGAGATGGGGAATCTTAAAGTGTTGACAATTTATCATTAAAATATGAATTATTGAAGATATTTGACTTCTAATGCACCATAACTGAGTAGAGGCAAGCGACATCTGCCTTGACTTGCCCTCAAACAACGCATTCTAACTCTAAATCTATTTGGAGTATCAATATCATTCTTTCACCGTAAGAGACAGCAGGCTTTGGTGAACAGTCATGGAAATTTTCAGGTCTCTGTGGAAATCCAACAAAAAGTTATGACGAGAGAAAAAAGTGGTTCATTTCAGAGTTTGAAATCTGAAGAAATCTGAGCGAAGGACAATTTCCTACCCTCAAACAAGTCTAACTCATTTCAGAATGGTAATAGGTGAGAAACAAATTCTTGAATTGTGAGCGTCAGGAGTGTCTGAAGATATACGGGGACAAGCCTCATGTCGTAACTTTGCTTCGTTAAGGAGATATGGACGATTCGAATATGCCTCTCATTACAGAAATCAAGCGGTGATTTTGAACAAACTCTCCATTGACTTTCTATGGAGAGTTTTCTGACTTTGTGTTGGTCTGAGGAGATTTGCGAAAATTCTATAAATCCCACAACAATGATAGTGACATTTTCAGAAAGCCAGCAAAAATACCTACGTTTTGATGTATAATTTGTGGGGGTTGAGTGAAAATTGATCAAGTAGCAAGAAGTTGTTCGGACATGAAGAGAAGACTGCAAAACCTTCAGTGGCACACTGAAAGCCAAGTGCATAGCAACCATAACAACGCATGTATTTTGTGAAAAATCACAAAATGAAACTCAAAACTTAAAGAGGATAAGATGAAAACTGTAACAGATATGAAAAAGCTGATTTATACCCGAATAGCCCAATAATTTCAAAACATTTTAAAGTTTGAATGGCTGTTCTAGGTGAAAGTATGAATAACTAGATAAGTTTCAAAAATTAGCAAGTTTTAGCAGAATTTTGGAAGTTTTCCATTCATTTCAATGGGACAAAAAATTGCATAAAAAGCTTAATATTTTAAAAAGTATAACAGCAAAAAATACCAAAAGATATAGCGCACATTAGCAGAAATAGCAGAATAGTTTAAAATTTGAACGGTGAAAATCGGCTGAAAATTGTGGAAGTAGTTAAGTGCCAAAAAACGTACAAAAAGTAGCAACTAGAATAATAATAAAGAACTAGAAAAATTTGCATTTCCTGCGAAAATGCAGTGTGGATGCTTTAAAGCTGAAGCTGTCTGCTGAAACTAGTTGAAAAAGCTGAAAAGTTGCAGAAATTGTAAAAACTGTACAGAAGCAAAGGAACTTTGCTAAAATGTAGTGACTTAGCAGAACTGCAATATCTTAGAGGAAACATAATACTTGGCAGAAATACAATAGCATAGCAGAACTTAGCAGAAATATTGTAACTTACCAGAAACACGATAACTTGTCAAAAATACAAGAATTTAGGAGAAATTGTATAAGATAACAGAAAGAATATATTTAGCCAAACATTCTTAAACATTACAGAAATACTATGATTTAGAAAAACAGTACAACATAGCAGAAATGCTGTGATTTACCAGAGACACTGTAATATACTATGAATATTTTAATTTTATATGAATACTATGTTTTAACAAAAATACTCCAGTTTAGCACAAATATTATAACATAGCAGAAATACTATTCTATAGCAGAAATGCTATATTTAGAAAGAAAAATATAATATAGTGGAAATACTATGATTTAGCAGAAATCCTACAATATAGCTTAATAACAATGATTTAGAAGAGATACTATGATTGAGCGGAATAGTAATAACTTAAGTGAAAATATTGGAAAGGTAAAATGACAAGCTGAATAAAAAGGAACATGGTTAAGTTCGATGAAAACTATTTGTTATTCACCTGTGAAAAAATAAAACAAAAATACATTTAGAAGAAAAACAAATAAGAACAGTCAACAGATACATAAGAAATCAAATATAGATACACAAATGTACAGAGAGAGACACACAGGCAGGGTCTATGCCAGTCAACCAGTCTGAATATATTACATTTTATCCAACAATGAGATGCTACCCTAAAAGGGTCTTTCTGTGTATCTCTCTCTCTCTCTCTCTCTCTCTCACACACACACACACACACACACACACACACACACACACACACACACACACACACACACACACACACACACAGCAGCAGCAGCAGCAGAAAGTGAACAGGGGCTGTTAACAGCATGTTTCTAGGTCAGTCAAACAGCTGTGAGCTTCTCAATTTGAATCCACCAATCAGAGAGGCTGTGTGCTTTTTCCCGCCAAAACTGGTTCACTAAGTGCAGGCTTTTACACATGCAGCACAGAGAGAGACAGGATTTTGCAGTCTATTTCTCATAGTGAGAATTCCCCTCAAACAAACAGCCATAAATTTCTAACCGTAGGGGCTAAAACAGTCATTCTTAGACCATTTTATTCAGAAGACATAGGGGAATCTTGAAATGCTGACCATTTAAAATAAAAATATGAATTATTAGAGATATATGACATAGATAATTGGTGGGCTTAGAAGCCACGAAGGTCCCAATATGCAAATTTAAATGTGCCAGGACTCAGATATGATTGGCTGGCTGGGAAGCCATGAAGGTCCCAATATGCAAATTTGAATGTGCCAGGACTCAGATATGATTGGCTGGCTGGGAAGCCATGAAGGCAACAATATGCAAATTTGAATGTGCCAGGACTCAGATATGATTGGCTGGCTGAGAAGCCATGAAGGTCCCAATATGCAAATTTGAATGTGCCAGGACTCAGATATGATTGGCTGGCTGGGAAGCCATGAAGGTCCCAATATGCAAATTTGAATGTGCCAGGACTCAGATATGATTGGCTGGCTGGGAAGCCGTCCAGGTCCTGATATGTAAATTTGAATATTAGGACTGACTCCCTGGGGACCTGGCAGAAATATATAGAAATACAATGATTACCCAGAAATACTGCATTTAGTAGAAATACTATGTTTTAGCACAAATACTATAAAATGGCAGAAATACTATAATTAAGCAGAAATATTATATTAAGTGCAAATCCTATAAAATAGCAGAAATAGTATGATTTAGCAGAAATGCTGTATTTAGCACAAATACTGAAAAGCAGCACAAATGCTATGACTTAGCACAATAGTAATAACTTAAATAGAAAAATTGGAAAAGCAAAATGGACAGCTGCAAAAAGTCCCACAAGCACAGAGAGACACACACAGGATCAAATTCAGTCAACCAGTCTAAATATATTGAATTTAAATCATACAATAAGATGCTCCCATAAAAACTCTCTCTCGCCCTCTCTATCTCCCTCTCTCTGTCTCACACACACACACACACACACACACACACACACACACACACACACACACACACACACACAAACACACAGGGAGAGAAAATCAAGTTTCTAGGTCAGTCAAGCAGCCTGGGAGCTGCTAAATTTGAATCCACCAATCAGAGAGGCTGTGTACTTTTTCCCGCCAAAACAGGTGCAGCCGTTTTTACACACACAGAGCACAGAGACATAATTTCTGCAGTGAATTTCTCATAGTGAGGATTCCTCTCAAACAAATGGCCATAATTTCCTAACCGTAGGGGCTAGAACAGTCATTCTTAGACCGTTGTGTTCAGAAGAGATGGGGGAATCTTCAAGTGTTGACAATTTATCATTAAAATATGAATTATTGAAGATATTTGACTTCTAATGCACCATAACTGAGTAGAGGCAAAGCCAAAACTGCCTTGACTTGCCCTCAAACAATGCTTTGTAACTCAAAATCTATTTGGAGTATCGATATCATTCTTTCACCATAAGAGACAGCAGGCTTTGGTGAACAGTCATGGAAATTTTCAGGTCTCTGTGGAAATCCATCAAAAAGATATGACGGGAGAAAAAAGTGCCTCATTTCCAGAGTTTGAAATCTGAAGAAATCTGAGCGAGGGACGAATTTCCTACCCTCAAACAAACCCAATTCATGGCCAAATGGTAATAGGTGAGAAAGAAATTCTTGAATTGTGAGCGTCAGGAGTGTCTGAAGATATATTGGCACAAGCCTCATGTCTTAACTTCGCTGCGTTAAGGAGATATGACGATTTGAAAATGCCTCTCATTAGAGAAATCCAGCGGTGATTTTGAACAAGCTCTCCATTGACTTTCTATGCAGTTTCCAGACTTTGTGTTGGTCTGAGATTTGCCAAAATTCTATTATACAGAAATACTGTAATCAGCACATATACTGTAACATGACAGAAATTCCTCCACTTAGTAGTAATATTATAACATAACACAAATATTATGATTTGGCACAAAAACCATGATTTGGCAAAATACTATGATTGAGCAGAAGTACTAAGATGTAGTAAAAGTACTTTAATTTAACAGAAATACAATTATGGAGGAGTAATACTTTAAAAGGGAGAAATATTGATACACACACACATACACAGAGCCTAAAGGGAAGAGTATTTGTGCCATGAAGTGTAAACAAGAATGTGAGGTCCATATTAGAAAAGCTGGTAAAATCATAAAAGTTTGCAGAATTGTAATAAATGATCAATATGAATTAGTGGTCTGTGACAGTGTATTAATTTGTAGGGAAAAAAACATGTTGACCAAGGTGGAATTGAACCCACGACCTTTGGGTTGCAGACCTGTGTCATTACCAACTGCGCCACTGGGAAAGAGAACGAGCGCCTGGAAAACAGGGTGATGAGCAGTCAGAATTAGATTGCGGTGAGAGGCGAAAAACGCTGTTTTTTGGAGTTACAAAACGTCGTGTAACTCAAAAACTAGGTGGACTAGAAGCATAATTCTTGTACTGGGTGAATCAGCGTACTTTCGTGTACTTTGACTGTGATTTGCATTGCTCTTTGTACATCTGTCGCTGAGATATGACGAGAGAAGAAAGGGCAGACCTCAGATATGATTGGCTGGCTGGGAAGCCGTGCAGGCCCTGATATGTAAATTTTATATGTATGAGTCCTCACAGAGGATTAGCTGCCTGGGGACCTGGCAGAAATATATACAAATAGTATGATTAAGCATAAATACTACATTTAGTAGAAATACTATGTTTTAGCACAAATACTATAAAATGGCAGAAATACTATAATTAAGCAGAAATACTATATTTGGCAGAAACACTATATTTAGTACAAATCTTATGAAATAGCAGAAATAGTATGATTTAGCAGAAATGCTGTATTTGGCACAAATCTCATAAAATAGCAGAAATAGTATGATTTAGCAGAAATGCTGTATTTAGCACAAATACTGAAAAGCAGCAGAAATGCTATGACTTAGCACAACAGTAATAACTTATAGAAAAATTGGAAAAGCAAAATGGACAGCTGGAAAAATCCTGAACATGCTAAGGGTCCCTCAAATCTAATTGTTAATTGAAAAAAAAAAATCAGCAAAAAGTATAACAGTCACACAATCACAAATATGGGCACATATGGAAACACACATGCACAGAGAGACACACACAGGACCAAATTCAGTCAACCAGTCTAAATATATTGAATTTAAGTGATATAATAAGATGCTCCCATCAAAAGGCTCTCTCTCTCTCTCTCTCTCTCTCACACACACACACACACACACACACACACACACACAGCCTAAAGGGAACAGTATTTGTGCCATGGAGTGTTAACAAGAATCTGAGGTCCATATTACAAAAGCTGCTAAAATCATAAAAGGTTGCAGAATTGTAATAAATGATGAATATGAATTAGTGGTCTGTGATAGTGTATTAATTTGTAGGGAAAAAACACATGTTGCCCAAGGTGTAATTGAACCCACGACCTTTGGGTTGCAGACCTGTGTCATTACCAGCTGCGCCACTGGGAAAGAGAGCGAGCGCCTGGAAAACAGGGTGATGAGCAGTCAGAATCAGATTGCGGTGAGAGGCGAAAAACGCCGTTTTTTGCAGTTACAAAACGTCGTGTAAATCAAAAACTCGGTGGACTAGAAGCATAATTCTTGTACTAGGTGAATCAGCGTACTTTCGTGTACTTTGACTGTGATTTGCATTACTCTTTGTACATCTGTCGCTGAGATATGACGAGAGAAGAAAGGGCAGACCCCAGATATGATTGGCTGGCTGGGAAGCCGTGCAGGCCCTGATATGTATTTGTATGTATCAGTCCTCACAGAGGATTAGCTGCCTGGGGACCTGGCAGAAATATATAGAAATAGTATGATTATGCATAAATACTACATTTTTAGAAAAACTATATTAAGCACAAATCCTATAAAAGCAGAAATACTATATTAAGCAATATAAATATCCTCTAAAAATCCTATAAAAAGCAGTAAAACTGTACTATGATTTGGTAGAAAAACCCTAATTAATCAAAAATACTAAATTTGGCAGAAATAGCAGAAACACTATATTTAGCACAAATCTTATGAAATAGCAGAAAGAGTATGATTTAGCAGAAATGCTGTATTTAGCACAAATCTCATAAAATAGCAGACATAGTATGATTTTGCAGAAAAGCTGTATTTAGCACAAATACTGAAAAGCAGCAGAAATGCTATGACTCAACACAATAGTAATAACTTAAAAAAGAAAAGCAAAATGGACAGCTGAAAGAATCCTGAACATGCTAAGGGTCCCTCAAATGTAATTGTTAAATGAAAAAAATCAGCAAAAAAAAGTATAACAGTGACACAATCACAAATATGGACACATATGGAAACACACATGCACAGAGAGACACACACAGGATCAAATTCAGTCAACCAGTCTAAATATATTGAATTTAAATCATATAATAAGATGCTCCCATAAAACTCTCTCGCCTCCCTTTCTCTCTCTCTCACACACACACACACACACACACACACACACACACACACGGAGAGAAAATCAAGTTTCTAGGTCAGTCAAGCAGCCTGGGAGCTGCTAAATTTGAATCCACCAATCAGAGAGGCTGTATACTTTTTCCCGCCAAAACAGGTGCAGCCGTTTTTACACACACAGAGCACAGAGACAGGATTTCTGCAGTGAATTTCTCATAGTGAGGATTCCTCTCAAACAAATGGCCATAATTTCCTAACCGTGAGGGCTAGAACAGTCATTCTTACACCGTTTTGTTCAGAAGAGATGGGGAATCTTAAAGTGTTGACAATTTATCATTAAAATATGAATTATTGAAGATATTTGACTTCTAATGCACCATAACTGAGTAGAGGCAAGCGAAATCTGCCTTGACTTGCCCTCAAACAATGCATTCTAACTCTAAATCTATTTGGAGTATCAATATCATTCTTTCACCGTAAGAGACAGCAGGCTTTGGTGAACAGTCATGGAAATTTTCAGGTCTCTGTGGAAATCCAACAAAAAGTTATGACGAGAGAAAAAAGTGGTTCATTTCAGAGTTTGAAATCTGAAGAAATCTGAGCGAAGGACAAATTTCCTACCCTCAAACAAGTCTAACTCATTTCAGAATGGTAATAGGTGAGAAACAAATTCTTGAATTGTGAGCGTCAGGAGTGTCTGAAGATATACGGGGACAAGCCTCATGTCGTAACTTTGCTTCGTTAGGGAGATATGACGATTCGAATATGCCTCTCATTACAGAAATCAAGCGGTGATTTTGAACAAACTCTCCATTGACTTTCTATGGAGAGTTTTCTGACTTTGTGTTGGTCTGAGGAGATTTGCGAAAATTCTATAAATCCCACAACAATGATAGTGACATTTTCAGAAAGCCAGCAAAAATACCTATGTTTTGATGTATAATTTGTGGGGGTTGAGTGAAAATTGATCAAGTAGCAAGAAGTTGTTCGGATATGAAGAGAAGACTGCAAAACCTTCAGTGGCACACTGAAAGCCAAGTGCATAGCAACCATAACAACGCATGTATTTCGTGAAAAATCACAAAAATGAAACTCAAAACTTAAAGAGGGATAAGATGAAAACTGTAACAGATATGAAAAAGCTGATTTATACCTGAATAGCCCAATAATTTCAAAACATTTTAAAGTTTGAATGGCTGTTCTAGGTGAAAGTATGAATAAGTAGATAAGTTTCAAAAATTAGCAAGTTTTAGCATAATTGCGGAAGTTTTCCATTCATTTCAATGGGACAAAAAATTGCATAAAAAGCTTAATATTTTAAAAAGTATAACAGCAAAAAATACCAAAAGATATAGCGCACATTAGCAGAAATAGCAGAATAGTTTAAAATTTGAACAGTGAAAATCGGCTGAAAATTGTGGAAGTAGTTAAGTGCCAAAAAACGTACAAAAAGTAGCAACTAGAATAATAACTAGAAAAATTTGCATTTCCTGCGAAAATGCAGTGTGGATGCTGTAATGCTGAAGCTGTCTGCTAAAAATAGCTGAAAAAGCTGAAAAGTTGCAGAAATTGTAAAAACTTTGCAGAAGCAAAGGAAATTTGCTAAAATGTAGTAACTTAGCAGAACTGCAATATCTTAGAGGAAACATAATACTTGGCAGAAATACAATAGCATAGCAGAACTTAGCAGAAACATTGTAACGTAACAGAAACACGATAACTTCTCAAAAATGCAGGAATTTAGGAGAAATAGTATAAGATAACAGAAAGA